>NC_041214.2:133325601-133367118 GCF_002837175.3 Physeter macrocephalus | reverse complement strand
TTTAAATAAGATAATGGCTCTTTAAACATTACTATAACTTTTCATAAAATTATCTACTTTTTTCAATTTTGGCACTAGGTTCAATTAAAATTTCATTTGGCATGTGAAAAAAATCGAGGTATGAAAGTTTTCTACATTGAATTTGTGAGATGAAAAATTTTGTATTAAAAAATCTTCAATATTGCCAAATATTTATTTTGAGGCAATCTTCCATTTTAATTTCCCTCTTTTAAAAAAAAGTTTATTTTCTTAAATCATTTTGTGGTTAGTTTGCTTTGAACACACTTCAGATATTTCACAATTTATGTATGGAAAAACAAGTTTTCCCATGTCTAGTTGATATTTGATTCACAGAGAATCTAATAATAAAGTGGTCCCCTTTTTAGCGTCTGTAAATTTAAACATACCAGTTGAAATGGGGTAACAGATATAATTATCCAGATAACTTCATCCTTCCCTATCCTTCAAAGTAACAAAGACATACTTTTACCTAGATTTTTGAATATTTTAACAAAATGTTTTGTGGTCCAAATCCTTGGATAATTGCTTCGATTTTTAGTGTAGGAGGGAACCTGAGGGAGAAGTAAAGAACCTGTCGATACACTCCAAAAATAATTTAAATTTGTAAAATATAATTGCTTTACTCTAACTTATAGCTCTTGGGAATATAAATTCTTACTACTGCTTGTGGAGAACATTTTGGCAATACTTATCAAAATGTAAAATGTACATGCTTTTTGATTTAAAAATTCTACTTCGAGGCATTTATTCTATAGATAAACCCTCCCATATAAAATAATGTATGTACAAAGATACTCATTATAACACTGTTCATAAAAGCAAAAGTTTAGAATCAACTTAAATGTTCATCAATATGGTTTTGGTTAAGAAATCATTGGCTATATATGTCTTATTAAGAGAATTAGTTTGGTACTAGTTAGGAGTACAAGCCCTGGAGCTGCACAGCTTGGGTTCTCATCTTGGCTCCATCATTTATTGCTGTGTGGACGAGTCACTTAGCTTCTGTTTGCTTCCATTTCTGTATCTTTAAAATAGGATAGCAATAGTACCTACTTTATTGGATTTTTGTGAGGGCCAAGTGATTGCAGAAGGGTTAAATATGTGCAGAATTTAGCACAGTGCCAGGACACAGGAAGCACTCAACACATAGCAGTAGATCCTCTGCTTGGCTGAAAAATCTGTTTCAGGTGGACACAAAGAAATAATGATACATGAATAATAACTGCTATCACAGCACAGAGAAGGGACAATTAATGTCTGAGATGTAAACACATACATGCTAATGCAGATGATCCTACAAAGTAGATTATTTACATGTAGATTATGGGCGGGGGAGGGTTTAAAACAATCTGTTTGGATTTCTGAAACATCAGGAAAAGGTAGGATTGCACCAACCCAGGTCAGTCCTTGACTGTGTATCCTAAGATTCTCATAGCATATTTTATTTCTTTAACATTTTTGAAGTCTAATAGTTGGGTTTGGGAATTGATTTTGGCAATAATTATTTTTGCTTAGTGGAATATGGGAAAGGTTTACTGATGGTATAAGAAAAAAAAGGACAATTTTTAGTTTTACAACTCACAGAATCATTTTTTTTTCCTTTCCTTATACCTGCATAATTAGACTTTCAAGTCTTTAAGGGTATAAAGATTTTCAAACATAGTACCCTGAATGCAGAAAAACCAAAATATTAAGCATAGTAGCTGTGAGTAAATGCAAACATCTCATCTCTGGTAGAGACTCTTGAATTCTTTTGTGTGAAGAAATTCCTGAAGGGGAAATAGGTACTTGAAGCTTTAACAGAGCAGACATTGTTTCTTCCTTGTTTCTCCTTTCTTAAGTCAATCAATAATTTAATGAACATAAAGACATAGAAAGGGAAATGTCAACTTTAAGGAAATGATGAAACCATTTAGCCCCCTAACTTAGTATATATGTATGAAGTAGGGCAACCAGGGGCAGGGAAAATTTGATCAAGGTTAAGAAGACAGCAAGAAATAAAGGTATTGTATTATGAAATTATTACTTGGTTTCAGAAAAGAGAAAGGGGAACAAAGGCAATGTCTGCTTTTTAAAAATTGAAAGTCTCCATTTATCTTGAGGAGCTCCTCTCCAGAAAAAGTTCAGTGGTCTCTGCTGTTAATATTGGCAGTTATTCCCATTTTGTGTAATTGTTTTTATTTTGTTGTGGAGTCAGGTGAGCATAGTTCTCCAAAATCAATGACTTATTGTTCATACCAAGTAATTTTCTTCAGCTTCTTTGAAGCTTGTTTAAAGAGATGCTATCTTTTTGGCATCTTTGTGGTAGCCTTAGTGTTTATAGTATAAATCTTTAACATATCATAATCTAGCTTAGAGCAGTATTATACCACTTCATATGCAGTATAACTTCACAATAGTATATTTCTATTTCTCCTCTCCCAGGCTTTGCACTACTGTCATACATTTTGCTTTTCTACCTTAATGGAACGCCATACTACATAAAACATTTAATGGAATAACTTGCAACAGTTTAAAAAAAAAATGAGGAACCACTTTATGAATTATATGGGATATGTTCCAAAATGTACTGTCAAGTGAAAAAAGTGAAGAACAATATGTTGCCTCCGTGTGCGCGTGTGTGTGTGTACACAGATGTATTTACACATACGCTTACAGAGAAAAAGCCATCTTGGAAAAAGTTGTAACAGTTCAGTTACTGGTCATAGTTCCTGTGGGGAGAGGAATTGGAGAACTTGCATCTTTTGCATTTGCTACCTCACTTATGCATTATCTAGTAAAACAAAGAAATATGTAAATAAATAAATGGAGGTAGATGGAGAGGGTCGACACTGGACTGGGAAACATAACTAGAAATTTCTGCCATCAGACCCTTGACTGTATCAGTATCTGAGTCATGAGAATTTTAGATGGGGAACAGAGGAGGAGGGGCAGATATGAAGTACTGAAGAATGAGTTTGGTTTTATGAGTATTAATTTGAAAACATAACTTCAGAGAAGTGAATTTAGAGCATAAAAATGAGAAAGGAACGGGTTTGAGATAAATATTTTAAATTCACTTATATGTAGTTATTAATTGAAACATGACATTGACACGTTCACCTAGACTGGGTGTGTAGTGAGGAAGGAAGAAAGAAAAAGATGGAATTCTGTGGCCGGTAAAATAAGAGATGCTATATGAAAGAGAGATGGAAGGGAAATCAAATTCTGCAAAGAATTAAGAGAGGCTGTGATGTAAAGGAAACACAGGAAATGTGAATAACGTGAAGACTAAAAATAGAAGCCAACTTAGGGATTAGGAGATAGTACATGGCAGAGATTTTTGACCTGCATCTACTATTTCTATAACATCTAAAATATGTAATGTATTATATATATATATATATATATATTTTTTTTTTTTTTTTTTTTTTTTTTTTGGTTGGATCACTTGGTGGCCTACATACCTTGTTGCTCTGGGACAGATCCTGCCTGTGAGGACCACTTCTTACCCTTCCAGTAAGCATCTGGCGGAGATGCCAGTGGCCACTGGCTTACCAGCCTCCCGTCTGCTGGATCTGCAGATTAATTTACTGCCCATCCTTTTTCTGCTCTCATTTGACATCTCATAAAATCCCATAGGTGGGATTTTAAAGTCTGTGTTGATTGTTAAAAATATATATATATTTCAAACTTTCATAGATACAAGATATATATTTTATATATAGTATATATAATATATACATGTTAGTGTATGTGTGTATATATATATTCCTTTTATACCTTCAATTTAGGACCAGGATACTGTAAAAAAAATCAACTCTGTTTATTTCTTATCTGTGAACAGATTGTGAGACTGTGTTCAGGGGCATGACCAGGAGTGTCATTCAGCTGGAAAATACTGAAAGCTGAAAACAAGTGATAGGTTCTGAAGTCAAGTTCTACAACAGGAATAATTTGAACCTTTTAAAGATATCCATAATGATTGTTATCTGGGTCAACTAGAAAACATATATTTGCCAAAGGTTTGCTATAACCTAAGAATTCAGCATGATATCCCTCACTCATTTTCTCCACCACTTCACCTCAAAATAAATGGGCTTTGTCCTGTGGTGTAACCTTTCTTTTTCTGCAAAAAGGAGAAGACATGGCAGAGAACATGAGTTAGCTACTTGTGCAAATTGAAATCAGTGATTTTCACTGGAATGAATCTGGCTTGCTCTCTGCAGATTACCTAAATAAAGAGTGGGAAGCCGAAAGGCCTCTGCCTTTTAGTATTTATTTGGGTAAGGCTTGAAGATAACGTTGACCTCAACATTAAAACCTAAGATTAAAATCTTTACAAACCACAATTTGATTGAGTAAGGCCAGAAAGTGACTAAAATAAATGATTGTACTGAGATTGTGTATATTCCCTAGAGACTAAATTTGTCAGAAAGAAGAAAGCTGCCTAGCCTATTTTTAAAGAGCCAAATCACATTTCTGTACTTTTTAGTGTATCTTAGCAACCCACAGAGCCGAATATGTATGCCTGGGCAGAGAGAAGATTCATACTCCTATATGCTACATTTTATGAAATGTTAAAATTCATGATTTTCTATTACATTTCTGGATGAGATAGTCCCTCTCCAAAACATAAGAAAGCCATTTAATTGTATTATATTTCATGGAGAAAAGATACTCTGAGGTTTTCTTTGGTTTACAAAATTTACATAGTATTTTAGAGGGATGAATCAAAGATTTTACTGTGGAGTTTGTACAAAGTTTTTACTACAGAACTTTATATAATTATGGAGTCTAAGCAGGCATCTGCAAAGATAAGAATGTCTTTATTGCTTATCTAACTCTATCCTTAGAGATAACAATTTTTAGGGAAATTAAGTATCTTGGAATAAGCATTACATATGTTTACTCACTGATAGAAATCAACTCATTATATATTTATTGAGCATCTACTGTGTGCCATGCACTGTGCAAAGAACTAAAGAAATCCAGATAAAGAATGGTAGTTTTTGTCTCAGTGCACTGACATTCTAAGGGAAAAAAAAAATTAAAAAAGAAAAAAATTGTACAATGTAATGAGAGCAATGGTAAAAGATGTGACCTGGGATATTGTATCCATTGAAGTACAAGCAAAATAGATATACAGGCCTACAAAAACCAAACTTTTGCTCAGGGAATACACATTTTGAGTTAATTCACCCTAAACACTTACAGCACATAAACATTTTACATGTAAGAGAGGATAAAAAATGCCACACTTATCTTGAATTCTACTTAATTGATATTTGGGTAATTTTTTCCCCTTGTAGTTTGCTTGTAGAATTATCATTGATATTACAGTGTATTTTTTGCATATCTTACCTTGGTCATAAAATGTGCCAAATTATGTTATAAGAATATTTTTGTCCCATGGGAGAGCAAAATATATACCTGAGATCTAGAAGCCCTTTTTTTTTTTTTTTTTTTTTTTTCATGGCTCACGGGCCCAGCCGCTCCGCGGCATGTGGGATCCTCCCAGACCGGGGCGCGAACCCGGTTCCCCTGCATCGGCAGGCGGACGCTCAACCACTGCGCCACCAGGGAAGCCCTAGAAGCCCTTTTTTAATGATGAACTCAGAGTCATAAAATACATTTACCTGATGCCTTTTTCTATGGTTTAAATAGTTGTCTTGGTCTCCTTGATAAAAACAATGTGGCCGAACTCTTTTTTTTTTTTTCCAGAATTCTCTTTGGTTTTAAAAACTCTGTCTATGGCATGAGGTGTTGATCTAAGCAAAACCACTTTCCTTCCTCCAGATCTTTTATCATCATTTATAAATTATTCTTAAAACATTTTCAAATAGTTTTTTAATATTTTCTCAGAAAACCCTTGCATTATAAATATTAAAAGAATAAATTATCCAGCCAAAAGCGTTTAATGAACCACATCCATGTTTCCCAATACATTGTTTACTTTTCTTTGCCATGGAACAAAGAAGGATAAATGCGCATAGTTGAGAACTGTCAAAGTGACATGGTGCACATCATGTATAATCCTAAAAATTAGTCCAATCCATGTATAATACTAATAATTACAGCAAGTCATGAATAAGATTAATCATTGATTTTATAAGGTTTTACTATGTCACAAGTAATGTTTTCTCTGTCGCTTCCTGCAGTAAATAGAAAGCTGGGTGCTCCATTAATACTTTTGCTCCAATGATCTGAGCTTTCGTATGTATTCCATTTTCTCCTTGTGTCATTGTAGACAGTAAGTTCAGCGTTTAAAGTTTTAAGTCTCCATCCACTGTTGTTTCATGGAGAGGGTGGCTCACTTTTACATCATTCCCTCTAGGCAGCTTTTCATCTACTAAAAAACAAGGCTCCAGACAAATCTCTCTCAGATCTGTCCTTTCTTTTCTATTTCCACTTCTGCCACATCCACTGCCTTGGTTTAGACCATCTTCTCTATCTGGACTGGTCCATTTGTCTCCCACTTCTACACTTGCTCAATATTTTTCTTGTGGCATCGGAAGCAAACAAGACATTCTCAAACCTCATACGAATCTTTCATTTAAAAAAGAGGTCTGCATTTCTCTCAAGCTACTTTCGCAGGATCCCTGACAGCTTCCTTGAACAGGAAGAGATAAGAGGTGTTTCTGGCAATGATTGGCCAGCTTTGCTTTAGAAATTCTTCCGTTACCATTGCATTAATGGATTTGAACAAAGTGTGGCTGAAGGAAGTTGTAGGGAGGAAGGAAAAGGCAGCCCAGTCTCTGGAGATAAACCCTCAGGAAGGACAGCTTATGACAGTGTCGAAGAGGCCAGGTTTGTAGACAGAGACATTTAGAGTTACTGTTGTGACAATGAGAAGAGGAAGAAGAGAGGACTGCGATTCTACCAAAGCAAGCATGGGGCCAGGCCTGTGACGCTGTGTGTCACAAGAGGCTGAGCTAGAGGGAACAGATAATGGAGTTTCACTTCTGTACTTTGATCCCAGCCATTTAAATGGCACTTAGATATGGGATAACAAAAAGAGGCAGTGAAATCTACCAAACTAACAAACTTAGTTCTAACCTTGGGAATCCCTTGGTACATTGGGGTAACCATGCTTCCTGGGTATGGTTGTTGCAGGACTGGTGACCCACATTCTCCTTCCCTCTTGCTCTCATGCTTCTCTTCCTCTCTCCATCTCTCCTTTTCTTTCTCTTTCATTTATTTTTATTAGGTAGACACTAAATACTATTTATGCTACTCATAATATGTAAATTATAACAATACAGATGCTCATAAACCCACCATCCCATTAAATATAGAGTATATTGCATAATTTTTAGTTTCTTGTGTGCTTACCTCCATAGAGGTAACAGCTGTAAGAATAATGTTTACCATTCTCATGCTTTTCTTTATAGCTTTCCCACATGTTCATAACCCTAAACACTAAGTTCTAAACTATGTTTAGTTCTACATTTTTAAATTTTAAGTAGTGAAATCATGCTGCATGCATTCTTTTACAGTTTCCTCTTTTCTGTCCAACTTATATTCTTAAAATGCATTTTTGTTGTTGCTTGTTCCTATTTTATCTTCATTGTTAGATAGAATTGTGTTGTGGTAGATATTTGGGTTGCTTCTAGTTTTGTTTTTTGTGTTTTTTTTTGTTGTTTGTTTGCTATTACAAATAGAGTTTCTGGGAGTACTTTGGTACATATTTCTTGGTTCATATATAGAAAAGTTTCTCTAGGGTATAAACAAAGGTAGGAGTGCAATTGTTTTGCCACACGTAGGATAAATACATCTTCAACTTTAGATACAGCCAGATTGTTTCCAAAGTGACAATATAGCCTTACACTCCCACCTGCAGTGCATAAATGTTTGGTGTTCCACATCCTTGATAACACTTGACATTCTCAGTCTTTGAAATTTCCAGTCAGGTAAATATGAAATGATATCCCACTGTGGACTTTTCCTGAATAGTAATGAGGTTGAATATCCTTTATATATTCATTGATCCTTGAGATTTTCTTTTCTCTGAAGTGTCTTTTAACTCTTTTCCTCATTTTTCCACAGAGTTTCTTGTCTTTTTCAATTTGCATTGCAAGAGATCTCTGCCATGGAAATGTATTTGCTGTAAATATCTTCTCCCAGGCTGTGATTTATATTTTTACTCTCTTTGCAGCATTGTTTGGTGAACAGACATTCTAGAATTTAACGTAGTAAAATTTATCGACAATTTTCTGTACTTTCTTTTCTTGGTTAATAAATCTTTCTATATCATAAATATGTAAAGATATTTTTCATATTATTTTCTAATTCTTACCGTCTTTCTTTAGTATACTTTTTATTTTGGAATAATTTTAGGTTTACAGAAAGGTTTCAGCAATAGTACAGATTTCCCATATATTCTTCTCTCAGTTCCATCCTTTGTTAGCATCTTGCATTACAATAGTACACTTGTCAAAGCTAAGAAACCAACATTAGTACATTACTGTTAATTGAACTCTGATTTTATTTGGGTTTCACCAGTTTTTCACCTTTCTATTCCAGGATCCAGTCCTGGGTAAGATTGCATTTCTTTGTCACTTCTGCTAATCTGTGACAATTTCTCAGTCTTTTCTCGTTTTTCTTGACCTTCACAATCTTGAGGAGTACTGGCCAGGTAACTGTAGAAAGTCCTTGAATCTAAATTTTCAGATGTTTTTTCTCATGATCAGAGTGGGGTTAAGGGTTTTGGAAAAAAAAAAAACTACATAAGTGATATTCTCATCCCAGAATATCAAGGGATGCATGATATCTACAAGACATCAGTGGGAATGTTAACTTTAATCTTCTGTAAGAAAGATTTGTCTCCTCTTCCCAATATATTTATTTATGCAACCATTTATCTTTATTCATGTATATATTTATGTACATTTAGTATATATTCATGTATATTTATTTTGTACTTTGGTTTAGTCTTTCAGTTTTTCATTTACATGTAAGTCTTTTGTCGACTTGGAATTGGTATTTCAATATGGTGTGAGGTAGGGGACCAGTTTTATTCTTTCATATACAGATAACTAACTGTCTCAGCACCTTAATAGAAAAATTCATCCCTCACCCTCCCACATACACAAACTTATCTGCAATGCCAGTCTATTCATAAAAAGGTTCTGTTTAAAAAATTATTGTCTATCTAACATTTTAAAAATTATTTGATTTAGTTTTGGTAGACTGAATTTTTTTAATTTGAATTTTTTGTGATCTTTGTCTATTTGGTATGTTGTGTATTCCTTGTGATGTTAAAAACAGTTTATATCATGCATCAATTAAAAATCTTTTAAGAATAGTTGGAACTTCTTTAAAAGCCAAAGCAAAACATTCAAGGAAATAGTAACAACTGTTGATTAGATGCTTACTGTGGGCCCTATACTAAAGATTTACCTACAATCTTTCATGTTGTTCTCACATCATTTTTGCAATATAGATACTTTCCAGATTGCACAGATGAGAAAACTGAGGTTCACAGAGGACAAGTAATGTACTCCAAGTCACCGCTGATCAGTGGTAAAGCCAGATTCAAACCTGGTTTTGACTTCAAAGTTTACAGTTGATTTCTTCCAGTAAGGACTCTGCTTGCTTTACAACTTAATCCTTTTGACTCAAACCAATTTTCATTGAATCCTTAGTGTAAACACTCCAAGAAACATCTACTCTTAAGGTAGGTTGTTTCACATCTGCCTCAGCTAATATTGATTATGAACAATAGTAGTTTCAAACTGAAATAGATGCATAATTTCCAAACCAAACAAACTCAATTGTTTATAGAAATATTAACTTGTGCTTGAGAGAGAAAATGTGACCACTTATAAATGAAACTATTATAAAGAATCAAATTTACAAACCTACTTAAGCTATTAAGATTATTTTTAGGGAAAACAATAAACCAAGAGAAACCGGCAAGTTCACCTTGCTATTAAAACCATGGAGAATTAAGGTAAGACTGGAAAAAGAAGATTGGAAACTAATTTACAAGAGCAATTTAACATCTTCAAGGTAATAAGAAATATGTAATCCTTTGATAGATGTTTGATTTTAAAATTTGCTGTGCAGAGCACATTTTATTTTAAAAGGAGCCATAACATTTTTAGGTAAAGTGACATAATTCCTGGCCAAGGATCTGTGCTGCTGATAAATCCCATAAATAGCAAAAATCTGATTGGAAATCCAAATTCTCATAGAAAATAGGGACATGCAGAAAAAATTTGAAATGTGCTTACTGAAAATGGACCTAGAGAGTATTACTCAGTGAAATAAGTCAGATGGAGAAAGACAAATACAGTATGGTATCACTGATATCTAGAATCTAAAAAGTAATACAAATGAATGTATAGGCAAAACAGGAACAGACTCACAGATACAGGAAAAAAACCTGTGGTTACCAAAGGGGAGAAGGAAAGGGAGAGGGACAAATTAGGGTATGGGATTAATCAATACAAACTACTATGTATAAAATAGATAAGCAACAAAGATATACTGTATAGCACAGGGAATTATAGCCATTATCTTGTAATAACCTATAACGGAGTATAATCTGCAAAAATACAGAAACATTATGCTGTATACCTAAAACTAACATAATATTGTAAATCAATTATACTTCAATTTAAAAAAAAAAGAGTATTAGAAGGCATTGGTTTCCAAAAGAAACCAGAGTAGACAGGGTTAGAACATTCTGCCAATAGGTAGCTGCTCTTATGAATCACTTTCCTTAATTGTTCAGGAAACACTGCAATGACTTTCTTCTGGACAGCCATATTCTTTCCCCAAAGTTTTGTGTTATGCATATTTATGCAGATTATGCATCTTTGAAAACTAACAAACCACTTTCACTGATTTAGAATTTTGTGCATTGTATGTCTATTTCTTTAATTCTTTCTTTTCAGGCTATTAACTATACCATACAGATGTTAAAAATTATATATTTAAAAAATTTCAACATAAAACTTAGAATTGTTACAGAAACTTCAGCAAATTGTCAAACTAAGGATACTAAAATCACAGATAGTAAGATGTTACTGTATTTGCCCTCATCCCCAAAGTCATATGAAAGTTTTAAAAAAAGCATCGTGTGAACATATTTTCAACATATGGAGTAATACAGTTTATTTATAAAAACTAATGCATTTGAAACCTAGCATCACCACGATCCATTCACAGGAAGGGAATAATAATTAAAGATCAGAAAAATATGTATTAGGTCTGAACTTTGTATTAATAACTACATTTTTCCAATTCATGTTTTTATTTTTTGCTGCTAAGTAGACAAGTTTCAGTGTTACAAATATTATATCAAAAAGCATTATCATTCTATTACATAAGTGGTTCTTGTATTTGTTTTTGAACACATGGTTACTGCATTTTATTAACTAATTAAAGAATGTATACTCTTTAATTAAACCTTTAAAAATAGTCTGTTATCCAAAATGCCTCCTATGTTAAAAAAGAATATTGGTCTTAATTTCTTATGATGCATTTCTTATATTTCTTTGTTTAATACTATTTCTGTGACTTGCCTTTACGTCCCCTTTAACAAACACTTCCCTTGTCACATCCTAGCCAAGAGCAAAAAAGGCCACACTCATAACACTGCAGTCTATAATTTTGGTTAAAAAGGATGAGGTTAAAAAAAGTTTCTAACTTCTCTGAGAGTTGAGTTATAAGGGAAAAGATAATCTAGAAAAAACTAAAATAAAATCACAGGTGTGTATAAAAAAAAAAAAGTCTTATAAGAAATTACCCAGATGGTGATGTCATTAAATCAAGTAGAATGAAAATTATCTAAAATACTTTGGGAAGGTTGTTCCCTGGGGCAGTTCTTATAAATGAAGGGTCCTTATAAATGAAAGAGGGAAGCAGGTGTGTCAAAGTCAGAGAAGAAGTTGTGACCATTGAAACAGAAGTCTGTGCTGTACTGTTGGCTTTGAAGATGGAGCAAAGAGCCATGAGCCTGGGAAAGCCTCTAGAAGCTGGAAAAGTTAAGGAAACAGAGTCTCCTGAAAAAAAAAGCAGCCGTGTGGATATCTTGATTTTAGCCCAGTGAGACTCATGTCAGATGTCTATTCTGTACAAATGTAAGATAATAAATTTGTGTTAAGTTGCTGTGTTTGTGGTAATTTGTTACAGCAACTACAGGAATCTAGTATAAAGGACACAGGCACGCATTTCACAGAAATAAGTAATGTTTTAAAAAAGCAGAACCCTATGATATAAGAGAAAGTGAGCTATAAAGATTTCTAGGGAAATAATTACAGTTCTCTTCAAGCCAGAGCATCAGAGAACACTTTTACTCTTTGGTTCTACAAATATCAATTACAAATGCTCACTTACACTCAGTTTCAGATTATGCAAAAGGTTTACATATCTTTGGTTCCATTTTACAGTGAAATTCATCTTAGCAGAAAAAAAATAAAGAATCCAGGCCTTCAAACATTTACTGTGCTGCTACACATATGCTAAACCCTGAGGATAGAAACATAAATAAGACAGTGGCTGTTATTCCCTTATTTTGAGGCATACAATCTAGTATAGGGTTTTTCTCTTTGACCATGACCTATAGTAGAAAATAGATTTTCTATTGCTACTCAGTTTATACACCTATGACTGAACCAAAGGTTGATATACTCTAATATTTTCTATTCTCTTCTATTTTATTCAAAAATGCAACATAGAAACTGTTAAATTGATTTTATAACCTTCTAATGGGTTTGAAAAACACTAAGTTTGTAAGTTAGACATGTAGAGAAATAATTGAACATGTAATATGCTATAACAGAGAGGAAAATGACAACCACGGTAACTGCAAGAAAAGCAGTATTAGTTAACATCTGAATGCTTCCTATATTCATTGCTCTAAGATCATTTTAACATTTGTAGTACCTTAAACAGGTAATCACACTTCAGACGTAGCAGTATAAAAACTTCAAATATCATTTTGGAAGTCTATACCAGAGTTTTTAGTTCATAAGAAATATTCAAGATGACTTTTTAAAATGGTAAAATGAGTTGTGCTTGAGTTGTGTGATTGAATACAAGGAGGCAACAAGCACCAATACCCATGGATGAAGATGGAGTCAGGGTATGGCAAGTATGGCTGCAGCTAATATCTTTGGAGCAGCCTGCGAGGCCCACAGCTCCCTTTGGCGATGCACCTTTGTTTCAGAGGGGACACTTTTGCTTGACCCAAACCAGAAGTTTCGCTCATCTGCTTTCAGAACACCTTAGTCTTGATACCGCAAGCTTAACCTCTTTTTTCTTTTTTTTTTTTTTTGTGTGTGTGGTACGCGGGCCTCTCACTGTTGGGGCCTCTCCCGCCGCGGAGCACAGGATCCGGATGCGCAGGCTCAGCGGCCATGGCTCACGGGCCTAGATGCTCCGCGACATGTGGGATCTTCGCGGACCGGGGCACGAACCCGTATCCCCTGCATCGGTAGGCGGACTCTTAACCACTGCGCCACCAGGGAAGCCCGATACCGCAAGCTTAGAAACACAGTTTATGTGACTATGCTTGCTTGTTAGAAAATGTGAGACAGACCTTAATCTAAAACTTGTGTTCATAACATACCGTGAGGTAGCAAAGTTATGTGATCGTCAGCCAACACCTCCCTCTAATCACTGGGAGCTGTCAATATTTGCCCAAAGAACCTGATAATTGTTAAATGGTCAACTTGGCTTCTTTTAGTTCCCCAACAGACTTTACATTGTGTTCCAAGGAACTTGTAGCAACTTATCTCTTAGCCTGTGTGTCTCAGAAAGAGGTATGCTGTCAGAAACACTTACACGGAGTTTAATTTTCTGCATTTTCAACAAGCATCCTTGCCATTCCATAAGCACTGCAGTTTGAGAACACTGGCTGAAAGTGGGGGAACGACGTCATGAGTGCAGTAGTGATCCCATCAGATCTGCTGCAGGTTTATCTCCTTTCTCCCTCCCCAGCCCCGTACTCGGAAGCGGAAGGCAAGGTGTCCTGATCATTGCTCTGAAAACTATAGCATTTTCCATTTCACCACACCTGGAGTTCTTCTCCTTGACTATTGTTTTCCTCTTAGCCTATGACCTAAAATTTCTCCTGACTCTGGTAGTATCATCAGGACTGAGAGCAGAGAACGGGCATAAAAGGGCTTAGAAATATTACTATCAATCATTTGTTATTTATTATTTTAAATCTTGCATCTTATAAGAAAGCATAGAAGGCAACATCAACAGTACTGAAAACATGATGTTTAATATATCTTTTCTTCACTCTTCTCTCTCATTCCTCAGATTCCCTTCTGTGATGACTACAATTATCTTTTTGCATAACAGCCCTTATCTCTGTCCCTCCCCAATCCTCACTGAACGCCTAAGTGACTGTGCTTTTTTCTGCACACTCTACAAGAGTCCTGGAACTTTTAGAGTGGATACAAAAGAGCAACTGAAAATAATTGTGTCACATCTATCTTAGAGGTCTGAGGTATCCAAAAAGGAAAAGAGAGAGAAAGAGTGAAAAGGTGTGGACAAAGAATGTTGTCTGCCATTTCAGTAAACAATCAATGTTGCACCATCAAGCCGTGAGCCATTGTGTTCACTCCTGAAAGTGCACCCTAAGAGGAATTCAGGATGGAGAAAAACAGGATACTGGCCCTGGATAGTTAGAATTTACGTCAAAGGGATAATTTCAGTGAGCCCAGACTCTTGCATATTCCCATACATAGAAAAGCGCTAAAATCATTAACTTGGGTTGTCTGGTTTTGGTGATTAGTAGTAATTCTTTTGATGTTCGACTACATGGTGGCTTTTTGGCTTTTGTTTTTTGTTTTTGCTTTTGTCAGCAAAACTCATATATATCCTTGCTCCTCCCTTACCTCTTTAGAACAGTTCTTCAGAGCTATCTGAGAGGCTGTCTTCTGGGCTATAGTCCTCAGTAAGTTCCCTGAATACAACATAATTCTCCCGCGATGAAGAGTGGCCTCCCTCCTCGCTTGCCGCAACTGGAGAAAGCCCTCGCACAGAAACGAAGACCCAAAACAGCCAAAGATAAATAAATAATAATTAAAAATGAATATCTGCTTAAAACATAATTCTCAGCTTTCAGGCTGTGCATTTTTGTTTTTGTTTTGTTTTTTTTCAGTTGACAAAGGAAGGAAGAAAGGGAAGAAGGGAAGGAGGGAAGAAGAAGGGAAGGAGGAAAGGAGAAAAAGGGCCCTTGGGTCCCTGGAGAATAAAATGAATCCTTCCCACAATGATGAATAAAAATTAAAAACAAAGAAACAAGGCTTTATGATTCAAGTTTGCTCACTTCAGTTACTCCTGAAAAAATTCTTCTCTCCTAATTTCAGTTTTTAGCATAATGTCTGAATCATGTGAACATCATTAGTTATTTTTAATGAAGACTGGATTAGCAGAAGTGTTTAAATCTAATACCTCCCTCCCACACATGGTACGGAGATGCTTTTTCTCCTCTGTGAGTTGTATATGTTTAGGACACACATTTCAATAATAATATTATTAGCTATAATAATAATATTATTAATAATAATATTATATTAATATTTATATTAATATTATTAATAATGTTAATAATATTATTATTGAAATGTGTGTCCTAAACACACATAATAATAATATTAGCTACATTTATGTGGAAAGACAATTGTATGATACTGCTTTAAAATATTTCAAATTTCAGTTTCTAAAATCTCCATGTTGCCTACTTACAATTCTTCTGAGAAACCTTCCCTCATCCCTGGTCTTTGTTTGGAGGTGCCCCCTAGTTAAAGAGATTTTCTCTTAGAGCCCTTATGATAATTATCTCTTTCTCTGCTTAGAACAAAATCAGGTACACAGTAGGTGTTTAGGAATTGCTGGATAGAAGAATAAATGAATTATTGCCACTACAGAGCTTATTTTTCCCCTCTAGTCTAAGTGATTTTCCTTCCTTTTTGACATTAAGGCATTTTTACAGAAATGGAAAAACATTATTTAATGTGAAAAGCCACTATTATGGTCTATTATAATCTTCACCCCAAAATAGAAAGGAACAATTTGTCTTTCCATCTAGTGTCTAAATTGTGGGTAGTAAGTTTCAGTTTCTAAATGTAATTGCTGTGCAGATCCTATTCATTTTGTTCTTCTTGGATGGCTCTGAAGCATTCCTCTAGCCTTCTACCTCTGAGTTTTGTTTTAAGAACACTCTTGTCAGTTGAGATTAAGATAACATTTCTAAGTGAACACAAAAGCTGAGAAAGAATTCCAGTCATGCTGCCTGAGGAACCAGCTGTGCTGTTCCTTTTATTTTCTCTCTGTTCTTCTCCAGACAGAGTGAAGCTGTGCCTCCAAACAACTAAGAGTCAACAGGTAAAATTGCTCGTGAGTAAGGGGTTGTACAACAGCCCCTGAAATACACAACAAAGGCAAAGAGCTGCAATCAAGGATAGCCTTCTGTCATTCTATTAAATATTCTAAAAAAACTGATTTTTCAAATAAGTATTTCAGGGTGTAGGAAAGACTTCTGCCATACTTCTCAGTTTCTGTCCATTTTCTTTTGATTTAATGGACATCCAGAAAGGTGGATCAAATCAGGGTGTCGTTTTCACTAAATTGTCTAGAATTTTCTTGACTCTAAAGTAACCAGAGGTCTTTTTAAAAATAGTTATATGATATATTCATTTCATTCTGGATTCCTTTGTCCCCAGGCCTACTTTTTTCTGAAGTGACTTCAAGTTTAATTTGAGATCTGCCCATAGAGAAAATTCTTTCATTTAACGAATATTTGTGGGTGTGCAATGTGGTAGTAACTGTCACAAAGAGTGGAGAACAAGGCAGAGAAGGTACCTGCCTTTCATGATACTTTCATCCTCATGAATTTGTCCTGAAACACCATGGCCCACAATTTTGAACAAGTTGCTTCCCAAATTCTGCTGCACTGTATTTTCCCAGTGTTTCGTAAATTCTTTCTTTCAGAAAGGAGTAAGATAACTTCATAAAGAACCACCTGGGATGTTTTAAAAAGTTTAGATTCTCAGCCTGTGAGGCCCAGAGATTCTGTTTCAATAGGCAGGACTGACCCAGCAATTTCTATTTCGTATATTTTGAAAAAGCTTTAAAATGTGTTTTAAAAATTCCTCTAAAAGGTGTGTTTTTGGGACTTCCCTGGTGGCGCAATGGTTACGAATCCTCCTGCCAATGCAGGGGACACGAGTTCAAGCCCTAGTCGGGGAAGATCCCACCTGCCGCGGAGCAACTAAGCCCGTGAGCCACAACTACTGAAGCCTGTGTGCCTAGAGCCCGTGAGCCCCACCTACTGAAGCCGCATGCCTAGAGCCTGTGCTCCGCAACAAGAGAAGCCACCGCAATGAGAAGCCCGCGCACCGCAACAAAGAGTAGTCCCCACTCGCCACACCTAGAGAATGTCAGCTAGCCGCAATGAAGACCCAACACAGTCAAAAATAAATAAATAAATAAATAAATTTTAAAATAAATAAGTAAAAAGTGTGTTTTTGGGGGGGAGGAGGCAACATGGGAAAAGCAGAAAAATTTTGTAATGTCTGAAAATTGGGGTGACAGAATAGTTAAAAAGGAATTTTATTATTGATTTGGTAAGCACATTAAGTCACGTTCGGAAGAAAATTATCAAAGACAACTGAACCCAGTGCAACAATGCCCTGATAAAGAATAATGGCTAATCCCCCCAAATACTTGACCATTGAGCTTTCATTCAGTGCAAACTTAAAATAAAACACACAAATTAGTAAGAATTGTATAAGACTTGTAAACATAAAATGAATGCACACCTTTTTTTTCTAGCTAGATGCTATAACATAGCATCTATCTGGTCTTCAGTAGTTTCCATAGGACTACAAAGAATATTTTGTATATGAATAAGCACTATAAAAACTCTTATTACTGTGTAATCACGTGATAATATATTTTGTGCATTGACAGAGCCAGAAGCTAGGATTAAAGCTGAGTGGTTTTGTTTTCTCCTTAAAATAGTACAAATTCTTCAAAAGGGATCTATAACTACGTCTTTGTAATCTGAGGTAGAAATTTGCCTAACAAATACAATCTATTATTGCTTAAAAGAATTTGAATGCTAGCATCTGGTGCTTGGCACATTTTACTTTCCAGAATTTCCTTTACTGAAAATTAAGATTAGAGGATTCTTCTCAGAAATCTTCACATTTCTAAAGACAATGAATAAAAGAGTTATTTTGTATTATCTTCTTGCCAACTGTCTAAATTTTCACCTATGTTTTCCTTCGTTTTAGATTTGACACAGCCATTGCCAAATTAATAAAAATACCTCTTATATTTACCCAGAAATACAAGATCTGTCTCCTAAAGTAAAGGAAATAAAAACAAAAGTAAGCAAATGGAACCCAGTTAAACTTAAAAGCTTTTGTACAACAAAGGACACCATCGACAAAGTGAAAGACAACCTACTGAATGGGAGAAAATATTTGCAAATAATATGACCGATACGGGATTAATATCCAACATATATAAACAGCTCATACAAGTCAACATTAAAACAAACAACCCAATGAAAAAATGGGCATGAGAACTGAACACACATTTTTCCAAAGAGAAAATGCAGATGGCCAACAGGCACATGAAAAGATGCTCAACATCACTAATCATTAGAAAAATGCAAATCAAAACCACAGATATCACCTCACACCTGTCAGAATGGTTATCATCAAAAAGAGCATAAATAACAAAAGTTGGCAAGGATGTGGAGAAAAGGGAACCCTTTACAATGTTGATAGGAATGTAAATTGGTTCAGCCACTGTGGAAAACAGCATGGAGGTTTCTCAAAAAACGAAAACTAGAACTACCACATGACCCAGCAATTCCACTTCTGGATATATATCCAAAAAAACAAAAACACTAATTCAAAAAGACACATTCACCCCAATGTTCATAGCAGCATTATCTACAGTTGCCAGGATATGGAAGAGCCTAAGTGTCCATCAACAGACAAATGGATAAAGAAGATATGATATGCATATACAATGGAATACTACTCAGCCATAAAAAAAGAATGAAATTCTGTCATTTGCAGCAACATGGATGGGCCCGGAGGGCATTATGCTAAGTGAAATAAGTCAGACAGAGAAAGACAAATATTGTATAATACCACTTATATGTGGAATCTAAAAAATACAACAAACTAGTGAATATAACAAAAAAGAAGCAGACTCACAGATATAGAGAACAAACTAGTGGTTACCAGTGGGACAGGAGGGGCAATATAGAGGTGGGGGGAGTAGGAGGTACAAACTATTGGATATAAGATAGGTTCAAGGATGTATTGTCCAACATGGGGAATATAGCCAATATATATATTTTTTTCAGTAGTACAGAGGTTGAGAAACACTGTTTTATTTATTTAAAAAAAATTTTTTTTGGAGAATAATTGCTTTACAATGTTGTGTTAGTTTCTACTGTACAGCAAAGTGAATCAGCTATACTTATACCTATATCCCCTCTTTTTTGGATTTCCTTCCCATTTAGGTCACCACAGAGCACTAAGTAGAGTTCCTTGTGCTATACAATAGGTTCTCACTAGTTATCTATTTTATACATAGTATCAATAGTGTATATAGTCAATATTTTGTAGCAATTGTAAATAAAATGTAGCCTTTAAAATTGTATATATAAATATATAAAAAAAGAATAACAACAACAACAACAAAAATGAACTAAAAACGTATGTATGGGGACTTCCTTTGTGGTCCACTGGTAAAGACTCTGCCTTCCAGTGCAGGGGATGTGGGTTTGTTCCCTGGTCAGGGAACTAAGATCCCACAAGCGTCGGGGCAACTAAGCCCATGCACCACAACTACTGAGCTCGCGCACCTCAACTAGAGAGCCTGTGTGCTGCAAACTACAGAGCCCAAGCGCTCTGGAGCCCATGTGCCACAACTAGAGGGCTCACGTACCCTGGATCCTGTGTGCTACAACTAGAGAGAGAAAATCCGCATGCCACAACTAGAGAGAAGCCTGGGTCTCAATGAAAGGTCCCGCATGCCTCAACGAAGATCCCGTGTGCTGAAACTGAGACCCGATGGAGCCAAAAAAATAAAATAAATAGATAAATAAAAAATAAAATAAAAAAGTATGTATGCTGGGGCAATAAAAATGTTCTTAAATTGGATTGTGATGATAGTTGCACCACTTGGTGAAAATATTAAAAGCACCGAATTGTATACTTTAAAAGGGTGAATTTTATGGTATATAAATTATATGTCAATAAAGCTGTTTGAAAGTGTTTATTATAATTGCTAAAAGTGTTTGCTAACCTTTTGGTGGCACATTTGTGGAGAAGAAAAGGGAAGCAGCTAGAGAAGTAGATTTCCCCATCTTCTCACCCTCTATTTCTTTTTTACTTTTTTTAAGACATGGTATCATCATGTAGTAATCCTCTTCCACAAGCAAGGAGTACTTCTTGTAAGCTTGGAAATTTTAGTTAAGATGGATATCATAGGTAATTATAACAACAAAACATGTCTGAAAACAATGGCTATACATTTTACTTATTTATAATGTATTTTCTTGGAAGGCTACATGCTGTATCTTTGTAGGTATTCAAGTGGAGTTTCCATTACATTTGTAGAGGATGCTTGAGAAGACATATCCACACAGAGTGTGAAATTGGGCTTAAGGACTTTTAAAAGGCCCATATAATTCTGAATTAAGACCTCCAATACATGGAGAGTGAGCCTTATTAGAACATTTTGCCAAAAATTTACCATTTAAAGCATATTAAAAGAAGTACATTTCTAAAGCAATTCTCTCTTATTCATACATAATTTAATAAATGTTATCACTGGTGTTATTGTCCCCTCCCTATGGTAGTCATGACTTTTCGGTGAAAACAAAGACCAATCTGGGTCTAAGAGATTATTGACCCCGTGAGTCATGCCAGTGTCATGGCAACATGGGATGCTATACTTTAAGCCTCAAAGAAGACTCAAAGACTCAAAGAAGTGAGTCTTTATAAACCTTAACTAGGCTAAGGACTTCCCCAACATTCAAATTCTTTAATGAATCCCTGCTTGGTTGTTCCTCTTCTGGTCACTTAAGTAACCCACGTCCCATAAGTAGTTATAAGTGTTCTCAGGGAGACTGAAAAAGTTGGTATTGGTATTTATCTTTGAGAATCCCATTTGATGACTTCCTGAGTTCTTGCTGTGCCAGGTACACATCACCATCAGCATTTGAAAACTTCCAGGCACATCAAGACACTCTCAAAGTCTAAGTATCTTGAACATTGCATGGAGCCATTCACATCCTCCCAAAAATGTGACATCAATGCTAAGCTAGGATTGCATAGATTCTAAAAACTGCAATGAAGAACACTTATCTCTAGTACAAAACTAGACCTGACACATGAAAAGCAACTATAAAACATTCTGAAGTCAAAGGATAATGAAGAGTGTTGGCCAGCAGCAATAATTAGCCAAAGACTCATCACCCAGAGAAATAAGAAGGGAGAAACTTCCAGACTAAAGTGGTGACGTTAAGCTTATTCACTCTCTTCCTGGACTTCTTAGCTTGAACATTTAATATAGGTTCCCAGGTCTTTTTAAGTATCCCTCATCTAAGGCTTCCTCATAGTAGAACATTTCTCTACATGCAGAGTGCTCTAGCAACTCTCAGGCTAAGATGTCAAGAGACTTCCTTTTTCTTTCTTTCTTTCTTTTCTTTTCTTTCTTTGTTTTTTTTTTTTTTGGAGTAAAATAATATAAAAACTTTCTATTACCAGAAGCATTGTATTCATGAAGAATTCTCTCTCAAGAGTAAGCTGATAATTTCATCTCATTATTTGGCTGGCTGGAAATAAGGAAGGTTTTAAAATACAGAAGGAATTTGCTTCAAAGCCTATGGATATCATCACAAAATGCATTCCTTAAAATGAAATATTCATAATCTGACTCGATAAACTATTGTATACTGGAATAAAAATATTAAGTAGTGTAGAAAAATATTAAGTGCTTTGCATGTACTTGCATAAGAAAGCAGCCAAT
Organism: Physeter macrocephalus; assembly: GCF_002837175.3. Lineage (NCBI taxonomy): Eukaryota > Metazoa > Chordata > Mammalia > Artiodactyla > Physeteridae > Physeter > Physeter macrocephalus. The sequence goes on along the minus strand of NC_041214.2, from coordinate 133,345,086 downwards.
AAATGTTATTATTAGTAGAAACTATTAGTAGCCAATATTGTTACTATTAGCAGAAAATGGACAGAGATGATGATGTATTTTCTAGTTTTGCTTATACCAAGACCTAAATATTTGGGTGTCACCTTTGATGTTTGCTTGATTTCAGCCTCTGTAACAAAGAAAATATGATTTTAATGAAAAAAATTAAATCTATGAGTGGTTAGGAAGAGAATCATCACATCCAGAATGGCACAAATCTTCTCCCAACATGTCATAAAGACATTTTACCACCTGGTGAAATTCCTGCACTGCATGAAAAAGTTTTTGAGATAGAAATAAACATTTTGAAGGCTAAAATAGTTTTCATAAGCCATCTTTAGATGGTGAAACTCAAACCTGCTCAGAGTTACCTTCTCAAATGGAAGATTTCAGTAAATTATAAACCCTGAGTAATCAGAGTAATCAGAAATACAAAATATAAATTTTGGAAGGGGCAGAAATGGCACAAATATCACTATCTCATTCTACAAAACAAGAATATGTTAAAGAGTTCTCTACACGAGACATTAAGAACCACTATCATGGAAACACAGGCATTTTATAAAGTCCAAATCTTGTTCCCAATATTCATTTTATTTTTAATTATTTTACTATGTGTTTATTTTTAAATTGTGGTGAAATATGCACAATGTAAAATTTACCATTTTAACCACTTTTAAGTTAGTTTAGTGCATTAAATTCACATTTATGTGAATGATCACCACCATCCATCTCAAACACTTTTTTCATCTTACAAAACTGAAACTTTGCACCCACTAAAAAATAACTCCCCACTCACCCCTCCTGGCCCTGGCATCCACCATTCTACTTTCTGTCTCTTTGAGTTTGACTATTCTAGGTACCTCATATTTGTGGTATCATACAGTATTTATTCTTTTGCTACTGGCTTATTTCACTTAACATAATGCCTTCAAGGGTAATCCATGTTGTAGCATGTGTCAGAATTTTCTCCATGTTAAGGCTGAATAATATTCCCTTGTATGTATATACCACATATTGTCTCTCCATTCATCTGTCCATAGGCACTTAAGTTGCTTTCACATTTTGGCTGTTGTGAATAATGCTACTATGAAGGTGGGTGTACAAATATCTGTTCAAGTCCCTGCTTTCATTCCCTTTGGGTGTAGATATACCGAGAAATGGAATTTTGGAACATAGCAATTCTACATTAAATTTCCTGAGGAACCACCATACTATTTTCCACAGCATCTGACTCATCTTATATACCCCTGGCAATGCACAAGGGTTCCAATTTCCCCACATCCTTGCCAACACTTATTATTTTCTGTTGTTTTTTCTTTCTTTTTTTAAAAATAATAACTATCCTAACTGAATGGTACAATATTATGGTTTTGATTTGCATTTCCTTAGTAATTAGTGAAGTTGAGCATCTTTTTATGTGTTTATTGAGAGTTTTTATATCTTTTTTTGAGAAATGTAGATTCAAGTTCTTTGCCCATTTTTTAAACTGGGTTGTTTGGTTTTTCTGTTGTTGAGTTTTCTTTATATATTCTGGATATTAACCCCTTATCAGATATGTGATTTGCAGATGTTTTCTCCCATTCCATGGGTTGTTTCTTCACTCTACTGATAGTGTCCTTTAATGCACAGAAGTTTTAAATTTTGATGCAGTCCAATTTACCTGTTTTTTCTTTTCTTTTCTTTCTTTTTTTTTTTTGCAGTACACAGGCCTCTCACTGTTGTGGCCTCTCCCGTTGCGGCGCACAGGCTCCAGACGCACAGACTCAGCAGCCATGGCTCATGGGCCCAGCCGCTCCACAGCATGTGGGATCTTCCCGGACTAGGGCACGAACCCGTGTCCCCTGCATCGGCAGGCGGACGCGCAACCACTGCACCACCAGGGAAGCCCTATTTTCTTGACTGAATATTTATTTTAACAGAATGATATACAGTTGAATTGGTCATGGTTATAATCAGTTATACTCAGGACAGAGTTTTCCACATAGACTAGATGAAAGGAAGCACATTTTGATTGCAAACTCTGTCATCCATACATTCTGCAGAATTGGTACACAGTTTCAACTGATTATAGGTAGTTTTTATTATTTTTGTAATTTTTTCCATTTGATTCCTACTTGCATTTTCAAATAAAATGACTACTTTATCTGAAATCCTAATTTAGATCAAGAAACAGATTCTGAAACAGATATTTTTTTAGTTGCTATTATTCATACTTCTTGGATGTACTGTATGTGAATTCCTAGAAATTTACCTCTGAGCCTGGACAGTGTTCAAATCCATTTGTTTTATAGTCACTTCACTTTCTAGTCATGTGTTGCTTAAATACAGGAGAGGTGCTGAAGCGTTCTGGAGCTCTACCCTGTCTTTTGGAATTCCAGATTTTTAGGAAAAAAGACAATTTCAAAAACAGTATGGAGGTTCCTCAAACAACTAAAAAGAGAACTGCCATATGATCCAGCAATTCCACTCCTGGGTATATATCTGAAAAAAAAGAAAACACTAATTGGAAAAGATACATGCACCCCACCCTGTTCATAGCAGCACTATTTACAGTAGCCAAGATATGGAAGCAACCCAGGGTCCCTCAACAGATGACTGGATAAAGAAGATTTATATATATATATATACATATATATGATGGAATATTGTTACTCAGCCATAAAAAGAATGAATTTCTACCATTTGCAGCAAAATGAATGGGCCTAGAGAATATTATGCTAAGTGAAATAAGTCAGACAAAGAAAAATACTATATGATATCACATATGTGGAATCTAAAAAGTAAAACAAGTAAGTGTATACAGCAAAACAGAAACAGACTCAGTTATAGAAAATAGGGTAGTGGTTACCAGTGGCAAGAGGAAAGGAGGGAGGGACAATATAGGGGTACGGGATTAAGAGATACAAATTACTCTGTATAAAATAGATAAGCAACAAGGATGTATTATACAGCACAGGTAATTATAGCCATTATTTTGTAATAACTTTTAATTGAGTATAACTTATAAAAATACTGAATACTATGCTATACACCTGAAGCTAATATAATATTGTAAATCAACTATACCTCAATAAAAAAAGAGACAGTTTCAAAGACCTCATGATAGTTTGAGTCCATTGCATTGTGCTTAATTATATTTAGGTAAAGATTTAATCAGATTTAATCAAATACCTGGTCCAATGAATGAAGCTGAATAGCTCTCCCTATCTCACACACACACACACACACACACACACACACACACACACACACACACACACATACACCACGCAGTGAAGAAGGTGGAAATAATCCAGTACTTTTAGGTAACTGGCTATCTGCAGATCTTCCACATTGGTAGATTTCAAGAATGCATTGGAATAAGTAAATTATGAGGTTGTCTCATTTTCTACTTGGGTCGGTCACTTCTAAGACTTTTAATTTAAAATACCTAATGTTTGACATTTTTAAATCAGAGTTAGGGCTATGAGTAGGCTCCATGTACTAATATATTATATGTAAGAGTTTTAAAAATGTATATTTTTAGGAAAAGTACATATGAGAAAAAAAATAGCATGTTTACAAATTGGCTGAGGACTAGTTGGTAGGATTTTAAGAGTTCTAGGTATAGGAGTTTCAGTCCATATATATGGAGACATTTAATTATTGTTTGTAATTTAAATTCTTTAAAAAATATACTCAGGCCTCTGCGTCTGAAAGGATTTTGGTGTTCCAGTAATTCCTGTTGAAAGCTAAAGCTCACAGAATTGATATCATTGTCAGCTGAAATAAGCCAGGTGTCAGATATGAGCTCTTGTGGTAAAATAGGGAACTTAGAGGTCAAACAAGTTCCAAGATGGAAGAGAGAGATGTTAAAACAGGATTCAGATCTGCACCTCATGCGACTGAAAATTCAGATAAAGTAGATTTAAAACTAAAAAAGAAAACCTTAAGAAAGTTTCAATAATTAATTTTCAGATATCTGGATTGGAATGGCTTTCTAATACAAAAAGAAAAAGATATTATTACCCCAAAAGATCATTATTCAAAAAAAACTACAAGTAACATTAAAAGGCATACTGAGAAAAGAATCACCTCAGACATGAGAGTTGACACTTTTTTTATGTTGATTTTTTTAAAAACACAAGAAATGAGGTCTTAAAAATAGCCAGTTTACAAAAGAATAAATATCATACGCCTCAGACCTTGACCCGGTTATTTAATCACTGGGAAAAATGCACAACTCCAAAATAATAATTTTGTGTTGACAATAAGTGTTTCTAAAAACAAACATGTGACATAAGAGGCCCTAGTTCATTCTCTGGGTCATACCATTTTCCCAGTTAGTATAGTCGCTTGGATCAGAGATGGTTATAAAAAGAGTGCTGGCTCATTTCTGAGCCATTTCTCAAAGGTCATTAGGACTGAATTGGTAAACGTAAGGTGATTAATGGTGGTATAGCTGTGTCACGTTTGTGGCAGTACAAACATATAGCTTTCCTGAAGACCTAGCACCTTAAGTTTTCATTGGGATGTATTCTAAAGGGAACATGTCTCCATATGCTGAATTATTCTGTCAATTGTGAGATAATTCCCAGGGGTTGACTTATCCCCTCAGGGGTGAGGGAAAGCACTTTTTGTTTTCTTTTTTCTATATTCTTTTCCCCAACAACCTGTTTACCTCTGAACAAACAAGGAGAGTTATCAAAATATATGTGTGTATACTTTCTTAACTTCTCCAGTAACCTCATTACAGCTTCTTTCCTGCCTCAACTCCACATCCTAACTACAGACCAACCTGTCAGTTTTCTCATGTTTATCTAAATTACATTTAGTCCACTCACCAGCTATTATCTCTCACTCTAGTAAGTCTAGGTTAATTGTTTTCTTTTTCTAAGGAAAAAGAAAACAATAGTCTTAGCCATAATTTTAATCCTATAGTAAAATGAAACTATAGTTTAGGACTATATATATTTTTCTCACAAATAAGCACAGACTGGAATTTACTTGAGACCACAGTATCTTAGATTGAAGTCAGCAAATGGTGTCTTAAGGTATTCAAACTGCTTCGCACGAATTCTGCTTCATCCAGATATCCACCTTATAATGGAACACCCAATTACACGAATCCCCAAGTCTGTATTGGGGTATGATAGTGTGTTTGAAAAGTGGAAGCTGAATCACTGCACAAAGTTTTCAAAGCACTTGAAATAGACAAGTCGTGAGTCGGTGGATACATACGCACCTCTTTCAGGTAGCAAATGTCTGCTTTATGCGAACGTTTCTGATACTGACGTGTAATAATTCAGCAACAGTAAGTGGGCACTAAATATGCAGTGAAGAAATTTGCTGCTTTCAATGTTAGCAATCAATAAAATAGAAAATATTTAATGTCGATTTCAACAAACTACAATGCTAACCTGACCTTTAAGTACACATAGCTTTGTTCCTTATTCATGTGTTAGATTGACACTTGAAGATTGTTTGTTGGGTAAATTGTCATTATTCTGAGCTAGTGAAGTTTTGAAACTGTTCAGCTTCCTATAGTATGCATATGTGAATAAGCAGTTCTTACCTTTGCAGGATTTATGTAAAACTACAGAGATCAAATCTAGGATTAGATTTAAGGTTTCATCTTTCTATTAAACTGATATCATCTGTCATTATTAATTATTAATTTAGATATTATAAATGTTTTGCTTGGCTGTACTACTTGAAAAAAATTGGTTGCATGTTTGTACTTATGCTATAATGTATTCTTAGTTTTATTTGTATTTAACATTATATCCAAAGGAATTTAGTCCAAGCATTTTTCAAAAATTGAATCCAAATGTTATTCAAGATTGAGAAAAAACGCTTTTGCAAGCAAAAGGATATATTTCCTTTCTTTAATTCTAAAAATTATTAAGAAGAAATGTCAGCTAAGAGAACAAGTAGTCTTGGGAAAAGATGGAAAGAGCCCACACATTCAAGCTGTATTAACACTAGAGTTAGCCAGATAAAATATACATTTTTGAAAATAAACATTTTATTTGGTGGTTTTCCAATATCAAAAAAGTAGATGATATAAGCCAGTGATTCTTTTTTAACCGCATATTTTTAAAAAAAAATTTTAACTTCAAATCTGATTTTAGACCAGTACTGAAGTCTTGCATTATAAAATGCAGCCATATGACTGCTATAGCATATTTGTTTCCCAGAAAATTTATTATAAGCAGAAATTCTCACCTGTTTTCCTTGTTTGCCTTTGGTATATGTTTTCAAAATAAATGCCTTGTTAGGATGGTGCAATAGTATGATACTAATATTCTTATTACTAATAACAATACAACTACTGAAACCTTGTAGTTTTATAGGGTTTAGCAAATTATAAAATATTTTCTCATATATTAATTTTCACAATGATATTTTGAAGAAGGTCCATCACTCTCAATTTACAAGTGAAGAAAGAGAAGTAAAGAGGCTTATCTCAGATCATAGAGTTAGGGAGTTATTTAACCGAGGAAACTTTAATTTGGCCACTTTTCACAATTACTGCCTCTCCACTCCCTGGAACCATTCTCCAGCTCTCTCTCTGACCTTCCTGCCCCCAGTTTCTCTCCTAATCCAGGTCATCCTTTACACAGCTACAAGAATGATCTACTTACAGAAATAAATCTGCTGCTGCAGCTCCCCTTCTCATAAAGAGCTCTCCTGTCTCTCTCTTTTTTTAAATTGTGTCAAGAAAACGCAACATGAGATCTACCGTTGTAACAAAATTTCAAGAATATAATACAATATTTTAACTATAGGCACTCTATTGTACAGCAGATCTCTAGAACTTAATCATCTTGCATAACTGAAATTTTATACCTGTTGAACAATTCCTCATTTCCCCATCCCCCAACTCCTGGAAACCACCATTCTAATATTTTGACTATTTTAGACATTTCATATAAATGGAATCACGCAGTGTTTGTCCTTCTGTGGCTGGCTTGTTTCACTTAGCATAATGTCCTCCAGGTCCATCCATGGGAGGATGGGAGTGCATCCCATCCCAACATGGGAGTGCAGGTACTCTGCACTTCAAGGCTCTGATTTCAGTTCTTTTGGGTATATACCCGGAAGTGAAATTGCTGGATGATATAGTAGTTCTATTTTAATTTTTTGAGGACTCACCATACTTTTTTCCACAGTGGCTGCATCATTTTATATGCCCTCCAACAGTGTAAAAGAGTTCCAATTTCTCCACATACTTGCCAGCACTTGTTATTTTCTTTTTTATAGTAGCCATCCTAACAGGTGTGAGGTGATATCACATTGCCGTTTTGATTTGCATTTCCCTGATGATTAAAGATGTTGTGGGCCTTTTGAAATACTTTGGTCGTCATCCAACATCATACGTCTCCTTTGGAGAAACATCTATTCAAGTTCTTTGACCATTTTTTTTTTTTTTAAAGACACCAACTGTACTTGAACATTTGTTACTTTATTTTTTTTTTATTTTTGGCTGTGTTGGGTCTTCGTTTCTGTGCAAGGGCTTTCTCTAGTTGTGGCAAGCGGGGGCCACTCTTCATTGCAGTGTGCCGGCCTCTCACTATCGTGGCCTCTCTTGCTGCGGAGCACATGCTCCAGACACGCAGGCTCAGTAGTTGTGGCTCACGGGCCTAGTTGCTCCGCGGCATGCAGGATCTTCCCAGACCAGGGCTCGAACCCATGTCCCCTGCATTAGCAGGCAGATTCTCAACCACTGCGCCACCAGGGAAGCCCCTTTGACCATTTTTTAATCGAGATATTTGTTTTGTTTTGATTTTGTTTTTGTTTTTGCTATTGAGTTGTAGGAGTTCCTTATATATTAATATTTTGGATATTAACCCCTTATCAGATATGGATTTGCAAATATTTTCTCCTATTCCATAGGTTGCTTTTTCATTTTGCTGATTGTTTCCTCTGTTGTGCAGAAGATTTTTAATGTAGTCCCACTTACCTATTTTTTGCTTTTGTTGCCTGTGCTTTTGATGTAATGTCCAAGAAATTGCCGAAGAAAGTGCAATTAACTATCAAGTTGAGAAGGAAAAAGGGAAGTTTATTTGAGCCAAACTGAGGATTTTATCCAGGAGACAGACTCTCAGAAAGTTCTGAGAACTGTTCCACCTGTTAGAAGTCAAAACAAAGGATTGTACATCAAAATAACATACTGATATTTTACATAAAGCTCGTCAAAGATACATAGTCCAGGTAAGCATGTACAAAGCAAGAAGCAAGTCATTATGACCCCCTACAGAGCTGTGAAAGAACACTATTCATTAAAGAATTTACATTACTAGCCTCAGAAGAAAGGGAAAAAAATTGAAATTTATGGTTGAGCAGGCACTCCCATCTTTAAGGAGCTCTGGTTAGCGTGTAATGCAGATGCACACTGCACATAGGGAGGGATGGAGGAGGCCCAAACGGACACAGAGACATAATTTTATGTTTAATTTTTTTGTCCTGCCTTAAAATATAAATTTTATTTCATCAAAATCATTACCAAGACCAATGTCAATCATCTTTCTCCTATGTTTCCTTTTAGGAGGTTTATAGTTCCTGTTCTTCCATTTAAGTCTTTAATCCATTTTCAGTTTACTTTTGTATATGGTGTAAGATAAGTGTTGAATTTCATTCTTTTGCATATGGGTATCCAGTTTTTCCAGCACCATTTGTTGGAGACTATCTTTTTTTCTTTGTTTATTCCTGTCTGCCTTGTCAAAGATCAGTTGACTGTGTATGTGTGAATTTATTTCTGGATTTACAAAGAGACTTTATTCTTTTTTTTTTTTTTTTTTTTTTTTTTTTTTTTTTGGGGTATGCGGGCCTCTCACTGTTGTGGCCACTCCCGTTGCGGCCTCTCCCGTTGCGGAGCACAGGCTCCGGACGCGCAAGCTCAGTGGCCATGGCTCACGGGCCCAGCCGCTCCGCGGCATGTGGGATCCTCCCGGACCGGGGCACGAACCCGCGTCCCCTGCATCGTCAGGCGGACTCTCAACCACTGCGCCACAAGGGAAGCCTGAGACTTTATTCTTAATTGACTGTAGGACAGAATGTCATCTGCCTTCACCTATCTCTCTGCATCCTCACCTTGTTGCCCCCGCTTCTTTACAATCACTGAACTTTGCATAGGACTAAGGACAAGTAACCCTACAATATCGCAAGTAGGAGGATGATAGGAGATTATAGCTATTGAAGCATAATAGACTTATCAATATTCCTTGAAATCAGTTTCATCCATTTGTAATATCTCATGCAGTTCTTTTTGTTCTTACCTAAATTCCTGTTTGCTTACTTCAGGTCTACTTTTGGATAGTCTTGCCTTGATTATGACCTAATAATGCTCAGGCATATTGATCATGGTATGCTTAGGCCAAGTACAGTCCACACTACCACTGCTCCTGAATATACCAGGTAGTTTTACTCTTCCATGCCTGGAATATCCTTTCCTCTCCCTTTGCCCAACCAACCTTTCCTTAAATACCAACTGAATACTCTTGTGATATCTGGCTAACTTCCTTAGGCAGGGTTAGTGTCTCTATCCCATGCTCTTGCTAAGAATTTTGTCCATGCCTCCAGAAAATCTATTATTTCTTGTTGTAATGCTTTCATAAAGTTGACAAATATAAAAGAAGAGAAGCAAAATCACCCATGATTCCATTACTTATATAAAAATCATTATTGATGTTTTGGTTTAGCATGATGTAGGTTTTTCCAGTGTAGAACTGTTTAAAAAAGTCAGTAATCTTACTATACATATAAGTACTTTCTGTTCCCTTCCACCTTAATATGATATCAAACAGTTCCTCATAATTTCATGTCTTTGAAAACATCAGTTCTAATGTCTGCATACTATTCCATCAAGTAAATACACCATCATTTATTTAACCCTTCCTAAATCATTCAAAATGTGTTTTTTTAAGTTCTTTCTTAATCATATTTGCAGCTCCAATATTATCACAGAGATTGGGCATGTTAAAATATATTCTATAAATCAGTGCTAAAGAAATCTTCTGTCTAGGAGACTTATGCTATTCTCCTGTTATTTTACTGTTTTGATTAATTTTAATCCCAATTACAGAATATGAACTGAAAATTAGGGGGAATTGGAAAGTTGGAAAAACTATCTGCAGATTTCAGTCTGAAGCTTTTCCTTTGGAAATATACCAGATTATAGTTCCCATGGTTATCATGGCCATTCCATATAGATTATTGTGTGTTTGTAAGTGTTTGCACCCCCCTGAAATATTTTATTTGACTCTGTTAACTACAGAAACTACTTATCAATGCTACCAGTAGAATAGAAAGGAGGCAACACAAGCATCTTTTCCAAAACATCGAAAGGGCTATTTGTGATTATATATCAAACTTGTAATATGAAAGCTTGATATTTCCTTTGGAAAGGTCAGTACTGTCTTGGGGTTCAAGAAATGTCACAGAATGAATTAATGGGAACTAATTATTGAAACTCTTGCTTAAATATTTGGCCTTATTTACCAACATCAGGATTTACTTCAGCGTATCGGTGGAAATTGCGAGTGGGGAATGGGGTAAGAGGTGAGAGGGAGAAGCACGTTCCATTTGACCACATAGATACAAATAGTAAAGCTAAAGCTAGCTCAGCAAAACCTGACAAGTGTTCGCCGAAACAAATAATTTATTTGAAAAATAATGGCATTAGTATTTTACACATTGATTTCCATCACATAACAGGAAACATAGTGTGGAAAGAAACATACAGGAAGAAACAAGGGATTTTGATTCGGACTTGGGTTCATATCCCATCTCCAATCCCTATGACCTCTGAGACCCTAAGGAAGTCTTTTAACCTCTCTGATCTTTAGATTTCTCATCTGTAAAATATGAATAATAATGCTTTCTTTGCCAGGCTGCCATAAAAGTAAAAAGAGACAAACACTTAGCATCCAGTACACTGCAGGCGTTCAAAAAATGGGAGCTACTATTATTATCATACTATGTTACATACTGGTATCCCCAAAACAGATAGGAAAATGGGTTTTGTCTAAAATAAAAGGCAATTGGCATGAGAAACATGCTGGGAAGAATAGATTATCACAGCACTACTGCCTTTTTTTTTTTTTTTTGGTTATCTGTAACCTACGTTATATGATACTGTTTTAAATCCATGGGCCTCTCTATTTGTTTACACAGGCCCCCTAAATGTTATCTGGAGACTTCCAATGCCTGACTACCTATCATATGGTGAGTCAATCAATTTTTTTTTTTTTTGGTCCACAAATAATAGGAATTTCAAATTGATACCATTATTTGCATAACATTTGGAAGATTATCTGCTACGGCAGTGTCCACTTGACTCATTCTACCTGAAGGCTCTAATCTGAGTCCAGTAAAGCGCTCTTGCAAATAAGGTCTACCAACCAAAGAGCATAACTGCTCAGATTCTCCTTTATACTTAGAATATTTTTTCCCCAAAGATACCAGTAGAAAGAGCTTTGGTTATTCAAGAGAGAACAGCGAGTTCACAAATAAAGCTTTCTCCTCTGTGCCCTGTTTCTTCATCTGTGCAAAATACTAATGAACATAGGGAATTTCAAACTCTTTTGGAAGCCAGCAAAGACATATTAATGATGTAAAAGTGGATATAGGAAATCAGAAAGAGAGAGTGAATATGAATCAGGTATTTATATAATTAAAATATTCCAACAGACTAAGTTTGAGGTTCATAAGAGTAATATTAAAAATTAACTTTCTTCCCAACATGTAACATGAAGAAAGTAAAATCAAGATAATTATCAGGGGTTAGTTTAGTTTTGATGAATGAGTGTGACTAAATCAGAATAATGATTCTGAATTAAGTTCTATCAAAACAAATACAATATCTTTAAAAAAACTGTTATTTTCTTTCTTAAGTTGGGCTTCTCTAGCAATTGCCTTTCCTGGTACACTTATACCAGGAAGGAAGTTTGCTAGCCAGGACATGTAGGAAGGTATGAAGAATTGATGTTTAATCTGAGAAGATAACTAAGGCCCCCTTTCCTGAAAAATACCTTCCCGCAGATTTAATGAATGTTGGTATCATCCCATCCTGCCCATATCTCTTCTCCAGAGTAAATAGGGTAGGTATCATTTCCACTGCTATTCCCAGAACCCCAGTGTTCTGCTGTTGTCTTAAACCAAATCTTTTAACTTGTGAGCAAAGAAAGCCTTTTATCATCTGACCTTCCCAATCATCTAGAATGATGTTTCTGTCTATTCCATGAATCAATCCATTGTCATCTTGGAGGGCCACAGACAGCAGTGGCAAGGATAAAATACAGAAAGTTAGACATTCATGTTGGGAGATTGGGAGACACCATGCACACAATAAACACTGTTGGCCTAAACCACTAGGGAGAACTAAAATAAAGATAGTAAGTTTGAGAACATTAGATCAGGACATAGAACCAAGGTTGTGTTAGCCAGGTGAAAGAAAGATCACATGATACAAGTAGGATTCCAACAACATGGAAGACACTCTGATAATGCTTCATATTGATGTCAGGCCAGCATGTAAAGTGGCAAGAATGTCTTATCTATTTTCCAGTGTGGATGAATGTCAAGTGGAGTATCCACAGTGAAGATGATTTTGACTATTACACACGTACCTAAACACAGTCATCTTTAATTTGGCTGAAGCATGAATTTGATCACACAATGTGAGTTGAGACAGTCCCTTACCTGGTGAAGGATTCTAGGTCACCACCCAGCACTCCCATCTCTACTTTTTTGATTTCTTTCTTATTTTCTACTTCTTGCAGTAGCTTTCAAGGAGGGCCAAATACTGTTGATGTTCTGAAATATGGCCCTCAAGGGAGAGTTAAAACTTGGATGTAAAGTAAACATTATGATAAGCAGAAATGCCATGATTCTTGAAAAAATGAGATTTCTGAGAAAACTAAGAGACTGTATAAATATGTATTTGTCTGTGTTTGGGGGATTTTCTAAAGTGTTGGTACATAGGCCTTGTTAAAGTCAAGTTTACTATATTACTATCTAGAATACACACAAGACTTCTTTGAATCTGGTTAATTTATATAAAGCTTTTTCTCTCGTACAAAGCAGAGAGGCTCCAGGACCTGTAGCAAAAGACAGAAATGAGCTTTGAGACCCTAAGATGAAGTCAAAGACATTGGTGATTTAATGGCAATCACCCTGCATAGTCTGTAATAAGCACTACATGATCAAGAAGTGGCAATTTCTATTCAAAATGGCCACCTGTAGATGATCTATTATACTTCAGTGTGAAAAGGACTTCTTGTATCTGACATAAACTGCTTTGTTCAGAAGATGACCAATTTCTGCTCTTAGTGCCAAGACATGCCTCATCAGTGATGACAACCTCCCAGTCCATTTCTGATGGACAGATGGTGGGCCATGGCCTGTCCTTGGCTACATATGGTCAATATGGATGCTTCTTCACACCAACCCTAATGGGGTCAAGTGAAGGCTTAGAGACTTGGGAAAACAGCATGTTAAAAGTTCATTCATAATTTGTTGATAGATCTCTATTAGTGGAGAAAATTGAGGTACAAGGGCTGGGGGATACCTCTGTTTTCTGTGAAAAGATTTTCTGACACCCTTTAACTCAAATTGTGTTGGTAAACTGCTCCCTTAAAAGATGATCAAGGAGATAATTCCCAGGAACATTTACGTGAATCAATAATCAGATAAGACAATTATCTTATTTTTAGCTTTCAGGACTCCACATTTGATTGCACTGATTTTAAAATAGCTGTATTTGAATCAAGTGTCTCTGACTCTAGCCATTTTCTTGGCTGCATTTTTTCAGTGCTGTATAACATATTATATGAACAACTTATTTAATAATGTTGTCTTCTTTATCATATTCCATTAAGTATTCAAATGACTTATCTGCCCATCGAACTTTTTTTCCTTAAAATGGATTCTTGGAATTTCTAAAATTAGATACTGCCAGGGGAAGAAGAAGAACTTGACATATCATGTAGCAAATTATGTGCTTTGACCACTTAATAGATGATGTATTGGCAACGTCTCAAGGTTCACATTTGTGGTCTCAGTTTGGAATTGGGATTCAAGAAGACTTCAGTGTATAGTGATCTGCCTCCAAGTGTCTTCTCCAATCCTGCTTGATAGAATCGATATAACACCCCAACTGTACTAATTACAGCACTTACCATATTCATTCCTCCAGTTGTGCTCAATTTTCCATATGAAGTCCAGTTCCCTAGGGCATCTTTGTCATCTTTTCATTTCCTCCCCCCTGGGCCTTTAACCAAATAGGTGCTCAATAGGGCTCTGTACTGGTGGTCCTAGGGTAAGTGTGACAGAATCAAGCTTTTCACATCAGTTTACCCCTGCCTTGGTAGAGGTTACTCACAGGCTCTCAAGTAAACCAGCAAATAGTTCTAGAGTATGGTAACTGCCTAGTTAATTCAGAAAATTTAGAGCTGTGATGTAAAATAGTTAATGTGAGGGCTGGGAATCATGTGAAAACAAATTCTTTTTCTTCTTTTTGCTATTGGATATGTCTTCTCTCTGGCAAGTTCTCCTTCGTCAGTTGTATGTACTGCAACTCACTTGTTTGAACTAAACTACTATTAAATTGGAGGCTAGTGCTTTCCCCAGCTTTTCTTTTAGTGACTTCTGTGTTACTTTATGGTGAGTGTGAATTAAACGGACTCTTAACAGCATTCCCTCCGGTGTTCTATTTCCTGAAGTTCCAAAGCTAAAAGTACACATTTCCTTTACTGCTAATGATGGTGAAGGTGTTCAGAGCATGCCAGCCCAAAACATGTCTCTTTGGCATATTAATAATATTGAGCTTAAGGCACTTAAGGAACAGTAGATACAGGAGGGCTCTCTGACTTCCCACTTTCTACCTAAAAGCAGGTCATATTTCCCATGAAAAAGGTACCCTCCCTATACCAGTAAGAGAAGAACATTCTTACCACTGGAGACTGGATATCAATTCCTAAATGGATCTGTACAAACAAACGTACTAAAATAACCCTAGCCTTCCATTAATTTCCCTCATATTCTTTCTGGTCACTTCCCTACAATTTACTGCCCCTAAAAGCTTAAGTCCTCTTCCTTTGTCTTGTCATTTCCCCACAAATTTATGATATTTTGTTAAAAAAGTGTATAAACTCTCTATCCTAATTGCTTTTTTGAGTCTTCATTTTTCCCTATGATGGCTCCTGGGTGCACACAAAAATATTAAATAAAATTGTATGCTTTTCTCCTGTTACTCTATCTTACTTCCAGTTAATTATCAGGCTCAGGGCAGAACATAAAAGGGTAGAGGATGATTCTTTTTCCTTTTCTATACTGGCCATGTTTCAAGCTCTTTATCATGTCCATTTATTTAAATATGATATATGAATCATATGTTTAAGGAGTTAAACAGCTAAAACATGATATCAATCCCTAATCACTATCCCTAGTTAACAAAGTACATGGAATGGGTTCTCTTGATTTCTCAAACACGAATTCCAACAAACCAGAAAGGCATGTATGAGTCAACATACTTACAACCTTATGTAAGGTTGTAAGTGCTGTACTTTGCACTTATAGTGCAAAGTAATTTTCCATCCACTTACCCCTAAACTGCTTCTTGGCTATAAATTCCCACTTGCCCATACTGTTTTTGGAATTGAGCCCAGTTCTATAGTGAGGTCTCTTTTCCTTATTGCAATGGTTCTGAATAAAATCTGTTTTTGCTTTGCACTTATAGTGCAAAGTACTTTGCAGTGCTGTACTTCCATGTGGAAGGCATCCTTCTCCGTCAGATTGGAGGTAAAATGCCTCACTCTTAAACCTGGGAGTCGAATAATTTCTTAAATTATTTTATCTGGATATTGTGAGGTTAACAAACAACCATTATTAATAATAAAATACGATGAGTTTCCTTAGAAATAAGTAACAGGTTATTGCTATAAAGTAACTTTGAAGGCTATTTTGTAAGTTCAAGAATGGATGAGAGCTCTATGTTATAAAGAGTTAGTTTGCAATCATCAGCTGGCTGAATTTGAACACGATTTTCCCTAATGATGTGTGTAGATGGGAATGCAGCCAATCTCTCCAAATGACCTCAAACATTCCAGGAATGTAGCATGACCCTTCCCAAAGATGGGATGGTTAGCAGGGAGCATTACCATGTGGGATACAGATTCTTCATTTACTTCCCCAGAGGATATGAAATGAAAGGTTCATATGATTCTATTTTCAAAGGTTCTGTTTTGGCTCACTTCTGGGAACTCCCTTGTATAATGATGATCGCTTCTTTCCAAAATGTGTTGATGCTAAGATAAATTTACTATATTTTAGAAGAGGAAGCTATTTACATCTCCCATATTGTAAAACCTGCCTGCTTAACTGCTTCTATGTTTTCTACATTTGAAGAAAAATTGGAAACACTATGTAAAAATTAGAAATGACACAACTTTTGGAATAAGTAGGACTTTTAAAAATCCACAAAACCCCTGGGTTTGAGTTCTGTTTCTACCACCAACTAGTTCCTTGATCTTCAATAAAGCATAATCCCTCCCTACCTTTCAGTTTCTAAACTTGAAATGAGAATAGTAAAACATACATAGTAGTTGCTGTAAGGATTCAATAATAAAAGTATGCAGGGCTTCCCTGGTGGCGCAGGGCTTGAGAGTCCGCCTGCTGATGCAGGGGACACGGGTTCGTGCCCCGGTCCGGGAAGATCCCACATGTTGCGGAGCAGCTAGGCCCGTGAGCCACGGCCGCTGAGCCTGTGCATCCGGAGCCTGTGCTCCGCAACGGGAGAGGCCACAACAGTGAGAGGCCCGCGTACTGCAAAAAAAAAAAAAAAAAAAAAAAGTATGCAAAAGGACCTAACAACCCTTGGTGTCAAAGAAAAACCAGACCTGGATAGTAGTTAAAGTGGTAAAAACAGATTTTATTCAGAACCATTGCAATAAGGAAAAGAGACCTCACTATAGAACTGGGCTCAATTCCAAAAACAGTATGGGCAAGTGGGAATTTATAGCCAAGAAGCAGTTTAGGGGTAAGTGGATGGAAAATTACTGAAACATCAGGGGTAAGAGAGATTCTAGCTAGACTCACGTGACAGGATCTTTGCTAAAGACAGGCCATGGTGATCAGACATCACCTGCGGGATGATGGAGGATGAGAAACCCAATGAGATATTGAGGGTGAACAGATATAGAGGATGGGGAACTCTTGCTAAAATAATGTAGGAGGGAATCTTGCTAAAATTGGATTTTACAAGGAAGTGCACAGGTGGGCTGAGGAGAAGTTTCAGGAGCCTGAATAAAGTTTGGTCAAGCAAAGAATCTTGGTCATTGGACACAGTCTGCTCACGAAGTCTTGGTTTATATTCTTCCTATTATCTTAATATTTGAGAACTATATTTTATTAATCTGTAAGATAAGTATGTTTTTATTTCTTTGAAATATTGAGTTATTTTAGATTTCCAAGAAAGTAATAAGGTAAAAAGGCATTGAAAATAATTTTAATATTTCTTTAAAAAGTTAATATTTTTGTTTATAGGATTAATGCTATAAGATTATATTGGACATCTATGAATAAATGCTACAGTTGTTGAGAAACATTAGTAAAAGCTTTGAAATTTAGATTCTTTCTGTTGCAAAGAGTATGTGAGCTCAAAATGTGATACAACTTCTGCGCATTAATGCCTCGCACACTCCCACAGAAGCTTCCCATTATGCCTTGACAGCAGCTTGTCATCCATGTGGCAGAAATTTTACCCTTTGAGAACAACCAAATTTCAAATTGTGGAGGTGTTTTTTTAAAATGGGAGCTTTGATTTTATTCCTTTGTTTTTTTTTTGTTTCTTGGCATGAATAGGGTAAGAGGAAATTCAAATCCTTAAAGGTAAAGAATCTAATGAGGATAAATTTTACATTTGATCCAAGGCACATTTTCAAAACTTAATACTCAAAGTGCATTGATTTGCAATTACTTTACAACAAAGAGATACCACATACTGAATTCAGGCTGAAATAACCTTTTCCACAGGCCTGGCCACACATTTCCTCTTTGAGAATGGCTTTGGATTTCCATGGCCTTTCATGCCATTTTTAGTTTTAAATCTTTGGTCACAATAGCTCACTCATCTTCTTTCCAGTTATCCTCACTTCCACACTTAAGAATCAAAAAAGCAAACATGAATATACCAGGATGGCTTGGAATAAATACGAAATCCTAGGAACTAGATGAGCTTTTAATCAATTTTTCCATATAGACCAGTTACAAGTTTGGCTCACATGTAAGATCTGCAATTCTAACTTCTGGCCTAGGTGTAGTTTTATATTTTGACATTCATTGGTTAATTCACACCTATGTTACTCTCTTAGTGTATTCACTTACTCTGATGCTACAATATATTAGTAGGTTCTGTGAATAAGAACTACTGATTCTAAGACTCAAGTTAAGCAGGTAACTTGTCAGATGATAAAAGGAAAACACTTCAGAAATGCTATTTTGAAGTAAAACTAAAAGCATATTTCATAAGTTTCAGCTTTTCATTTCCACAAAGAAATACAGGTACTTCAAATATTTATAATTAGAATAGATTTTGTCAAGGTGGCATTTGTTACAAGTTTTGAATGGGATTAAGGGTTTGGATAAAGAAATAATCTAAAAAAATCATTAAATATTAAAATAATCCTTTGGAAACCTGATAATTACACACACACACACACACACACACACACACGCACGCACACTGCTCCTATCTCACTACATTTAATTCAGAAATAGAAATTTTTCCTCCCAGGTGCTGACCTAGCCAAGGTACTTTTCTTTTGTATTTTTAGAGAAGAAAACCAAACTTCTGAGAAATTAATTTTACTAAGGTCATACAACTAGACAGGGGAAGCCAGAAGTCTAATCTAGGTTTGCCTAATATCACTGCTTTATTTGTTCCACCATATTCCATGCCTTGACATAGACAATTAGGCTGAGATCTCTGCCCTCAAAAAATGCCATCTAAATGGAGAAACAAACCTAAACAACCATTTATAATACACTTGAAAAGCAGGGTAAGTTTTACTACTTTCACGGGAACTTTAAGAAAATTGTTTTATTGTTATTTTTTTACAGAACAACAATTGACACATAGCATTGTGTAAGTTTAAGGTGTATAACATGTTAATTTGATACATTTATATGTTGCAATATGATTACCACTGTAGTGTTTGGTAAAACTTCTATCATATCACGTAAATATTTCTTTTTTGTGGTGAGAACACTTAAGATCTAGTGTCTTAGCAACTTTGAAGTATAGAATATTGTTGACTATAATTACTATGCTGTGCATTAGATCTTCAGGACTCTTTCATCGTCTAACTGCAAGCTTGTAGCATGGGAATTTTTTTTTTTTTTTTTTTTTTTGCGGTACGCAGGCCTCTCACTGTTGTGGCCTCTCCCGTTGCGGAGCACAGGCTCCAGACGCGCAGGCTCAGT
>NC_041214.2:133323697-133325582 GCF_002837175.3 Physeter macrocephalus | reverse complement strand
GAACCCATGTCCCCTGCATCGGCAGGCGGACTCTCAACCACTGCGCCACCAGGGAAGCCCCCCATGGGAACTTTTTGATGAGATCAACTTAGTCTATCTCAAAACCTCAGGCAAGATTTTGTTGAGGAACAGGCCTGAGGAGGAATAGAAGCATTCAAGACAAAATGGGAAGTAGGGCATGACAGCAGGGGAAATAGCATATGTAAATCATTTGAAATATAAGAGAACATCTCAAAGTCAGGAAGTCATGAGGAGGTACATGTGATTAAGTACCTAGGAAAGAAGAGGATGCATGGAGTATTAAAGTCTTAGAGATAGATCATGCTAAGGAATTTGGACTCTATAACATAAGCAATTAGAAGCCTTGGGAGGGTTTTAATCATGAAAGGAAACTTCATTTGCTCAACAAATATTTGAGTGCTTATTATTTCCAGGCACTAATCCTATTCATAAATTAGAATAATTGCAGACAGCAATATAGAAGACAGGCCAGAAATGGCAAAGAGTAGAGGCTATTTCAAAATGTTTAGGCAAAAAGGATGAGACACAATTGAGATAGAGACTAAACCTATTTCACCTTTGGATTAACTATTGTCAGAGGGTAAAATAATAGGAAAGGTGATTTTAGTAGCTTTCTCTTCTCATCTTTATTTCCCCCTACCTGCCACGCCTCTTAATACTTTCAATGCCCCAGAAGACCTCCAAGGCTCCACAAGTTTCCTGTGAATTCAGATACTGCTCTCTGACTTGCTCCAGTCACCACTGAATTTCATTACTATGCCCGAGATGCTGTCTCAAGTGGAAGTCAAGTTCAGGAACTAAACTTTTGAGACAACTTACCTGTATAACCCTCTGCAGGCTTTTGTCTATAGCCCACGGCTATAAAGCTCTTGTGCTTCACACTGTGAAAATCCTTTCCAAGAAGTTTAAGCCACTCAGGAACAACACTGTATGTTTGGCTCAGTTCTCAGTCCTTTTACGTAAAAACTCACTAAGAAGTGGAGAGAATCCTTCTCAACTTTTCCAGACATCTTATGCTACTAACACTTTAACTCATATCTTTTCTCCCCCGCTTTCTTATTCTCTTCACATTTCAGTTACCGAATGAAACTTTAGAAACATTTATGTAAGAAGAAGGGTAGATATGAGGAGATAGACAAAGTAGTTCAAGTAATTGAGTTTTATCATAAAGTTAGTATACAAATGCAGAGTTAATTTTTAAAAAATCTTTAGTTTTTAAAGGACCCAGGTCTGTGGTTCACAGTAGAAAATAGATTTCTAATTTTCTTATTAGACTTTATTTTTTAGAGTATTTTTAGGTTCACAGCAAAATTGAGTGGAAGGTACAGAGATTTCGCATATACCCCTTGCCCACACACAAGCATAGCCTCCTGCATTATCAACATCTCCCACAGAGTGGTACATTTGTTGCCATGGATGAACCTACATTGATACATCATTTCTTCCAAAGTCTGTAGTTTGCATTAGGATTCACTCTTGGTGTTGTACATTCTATGCATTTGGACAAATGTGTAATGACATTTATCCAAAATTATAGAATCATACAGAGTAGTTTCACTGTCACAAAAATCTGTTGTGTTCAACCTATTCATCTCTCCTGACAATTACTGACCTTTTTACTGTCTTCATAGTTTTGCCTTTTCCAGAGTTGGAGTCATACAGTGTGTAGCATTTTCAGATTGGCTTATTTCACACCGTAATATGCATTTAAGTTTCCCCTATGTCTTCTACTAATTTATTTATTTATTTATTTATTTATTTATTTACGGTACGCGGGCCTCTCACTGTTGCGGCCTCTCCCATTGTGGAGCACAGGCTCCGGACGCACAGGCCCAGCAGCCATGGCTCACGGGCCCAGCCGCTC
>NC_041214.2:133311399-133323596 GCF_002837175.3 Physeter macrocephalus | reverse complement strand
GCATGGGCAGGCGGACTCTCAACCACTGCGCCACCAGGGAAGCCCCTACTAATTTATTTTTGAGAAGATTTTATTTGGAAGTTTATACAAATGCAGTATTTCATATCATCCTTAATATGTTTATTTTAGTTTTCTCATTATAATGAGATACCATTAAAAAGCAATTTTTTTCCACTAAACCCCATATAATTGCCTTCAAATCCCCTTTAATTTATCCCAGTGTGCTGTAAAAATATCATTATTTCTATGGAGTTCATAATGTGAAAAAGGATTGTGAAGCACTACTTTAAGCTTTAGATGAGGATTTTTAACCTGGGGCCCCTTGAATGGATTTCGGTGGATGTGTAAAATATGCAGATGCATTTGTTCTGCAGAGATGGTCAGTAGTTTTCATCAGATTCTTCCATGTCCTTTCATGACTTGATAACTCACTTCTTTTTACACAGAATAGTATTCCATTGTCAGGGTGTATCCCTGAATGCTGTCTACTTTATCCAGTAAAGCCTTTAATATTAATCATAGTTGTTTTAAATTCTTTGTCTCATAATTCCAACATTTCTGCCATATCTGAGTCTGGTTCTGATGCTTGTTCTGCCTTTTAAAACTGTGGAGTTTGTTCATTTGTGTTGTTTTTTGTTTGTTTGGTTTTTAAATCTGAACTCCCGAGTGGGTTCCAGGGAGGCATTTTATTTTATTTTATTTTATTCTATTCTATTCTATGCCATGCCATGTAGCCTGTGGGATCTTAGTTCCCCCGCCAGGGATCAAACCTGTGCCCCCTGCAATGGAAACGCAGGGTCCTTACTACTGGACCTCCAGGAAATGCCCTAAAACTGTGGTTTTTTAATCTTTTGATATGCCTTGTAATTTTTCTCAATAGCTGGATATGATGTATGAGGTTAAAGAAACTGCTGTGAACCAGACTTTAGTAATGTGATGGGAAAATGTGGGGAGAGTGGAAATGTTCTATAGTCATATGATTAGGTCTCAGTCTTTTAGTGAGACTGTGTACCGGACTGTGAACTTTGTAAGCACTTCTCAGAAGTCACACCCCACCCACCCCTTATGTACGACAGGATAGCTAGGGTAGACTGGAATTGGGTATTTCCCTTCCCCCAAGTCAGTTAGGCCCTTATAAAACCAAAGCAGGTGGGCTCTGGTTAAATAGTTCTTCCTGAGGGCAAACCTTATTAAGAAGAAAAGAATGATGTGCTTTATTTCATGATGGCTCCTTTTTCCCTTACCCTGCTGGCAGCACAAGGAGATTTTTCTCTACTTACTGTGAGAACCTGGTGGAGCTCCAGGAGATAAAACTCACAAGACTGCAGGGGCCCACTGATGATTGGGTCCCTCTGGAGTTTTTATCTCCCAGAATTGTCCACATTAACCTTCCAGCAATTCATCAGTTATAGTCCAGGTTTTCCTACCCTGGAGCACTGATTCCCATGGAGGTTTCTGCTCTGGTAAGTTGTGATTCTTTGTATTTGTTTGTCTGTCTCTCCAGTTTTGGAGCCAGCAGTTTGCTCTGTGGCCTTACTTCTCTTAGGGATCTAAGAAGAGTTGCTGATTTTTCAGTTTATTCAGCTTTTACTTGTTAGGATGGAGTGGCAGCTTCTAAGCTTCTTACATGCCAGACCAGAACCAGAAGTCTCCGACAACAGATTTTTTTTCTATTAATTTTATTAAGCAGTGTATTAGGAGTAAGTAACTAGAAATATCTGGGTGATTCAGTGTCATTTGGCATTCCTAAGCCCCTTCAAATACCTAATTATCTGAGAGGGGTGAGATCACACCATGCATCATGCCTCTTTTATTGTTGTTACTGACCCCTCCCTTCATATTCTTCCAAAAGATCACATTACTATCTGGCGGCCTTTCCCATGACAATCAAGGACAATGGAAACATAGTGCAGGCTTCTCTTCTTACTGCTGCGTCCGTCAAGAAATAGCACCAGAAACTCTGCGGAATTTAGTTTTCTCCACTTTGTTACTCATCTGATATTTTATAGTTTAAGGGCAAGTCTTCATTGTATTATGGACTTAAAAGAAAAAAAAAATGCAGTGGTGGCGCTGTATTGTAGGATTCCAGAAGCTTTTGGTAAAGTTGTAATTTAAGAAGAGAGTTCCTAAACCCATTAGAGACATGCAGGGTTTGCAAAAAATATGTTGAAGAATTCCCTTTCTTTCCATACCCATATGCTCATAATCTGTTTAGTGTGGTGCTTGACACTTAGGAATCCTCAGATGTTAATGTATACCAAACTACATATTGGGTGCTAGAGAAGGACCTTGAACCAGTCCAGCAAGACTGTCTTGTTCATTCTTTTACACTTGTAAAACTGACCCAGAGGGCTATAGGGAGGCTATCCTGGAGTTCACACTGGAGAATTCTGTAACACCGGTTTATTAAAGATACTTATTTTCCTATTTGTATAACTCTACAGTTCTGCTTAAGCCATGGACACAGATAGTCCCACAACATAATCTATTTTATAAGGATTATTAAGTTGCAGATGGAGGTATGATCTGAAAACACTTCCTCTCAGTCTTTGGTCCAAAAGTCTTAATGCTCCGTGTCACATTATCAGACATTTTCCTCTGGATATAGCAATTCAGGGAATTTTCTTTCCCAAGGCCTTAACCTGGGATTCAATGCCAAGTTATACATATTGAAGGCTGACAACCAAGGGACCACCTGCAACAGCTTCAGGGCTGTCTTTATTCAAAGTTGGATTTGAATAGATTTAAACAGATGTTTCTGGTAACAACAGTATCTTCCTCTTTGGTAATGAAGGCAGAAACATTTATCTAGAAGTATCACAAATCAAAATAATTTGGAGTTAATTTATACCTGAATACATAAGAAAAAAAATAAACATAAGAAAAAAAAATAAAAGCCGTTCTCTCTGAAGCAGAACTTGGGGGAGGGGGCTAGTTCACCATTACCACCACCACCACAATTCTTTTTTTTTTTTTTTTTTTTTGCGGTCCGCGGGCTTCTCACTGCTGCGGCCTCTCCCGTTGCGTAGCACAGGCTCCGGACGCGCAGGCTCAGCAGCCATGGCTCACGGGCCCAGCCGCTCCGCGCGCGGCATGTGGGATCCTCCCGGACCGGGGCACGAACCTGCGTCCCCTGCATCGGCAGGCGGACTCTCCACCACTGCGCCACCAGGGAAGCCCAACAAAATTCTTTCTTACTCCCATTGCTGCCTGTACTGCTCATTTGCTACTTACCAAATGATCTTTTATTATCCCTTAATATCTCAAACATTTGTTTTTTCGACTTTATTGGGAACAAGCGATGAATAAGATTTGCTTGGTATTCTCTCTAGGCGTGCTGAGAAAACTATCACTAAGCGGCTGGAAACGTCAAAACCAAGTAAATAAATGTGCTTCAATCCCTTACATATTCAATAAATATCACACATGAATGGAAGCCCAGAGTGCAAACTTTTCCCAACCTTCATGAGGGTGTATACATTAAAGAGGTTTAACCAAACTTCATCGAGCAGTTTCTGGGATTAAAACAACTGGGCTGTCTGCCACACCCCACCGCTTGGAATGTAGGCAATCAGGATTTAGGATGTTTAAGACTCCAACCAAATTAAGCGGATGCAAACCATTGCATTAGATGGTGGAGAAGGTCTGCCCTCCTCCCACTTAAAATGCCTGGGAAACAGGAAATACAAGTTCAACTGAGATGGCCTTTCTCTGGTGGAAAAGTAATTGTCATGTGCCAGAGACAGTGAATGAATATTACGGATGTTTCTACGATCAAAGGACACTTGGCTTTGCTATTGTAACAGCCACTTGACTGCTCCCTTGCAAATCAACACAAGTTAATATGTTCATGATGACTGAACAATTACAGTGAAAAAAAAAAACTTGCTTTTGCTCCTTGCTAGTGGGGAAAAAAAGGCCGAGACATGTCCGGGCGGAAGTAATTCAGAGTTGTCTCAGAAGCATGTACAAGTTAGCAACACGACAGTGAGTTTTACTCAATGTGGAGACTATGCTGGGCAAAAAAGATACCCAAAGTTTTGGTACCCACTTGGATTTTAAGGCTGTCTAGTGTCCTACCTGGGGATAATTTCCCACAGTGTGTGATCTTGTTGGTAGCCAATGTCTTATTTCCTGCTATATAGATCAAAGAGAACAGGGTACACCCTGATTGTCAGGTAGTGCTAATGATTTAATCCCTTCAGTGGCATTTTTCATACATGACCTGGTCTCTGTATTTTGTGATTCAAACAGGATAGAAGCAATTTATTCAGATCATTAGTGCCCACATCTGAGCCAGATGAGTGAGATGCTAAGAGATGGCCTTTCAGAAGAGCCTTCTATCAATATGGTTAGCGCCTGATATCATATATTTAGATAGATATAGGTATTCTTAAATATACATATCCTTCAATATATATATATATCCTTCAATATATATGTATCCTTAAATACATAGGCATTCTTAAATATGTCTTTATCCTTAAATACCTATCAATCAATCAATTGCCTTAAGCTAGCCACTAGATATTTCTGTTACCTATTGTAAAACAATGTCCTAATTGATGAAGAGTGTAGATCAACACATGCAAAATATCCCAGGGGAAATATGGAGAAATGGGATTGATAATCTTGTCTAGATGTATGCGGTTAAAAGTCCTATAATATTCTGGCATGGGAATTTAGTAATCCACGGCAAAAAGTTGTGAAACTGCTAATTCCATCATCCTCTGTATTCACTTGGGAACAAGCTCTGGGAGACAGCATTGCTGCCACCAAAGTATGGTAGCAGGAATTCAAGGCTGCATGGTGGCATGGATCTTTCTGATGGTTCCCTCCCACCACTAAAAGTCACCCTTGCAATGGCCCTAACACTCATACTTTAGATAAACTGCCCTTGATAATAATTCTCTGGGAACCGTTTTAGAGAACAGCAGCATTTCTTTCCATAGATTTTAATATATGGCAATTGAATTTTTTTTCAAAATAGAAAAAAGTAATAGCATTAGTTGTTTTCATGAAAGAAAAAAAGAAAAAACATTGGTATGAAATCTATAGAGGGCCATAAGATACACAATTACAATTTTAAAATTTACTCAGGGTGGAAAAAATAAACCTTAATGTTCTTTAAGAATTAGTATGGAAGCAACAGTAGGATAAGTCTGAGAAAGGAAACCTAGGAGAGGGTCAATAGAACATATTCTCCTGGACAATCTAAAAAAATTATACATGATAAATGCATTGTGGTACATGGCTACTATTCACTTGTTTTAAAAAATACGAGACACAATATTAAAACATCATTCTAAGAATGCATGCTAGATACATCTGATAAATTTATACAAAGTATTACAAATGACTATGGGAAATTTATTGTATGCACCTTCATTCTATAATTTGGAAGCTGTATTTATCAGAGTT
Source organism: Physeter macrocephalus (assembly GCF_002837175.3). NCBI lineage: Eukaryota > Metazoa > Chordata > Mammalia > Artiodactyla > Physeteridae > Physeter > Physeter macrocephalus. The sequence goes on along the minus strand of NC_041214.2, from coordinate 133,318,175 downwards.
GTCCAGAGAAACAGAATCAGTAGGATATATATATATATATGTATATAGAGGAAAAGATTTATTTTCAGGAATTGACTCATATGATCGTGGGAGCTAGCAAGTCCGAAATCCATAGGGCGGACTGAAAAGCTGGAAATTCAGCTAAGAGTTGATGTTGCAATCTTGGGTGTAAAGATTGGAAATTCAGGTAGAAGTTCTATATTGCTCTTCAGAGACAGAATTCCTTCTACTTTGGGAAACCTCAGTCTTCGCTTTTAAGGTCTTCAACTAATTGGATGAGGTTCACCCACATTCTGGAGGATAAACTCAAAGTTTACTCAAAGTCTACTGACTCAAATGTTCATTACGTTTAAAATGTACCTTCACAGCAACATCTAGACTTCTGCTGGACCAAACAACTGGGCACCATAGTCTAGCCAAGTTGACACTTAAAATTAACCATCATAGAAGCTTTGGAGGGGAAGAACACTTGGATCTAATCTGGTTATAATTGCTTGCGGTAGTTTCTTTTAGGGCCATTGTTTGCAATTGATTTTACTAAATATTTGAAATGATTTTGAATATCTTAGATAAAGACTCCTGTTTAGTACATTGTACTAGAATGTTCAGCCATGGCAAATTTTACCACTGAACATACTTGGATACATTAGGCCTATTCTTTTCTGCAAGTCAGCATCTGGTGGCTCATGCTTTGCTTACTCATTTAACACAGCCGCCCACATATAAACCAGTGTAAAGAACACAGTAGACAAGTGCTAATTAAAATTATACAAATAACAATTGTGTCTTCAAAAATGAAAGAATGAGAACATTTTGTTCTGACATATTGAGAATCAGAAAAATGAATTAAATAGGAAGACATACCAGGATATTTTAAGTAGAGTAGCAGATTATAAGCCTACATACTAACTGTCATGTGTTACAATTCACTTCTGTTGCTTAGCAGAGCCTACTCTTAGTTATATCTGGAGATTATATGTTAAGAATTTCTGAAAGCATCATAAAAAAAACTCCACCAAAACTAATGGCAAAGGCTAACTGTATTGTACCTTCAGAAATTGGGTCTGCTTCTCTCCTATATGACTTGATAATTCATGTGCCACTCAGAATTATTTTTGTTCTACATCTTGCAATCAATCTCCACATACAACGAAAAAAAGTCATCTCAACAGATACCAAGTAAAGAAGATAGCAATAGAAAGCCAAATATACGAATAACCCATGTTTGGGTTCCAATAAAAAAGTTTTACTTTTGTTTGCTTTTGTTTTGATAATGAATAAAGATGCAATATTTTGCTCTGAATTTTTTAGTGCGATAACTAAAATTCCCTTTTGCACCACACATCATTTTATATTTTCTTAGTAGTTTCATGAATGTCTTTTCTCTTTGAGATTCTGTCTGTGTCCAGTAGAAGGAGCACTCAGCTAAGCGGAAAATGAAATAGACTTAGAAAACAAAATTTCTAAAATGCTAGAAACCCTGGGACACATATCTATTTCAGAGATTTAGCTGCTCTGAAGCTGAGCTGTAGTCTGCGGATGGGCAGTTTTACCTGAACTTGACTCCGGATGTAGCTATTAGGGCCCCAAATTAAAGCATGAGCCTGGACTCCACCTTTGATGACTTTATGCCTGAGAGGCTGTCAAAAGTGCTGGTCAGGCTCTCAGAAGCTAACGTCTCCAGAGGAAAATCTGTCCCCAAATCTGGGGTCACCTTTCTAGACTTTTTCTTCTCCTGGATATTGACCTGATAATTCTTCACTATCTTGTGAGCTTTCCAGTGCAATCTAGCTAATGGTTTTTATATTATGTCCAGCTTTTCTCCTTTAGTAGCAATGTTGGTTCAAAATTTGCAGCCCTACTTACCAGAAGTAGAGTCCATCCCGTTTCTCAAGTCTTTAATACTCTTCCTTGTCTCTCTTAAATTCGGATGTACACAATGACCACCATATTGAAGTCCAAAGCCAAAGTGTACGTAATCTAATTCATTTACTGTAATGTGGATAATGTTGGTTTTAACTTTATCTAATTTTGCTGAGCCCTAACTGTGCTTGTTTATTGATTGCCTTTGAGCCTCTGGCTGGGGCTTTCTTTCAATTTATAAAGCCTCCCTACCTCAAGGTTGCCTATTCTTCTCCTCCCTATATGAGAAACTCCAGCTCAAAATCAATTCCATCCATGCCTTTGTCTTCTACATCTCCTCTTTCCTCGATCACTTCCTAATTTGAAATACTATTTTACTTATTGTCCGTGTGATACACATAGTGTTTCTGCTCACCAAGGGTTAGCAAGTTTGCTGGACAAGATGATCTTGTTTGCCACCCTGGATTGCAAACTTTCCAGAGACCAGGTTTAAGCATTTAGTATCTTCTTCTGAATTTATTTGAGTACTTCAGATACAATAGGGAGTCCAGCACTTCTTACAGAGACACTTTGACTATCTCACTGCAAGTTAGAGATTTTCCATCTCTTTGGATCTCATAGAAGCTTCTGAACATTACCTTAATTCAGTGTGTCTCACTGAGAGAACATCAACTGGTATGTGGTATTTTTTTCCAGCTTTTATTAGTTATGACTTTTAATGCATATACAAAATAAAACTTGAAACCTATGATTTCACAAATATGGTGTGGTAATATGGACATCTTAAATAACAGGCATGTTAATGAGCAGATAAAGGGAACTTGCAAAATTCCTAAAGATGGTAGGTAAATGTGGTAGGCTGATTGTAAAAATAATTCCCATCTGCTCACAGTGTGACTTGGCAGCTCCTCCCAAGGTGTCCTTTTCCCCACCTGTTGACTCTGGGCTGGGCTTTCAACTTGTTTTGGCCAACAGAACGTCACAGGGATGACAAGATGCTAGTTCCAAGCCTAGGCTTCAGAAGGCTTGTACATTGTTTCTCCCTTACAACCTTGCTGAGCAGTTAGAACAAGCAGAGGCTAGATGATGTGGGAACAAATGAAGCAGAGTTGGGTCTTCACAACTGTGGACCTCCTAAGTCAACCAGCTCCCAGGCATCCTCTAGTCAGCTACAAATGCATAAGTGAGCCAGCCAAGATCAGCTGCAACTGGCTCAAATCAAAAAAATCCAGTTGACCCACAGACTCAGGAGCAGGAAAAAAAAATTATTATCATATGTTATTGAGGTTTTGTTAAGAGGTATTATTGTGACAATGGATAATGAATTCAGAGCATGACCAAAATTTGAGAAACACTGATTTATGTACTTTACAAATTATAGTCTTTGATCTTTTGATACGTATTTCATAATAGAGCATGATTCAGAATCATTTCCAGAACAGTCTGTGGGAGAACAGATTGAGGCATTCTTTCTTTCCATTGTAATTCAAATAAGTAAACCTCAGAGTCTATTTCTTCTGCTTTTTTTCCTTGTGGAATCCTCTTCCAAATACCTTTTCTCACCATTACTCTAGATTCTAAAGCAGTGGATAGGTAGGGAAGGAAAATGAATGAGGTATAAAAGAGATCATCAAAGGGAGGGAAGCATACCAGTCAAAATTGCTTTAATAAATATTCGCTTACCTCTTTAATTGCTTAAAAGTTTTAAATCCAACTATGATTGGTCAGTAGCCCAATACCTTCTGCTTTTAAAGATTTGAACTATTGTTTCTCTCTTTAACCAGATCAATTTTCTTGAAGAAGGTCCTATATCTATTTTTCAGAATGATGTGGAAAGGGAGGAGGATTGAGTTTGGAGCCAGATGGTTCTGGTTTGTGTCCTGGCTTCACTATTGCTTCTGTGGCCTTAGGTGAGTTACTCTATCTATGAGTCTCAGTTTCTTTCTCTATAAATGAGAATGATATCATTTTTAAAAGAGATTTAAGATATTATACATAAAGTACCTGGTACCAATACTTATACAAAAATAGTAGTTACTTCCTCCCAGGCAGCTTGTTGCTTCTTGGACACTGAGTACCTGCAGGTACTCATATTCTTGACTGGTTGACACATTTCTCCAACCATCCTGTCATAGTCCATTTGGGTTGCTGTAACAAAATACCATAGAATGGGTGGCTTATAAACAACAGAAATTTATTTCTCACAGTTCTAGGGACTGGAAGTCTGAGATTAGGTTGCCAGCATGGTCAGGTTCTGCTGAAGTTCCTTTTTCTGATTGCAGACTGTTCTCTTGCTGTGTCCTCACATGGTGGAAAGAGGGCTGGAGAGCTCTCTGGGGTCTCCTTTGTAAGAGCACTCATCCCATTCATGAGGGCTCCACCCTCATAATCTACTTACCTCTCAATGCCCACCTCCTAACATCATTACATTGGGGGTTAGGATTTCAACATATGTACTTGGAAGACACAAATTATTCAGTCTATAATATACCCCAAAACACAGTGACATTAAACTGATCTGAACTCTCTTCTTCCAAAGTCACTTCTTTTTTTTTTCTTGAATTTTATTTTATTTATTTATTTTATACAGCAGGTTCTTATTAGTTAACTATTTTATACATATTAGTGTATATATGTCAATCCCAATCTCCCAATTCATCCCACCACCACCACCACCCTGCTTTCCCCCTTGGTGTCCATACGTTTGTTTTCTATATCTGTGTCTCTACTTCTGTCTTGCAAACAGGTTCACCTGTACCATTTTTCTAGGTTCCACATATATGCGTTAATATTCGATATTTATTTTTCTCTTTCTGACTTACTTCACTCTGTATGACAGTCTCTAGGTCCATCCACGCCCCTACAAATGACCCAATTTCATTCCTTTTTATGGCTGAGTAATATTCCATTATATACATGTACCACATCTTCTTTATACATTTGTCGTCCATCCACGTCTCTACAAATGACCCAATTTCATTCCTTTTTATGGCTGAGTAATATTCCATTATATACATGTACCACATCTTCTTTATACATTTGTCGGTCGATGGGCATTTAGTTTGCTTCCATGTCCTGGCTATTGTATATAGTGCTGCAATGAATATTGTGGGACATGTCTCTTTTTGAGTTATGGTTTTCTCTGGGTATACAGTAGTGGTATTGCTGGGTCATATGGTAATTATATTTTTAGGTTTTAAAGGAACCTCCATACCGTTCTCCATAGTGGCTGTATCAATTTACATTCCCACCAACAATGCAAGAGGATTCCCTTTTCTCCACACCCTCTCCAGCATTTGTTGTTTGTAGATTTTCTGATGGTGCCCATTCTAACTGGTGTGAGGTGATATCTCATTGTAGTTTTGGTTTCCATTTCTCTAATAATTAGTGACGTTGAGCAGCTTTTCATGTGCCTCTTGGCCATCTGTATGTCTTCTTTGGAGAAATGTCTATTTAGGTCTTCTGCCCATTTTTTGATTGGGTTGTTTGTTTTTTTAATATTGAGCTGCATGAGCTGTTTATATATTTTGGAGATTAATCCTTTGTCTGTTGATTTGTTTAAAAATATTTTCTCCCATTCTGAGGGTTGTCTTTTTTTTTTTTTTTTTTTTTTTGTGGTATGCGGGCCTTCCTCTGTTGTGGCCTCTCCCGTTGTGGAGCACAGGCTCCGGACGCGCAGGCTCAGCGGCCATGGCTCACAGGCCCAGCCGCTCCGCGGCATGTGGGATCCTCCCATACCAGGGCGCGAACCCGGTTCCCCTGCATCGGCAGGCGGACGCGCAACCACTGCGCCACCAGGGAAGCCCTTGAGGGTTGTCTTTTCATCTTGTTTATGGTTTCCTTTGCTGTGCAAAAGCTTTTAAGTTTCATTAGGTTCCATTTGTTTATTTTTGTTTTTATTTCCATTAATCTGGGAGGTGTGTCAAAAAAAAAATCCTACTGTGATTTATGGCAAAGAGTGTTCTTCCTATGTTTTCCCCTAAGCATTTTATAGTGTCTGGCCTTACATTTAGGTCTTTAATCCATTTGGAGTTTATTTTTGTGTATGGTGTTAGGGAGTGTTCTAATTTCATTCTTCTACATGTACCTGTCCAGTTTTCCCAGCACCACTTATTGAAGGGACTGTCTTTTCTCCATTGTGTATTCTTGCCTCCATTATTAAAAATAAGGTGACCATAGGTGCGTGGGTTTATCTCTGGGCTTTCTATCCTGTTCCATTGAACTATATTTCTGTTGTTGTGTGAGTACCATATTGTCTTGATTACTGTAGCTTTGTAGTGTAGTCTGAAGTCAGGGTGTCTGATTCCTCCAGCTCGGTTTTTTTCCCTCAGGATTGTTTTGGCTATTCGGGGTCTTTTGTGTCTCCATACAAATTTTAAGATTTTTTGTTCTCGTTCTCTAAAAAATGCCACTGGTGATTTTCTAGAGATTGCATTGTATCTGTAGACTGCTTTGAGTAGTATAGTCATTTTCACAATATTGATTCTTCCAATCCAAGAACATGGTATATCTCTCCATCAGTTTGTGTCATCTTTGATTTCTTTCATCAATGTCTTGTTGCTTTCTGAATACAGGCCTTTTATCTCCTTAGGTAAGTTTATTCCAAGGTATTTTATTATTTGGTTGCAATGGTGAATGGGATTGTTTCCTTAATTTCTCTTTTCTGATCTCCTGTTGTTAGTGTATAGGAATGCAAGAGATTTCTGTGCATTAATTTTGTATACTGCAACTTTACTAAATTCATTGATTAGCTCTAGTAATTTTCTGGTGGCATCTTTAGGATTCTCTATGTATATTATCATGTCATCTGCCAACAGTGACTGTTTTACTTCTTCTTTTCCAATTTGTATTCCTTTTATTTCTTTTTCTTCTCTAATTGCCATGGCTAGGACTTTGAAAACTATGTTGAATAA
>NC_041214.2:133296286-133311026 GCF_002837175.3 Physeter macrocephalus | reverse complement strand
AAGCTTTTTCTGCATCTATTGAGATGATCATATGGTTTTTATTCTTCAGTTTGTTAATATGGTGTATCACATTGATTGATTTGTGTATATTGAAGAATCCTTGCATGCCTGGGATAAATCCCACTTGATCATGGTGTATGATCCTTTTAACGTGCTGTTGGATTCTGTTTGCTAGTATTTTACTGAAGATTTTTTCATCTATATTCATCAGTGAGGTTGGTCTGTAATTTTCTTTTTTTGTAGTATCTTTGTGTGATTTTGGAATAAGGGTGATGGTGGCCTCATAGAAGGAGTTTGGGAGTGTTTCTTCCTCTGCAATTTTTTGGAAGCGTTTGAGAAGGAGGGGTGTTAGCTCTTCTCTAAATGTTTGATAGAATTCACCTGTGAAGCCATCTGGTCCTGGACTTTTGTTTGTTGGAAGATTTTTAATCAGTTTCAATTTCAATGCTTATGATTGGTCCACTCATATTTTCTATTTCTTCCTGGTTCAGTCTTGGAAAGTTATACCTTTCTAAGAATTTGTCCATTTCTTCCAGGTTGTCCATTTTATTGACATAGAGTTACTTGTAGTAGTCTCTTACGATGCTTTGAATTTCTGTGGGATCTGTTGTAACTTCCCCTTTTTCATTTCTAATTTTATTGATTTGAATCCTCTCCCTCTTTTTCTTGATGAATCTGGCTGAAGGTTTATCAGTTTTGTTTATTTCTCAAAGAACCAGCTTTTAGTTTTATTGATCTTTGTTATTGTTTTCTTTGTTTCTATTTCATTTATTTCTGCTCTGATCTTTATGATTCCTTTCCTTCTATTAACTTTGGGTATTGTTTGTTCTTCTTTCTCTAGTTCCTTTAGGTGTAATGTTCGATTGTTTATTTGAGGTTTTTCTTGTTTCTTGAGGTAGGATTATATTGTTATAAACTTCCCTCTTAGAACTGCTTTTGCTGCATCCCATAGGCTTTAGATCATTGTGTTTTTGTTGTCATTTGTCTCTAGGTATTTTCTGATTTCCTCTTTGATTTCTTCAGTGATCTCTTGGTTATTAAGTAGTGTATTGTTTAGCCTCTATGTGTTTGTGTTTTTCTACGTTTTTTTCCCCTGTAATTGATTTGTAATCTCATAGCACTGTGTTCGGAAAAGATGCTTGATATGATTTCAGTTTTCTTAAATTTACCAAGGCTTGATTTGTGACCCAAGATGTGATGTATCCTGGAGAATGTTCCGTGTGCACTTGAGAAGAAAGTGTAATCTGCTGTTTTTGGATGGATTGTCCTATAAATATCAATTAAGTCCATCTTGTATAATGGGTCATTTAAAGCTTTTGTTTCCTTATTAATTTTCTGTCTGGATGATCTTTCCATTGGTGTAAGTGAGGTGTTAAACTCCCACACTATTATTGTGTTACTGTCAATTTCCTCTTTCATAGCTGTTAGTATTTGCCTTATGTATTGAGGTGCTCCTATGTTGGGTGCATATATATTTATAATTGTTATATCTTCTTCTTGGATTGATCCCTTGACCATTATGTAGTGTCCTTCCTTGTCTCTTGTAACATTCTTTATTTTAAAGTCTATTTTATCTAGTATGAGTATTGCTAATCCAGCTTTCTTTTGATTTCCATTTGCATGGAATATCTTTTTCCATCCCCTCACTTTCAGTCTGTATGTGTCCCTAGGTCTGAAGTGGGTCTCTTGTAGACAGCATATATATGGGTCTTGTTTTTGTATCCATTCAGCCAGTCTGTGTCTTTTGGTGGGAGCATTTAATCCATTTACATTTAAGGTAATTATCGATATGTATGGTCCTATTACCATTTATTTGCTTGTCTGTAAAGCTTTTGATTTCTCTGTTGAATCTGAATGAGATCCTTGCCAGGTAGAGCAATCTTGGTTGTCAGTTCTTTGCTTTCATCACTTTAAATATATCATGCCACTCCCTTCTGGCTTTTAGAGTTTCTGCTGAGAAATCAGCTGTTAACCTTATGAGAGTTCCCTTGTATGTTATTTGTCATTTTCCCCTTGTTGCTTTTAATAATTTTTCTTTGTCTTTAATTTTTGTCAGTTTGATTACTATGTCTTGGTATGTTTCTCCTTGGGTTTATCCTGCCTGGGACTCTCTGTGCTTCCTGGACTTGGGTAGCTATTTCCTTTCCCATTTTAGGGAATTTTTCAACTATAATTTCTTCAAATATTTTCGTGGGTCCTTTCTCTCTCTCTTCTCCTTTTGGGACCCCTATAATGTGAATTTTGGTGCATTTAATGTTGTTCCAGAGGTCTCTTAGGCTGTCTTCATTTCTTTTCATTTTATTTCCTTATTCTGTTCCTCAGCCGTGATTTCCACCATTCTGTCTTCCAGGTCACTTATCTGTTCTTCTGCCTTAGTTATTCTGTTATTGATTCCTTCTAGTGTATTTTTCATTTTAGTTATTGTATTATTCATCTCTGTTGGTTTGTTCTTTAATTCTTCTAAATCTTTGTCAAACATTTCTCACATCTTCTCAATCTTTTCCTCCATTCTTCTTCTGAGGTCCTGGATCATCTTCACTATCATTATTCTAAATTCTTTTTCTGGAAGGTTGCCTATCTCTACTTCATTTACTTGTTTTTCTGGGGTTTTACCTTGTTCCTTCATCTGGTACATAGTCCTCTGCCTTTTCATTTTGTCTGTCTTTCTGTGAATGTGGTTTTCATTCCACAGGCTGCAGGATTGTAAATCTTCTTGCCTCTGCTGTCTTCTCTCTGTTGGATGAGGTTATCTAAGATGATTATGCAAACTTCCTGATGGGAGGAACTGGTGATGAGTAAAGCTGGGTGTTGTTCTGGTGGGAAGAGCTCAGTAAAATTTTAATCTGCTTGTATGCTGATGGGTGGGGCTGAGTTCCCTCCCTGTTGCTTGTTTGGCTTGAAGCAACCCAGTACTGGAGGCTACAGGCTCTTTGCGGGGCTGATGGCGGACTCCAGGAGGGCTCATGCCAAGGAGTATTTCCCAGAACTTCTGCTGCCAGTGTCCTTGTCCTCACGGTGAGCCACAGCCATCCCCTGCCTCTGCAGGAGACCTTCCAACACTAGCAGGTAAGTCTGGTTCAGTCTCCTATGGAGTCAATGCTCCTTACCCCTGGGTCCTGATGCACACATCACTTTGTATGTGCGCTCCAAGAGTGGAGTCTCTGTTTCCCCCCGTCCTGTCAAAGTCCTGCAGTCAAATCCTGCTAGGCTTCAAAGTCTGATTCTCTGGGAATTCCTCCTCCCATTGCTGGACCCCAGGTTGGGAAGCTGGATGTGGGGCTCAGAACCCTTCACTCCAGTGGGTGGACTTCTGTGGTATAAGTGTTCTCTAGTTTGTGAGTCATCCACCCAGATGTTATGGGATTTGATTTTATTATGATTGCACCCCTCCTACTGTCTCATTGCAGCTTCTCCTTTGTCTTTGTATGTGGGCTCCAAAGTCACTTCTATGAAAATGGGGACAGAGATTTGACTTTGACTACAGCTACATCAATTTACACTTGTTGAACCAGGTTCAACTGCTCTGTAGTATTCATTTTATTGAATTTTTCCATTTTTAAAATATTTCCATCAGTGTTGAAGCTAGGTTTAATATAGTAACCTTCCCAAGATGGTTATCCTTTACCTCTTAATTTTTAAAATAATTGCTTCTGTTTTATCTTTTTTCTTAAAATTGCAGATACGTCTTTCCAGAACTATCCTGTGTTCCTATTAACCGAAGTTTTCTTAGATGTATGTTGCATTTTGAGACTGCAAATTTGAATATCAATATAAACTAGAACCTCAAGGCTGGAAGGGATCTTGAAAAGAAAATTAGTACATTCTTCTCTGGTCAGAATTATTTAGAACCACATCCTTCAAAGATTTGGACCACCTAAGCTCATATTCCTTGTATTTGTCAGCATTCTCCAGAGAAACAAGACCAATATAAATGAATGCATTATATGGAATTGGCTCACATGATTATGGAAGCAATTGGCTCACATGATTATGGAAGCTGATGAGTCCAAAATCTTCAGAGGTAATGTCCAGTTCAAAGACCATCAGGCAGGAAGAGTCGATGGGCCAATTTGAAGGCTCGTAGGCAGGAGAATTCTCTCTTACTGGGGGAAGGGTCAGCATTTTGTTTTGTTCAGGCTTTCAGTTGACTGTATGAGGCCCACCTACTTTATGAAGAGCAATCTACTTTACTCAGTCTGCCAATTTAAATGTTAACCTCATCTAAAACACCCCTACCGAAACACCTAGAATAACGTTTGACAAAATATTGGGTCCCCTGTGGCTCGTCAAGTTGACACACAAAATTACTCCTTGCATTTCTCATTCTTCAGATGAAGATTTGAGACCTGGTGAAGTATAGAGTTCTCCTAAAGATACAAGTAACCACACATAAAATTGGAACCAGTGATGTGCTGATAAATGTTTACAAATCAGATCTCCCAAAGAGAAAAAAGATAGGAAAAAAAGGTTTGGGTGTAGCACTTACTAATTTCCATGGTGGAAATGAGAATAGGGATGGGAAGGAAAAAAGAATAAAAGGCAAAAGGGGTTTTGCAAAAATGAAATGTGCCCTGAACTGAGCAATGTAATCAAAGCAACTTCCTGCACCTAGGGAACAAAAAGAAGAAAAAAGCTATGTCTGAAGTCATTTACTCAGCCTGCATTAAGTGATAAACTACATCACTTCAATGTTTAAGGGGTCTGAGATTAAGACCTCAAATCAGAGATAGGAATCCAGTTGGGTAATTCTTACTGTTAGAAGAATTGGGGTCAGTTCAACTTACAGAATACATCAAAGTTTTCTCATTAAACAATTTTGTTTTTAATAAGAAACAACTTTAGTCTCTGTAAGTGTGACTTAACATATCACTCACCCCCCAGATTTAATCAGATAGAATCCAGGTTGGTTCATGGGCCCTCGAAATTGGGCCTAAGCAGCTTCTTTAAGGAAGGCAAGCCAGCTCTCATGGCCTCTGAATTTACTATTAGGGAAATAGGCACAAAACAGTTTACTTTTAATTATAAATTTTAAGACATTAGGGCTTTCCTGGTGGTGCAGTGGTTGAGAGCGCCTGCCGATGCAGGGGGCGCGGGTTTGTGCCCCTGTCCGGGAGTTTCCCGAGTGCCGTGGAGCGGCTGGGCCCGTGGGCCATGGCCGCTGAGCCTCCGCGTCCGGAGCCTGTGCTCCGCAACGGGAGAGGCCACAACAGTGAGAGGCCCGCGTACCACAAAAAAAAAAAAAAAAAAAAGACATTAGAACTAAAAACTGGGAAAAGTATTCCAATTTTAAACATTCCACTTTAAAGTGACTTTGCTCAAATTCTAAATCATTAGATTTCATACTGAAAGTGAGAATGAATGTTACAGATTTGAGACCCAGTTCTATTGATGCTTGAAATTTAAATGATTAGCCCACACAAGCAAATTTTCATATACAAAATTTATAGTAATCCACATCAAGTAAAGAATCACAGAATTTTCTTGAACTATTCTTGTCCCTAGAAGTTCTCCCCACATACAAATGTTGCAATCTGGAAATGATTCTGGAAAAGTTTTTTGAGTTAAAAGAGCTAGAAGTCTGATTTAAAAAAAAAAAACAGATAAACAACTTCTTATGTAACTGTGTATAGAATCAATTGTTCTCTGTTTGTATTCCAAGAAGCATTCTGTGATTTGAACATTTCTTCTCCCAAAGCGGAGTACTATCTCCTTGCCCATATGTGCTTAGAGATGCTAGTGAATTAGTAGATCTGTGGCTCTACCAACATCACTATCAGCAAATTCTTGTTAGATCTGTGAATTTGTGGGCCCACCTAAGACCTACTGAATCAGAAACCAGGGGTTGGGACCCAGCAGTGACTTAAGCCTTTCAGGTGATTTATATGCATGCTAAAGTTTGAGAATCACTGAACTAGATGATACTTTCCCTTTGTAAGACCAATGACCTAGAGCAACCAGTTTCTCGTTCCCTTCTCAAAAGACAATACTGAGAGCAAAACTGCATTTGTGAGGGAAGAAGAGTTCTGTTTTAGTGAGGAGTTAGGTTATATACCTTCAACTAATCCCTTACCACTTGCTCTTTCTCTCTTCCAACCAAACAAGTCATTCTTAGCACCCCAGACTTGAAGGATGATGAGCTACTGTGATGTCATTTCTCCCAAAGGGCTTACAGGATTCAGCATATAATTGTACTCACAGTTATGATTTATTGCAGTGAAAGGATGCAAAGCACAATCAGCAAAGAGAAAAGGCATCTGGAGCAAAGTATGGAGGAAACCAGGTGCAAACTTCCAAAGTCCTCTCCCAGGGGAGCCACACAGGATGCACTTAATTCTGGCAGCAACTAGTTGCAACAATACAAGTGAAGTGTTGTCAACCAGGGAAGCTCATTAGAGACCCATTGCTCAGGGTTTTTATTGGGGGCTGATCGTGTAGGCACCCTCTGTCTAGCATCTACCAAAATTCCAGACTCCCAGAAAGAAATCAGGTGCTCATAATAAACCATTGTTTGTATAAGCAGTTAGGCATAAGGGGCCACTCTTATCAGTTTGGGGAATGGTGGGAACACTTCCAAAATTCAAGTTTCACATGCCAGCTAAGGGCCGACTGCATAAGCACACGATTCAAAGGGTAACAGTGAGACCTGTTATGTCAACTATTTCCTACACCTCCTTTCTGTTTCCTTTATCTGTAAAATGGTAATGAGGACCTATTTTATATGGTTGTTATAAAGATTAAATGAGATAATCTATGTAAAACATGTAGAACTCTGACTGACTCAGAATGATCCCTTAATAAATGTTAGCTAAAGTTGATATAATTTGTGTTGAAGAAGACACCCAGCCACCAGAACCAGATGTTAGCAGTTGAGAGTGGATCATAGTTGATCCTTTTCTCTTCCCAGTGTTCACTATATTGGCAGGCACACAGAAGGTGCTCTTTAAGTATTTGATGAGGATGGTAGTGATTTCTACCCTTTGTCAACTGAAAGAAATGCACAACCTAAAAGTTGAGAGTTATGTTTTATTCAGCAGACAAAACTGAGGACTTAAGCCTGGGACACAGCATCTCAGATAGCTCTGAGAGACTGCTCTGAAGAGACAAGGGAGGGGAGCCAGGATATCTAGGAGTTTTTGCAACAAAGACCAGGTAGTCAGAACATCAAAAGATTACTGTTAAAGAAAACCAGACATCTCAAGTTAAGGAATTTAGTGCTTTTCTATGTATGGGAAGATGCAAGAGTCTGGGCTTCCTGAAATCATTCCTTTGATATGCACCTCGGCTCTCTGGGGCCAGTAACCTATTCTTTCTCTTCCTGAGTCTCCTCAGGGTGCATCGTTGTGGGTGACTGCAGAGGCTACTGGCTTGATGGCAGGCATCCTGTTTCCATCCTGAGTTTCCTCAGGGCTCACGGTCAGGGTGGCTGTAATGTGATGGCTTGATGGCTGCAACATCCTTTGTTTACTGATATGGCAGATATTTTTTTCATTGACACCTCCGAACTAATCCCTGTTTTACCTTTCAGGTCCCACCATGTGGACTTTCTTATAACTATTTAGTCTTGAGTTAGTTTCTGGAATGCTCCACTATGTAGAAGACTTACTATGCCTGGTCACCAACAATGGACTTCCCTCCAAAGTTATACACAAGGATATATATGTATGCATTTGTCTTGAATCTTTTACCTCTTGCTATATTTGACACCTAAAGCCTTTCTGAGCTCAGATTCCAGGACAGGATATTGCCGTTCTCTCACCTGAAACTTTCTAAAGTCTAAAACTGAGATAATCATCATCATTTCTAAAAGATCCCCTTTTGTCTGTTATTCATACCATCATTTGCAAGTGTTCAGATTTGCAATTTGGGGGTTGTTTTGAATTCTTGTCTACGTAAAGTCACCAAGTCTGGCTTATTGCTTACTGTATAGAGCTCTCCTAATTTTCAGTTGTTACTGACTGTCATATCGTAAAACTTCTTCAGGGCAAAACCCTTCAACTGATTGTTCCGTTGTATAGCATTCTTAAATTTTAGCACATCTTGCATACACCATCTTGAATGGGGTGTGTGATCATCACAAAATCCCTTAGTCATTACAGGCATACCTTGTTTTACTGTACTTTGCTTTATTACGCTTCACAGATATTTGCATTTTTACAAATTGAAGGTTTGTGGCAACCCTGTGTCGAGCAAGCCTATTGGTACCATTTTTTGAACAGCACTTTCTCGCTTTGTGTCTCTGTGTCACATTTTGGTAATTTTAGCAATAATTCAAACTTTTTCATCATTATGATATTTGTTATGGTGATCTGTGATCATTGATCTTTGCAGTTACTATTGTAATTGTTTTGGGGCGCCATGAACCGCGCCCATGTAAGAGGGCGAACTTCAACGATTGTCAAAATGACAACAAAGGATTTAGAATATTACATAAACTTAGTTGATAAAGCAAAGGCTGCATTTGAGAGGATTGACGCCAACTTTGAAAGAAGTTCTACTGTGGGTAAAATGCTATCAAACAGCGTTGCATGCTACAGAGAAATCATTCCTAAAAGGAAGAGCCAATCAGTGAGGCAAACGTCATTATTGTCTTATTTTAAGAAATCGCCACAGGCCACCCCAGCCTTCAGCAACTACTACCATGATCAGTCAGCAGCATTAACACTGAGGCAAGACCCTCCATCAGCCAAAAGACTGTGACTTGTGGAAGGCTCAGATGATGTTTAGCATTGTTTAATAATAAAGTATTTTTAAATTAAGGTCTATACATTGTTTTTTTAGACATAATGCTATGGCACACTTAATAGACTACAGTATAGTGTAAACATAACTTTTATATGCACTTATAACCCCAAAATGTGTGTGACTCACTTTCTTGCCATGTTTGCCTTACTGCAGTGGTCTGGAACCAAACCTGCAATCTCTCTGAGGTTTGACTGCCCTAAAAATATCTACTGAGGGTCAAAACTGTATATTAAGTAAATTTTAACTCTTTGGCCTATACTGAATATCCACATTATTTTTTTCTAAAAATTCCCTACATTCAGCCAAGAAGAGTCCCTTATGCCATCTGTGAACAAGATATCCTCTCAACCAGTTTAGTCCAATAGTTTCTTCTGGGCCCAACTCCAGTCCCTTTAAGTCTTCTCCAACATCAAGTTTTCGAAGAAGGCTAGTGTCTTCATAGTGTATTTTCCTTAGGAGAGCAGGCTAGCAATTTCAGAAGAAGGACATACGAAGTAAAAGCCAAATCACAAGTTAGGATTTTAGATGCTAGTTATAAGTCATGGATCAGGGAGGAGTAGCCTCTGAAGTGCTTTGTTTAACCAGGTACCGGGGCTGAAGGCAGAGGCTGGCTAGGAGAGCTCAGTGTGGATGATGAGTGGCCACATCTGACCGAGGGTGTGGCTTCAAAGACCAGCATATGGCCTGATGAAGGGGCTACAAAAAGCATGCTGTTCTGCTTCTCCATTTGACCTTCTCTCAACAGCCAAGTAAAGCGTGCACTACACTAACATAGCGAGTAGGAAGAGGACTGACAGGGGTCCTTGAAAGACCAGCTCACTCAATTTTAGATGCAAGGAAAATGAAACACAGAGAGGTCAGGTGATGGCAGCCCTCCCACTGGCCAAACGGACTATTTTGTGAGAAATTTAAGATAAGACCTATCTTATTCAAGACACTTTACTTCCCCTAGCCAGAAATTTTCACCACAACTATAGAAATGTATGACAACAGTGCACAGCACGGCACAACCAGCATGGAGTCTGCAACAGCCCTGATCTGCAGAGCTGGGGTGAGAACATGGACTTTTTTAGATTCAGACCAGTGCACGTGCACCATGATGTCCCCACATTGTGCGATTGCTGCCCTGGGATGTTTTTAATAGCCCATTTCTACAAAGTTTTGCAAAAAGCCCTCAAATTGAGTGTAAGTTACTAGTTGAAGGGAATCATTTCTTCCATTTTCTTTGGCTTTCCCATAGTGACATTATGCTGTCAGCCCTCAGTAAATGTGTCTTGTGTAAATACTGCCTACAATGTTATTAATCCTCAGAGGCTGTTCCTCAACCATTTGGCAACATTGCCCTCCAGGGCTGTTCCCTTCCTGCATGGTTCTTATTCTTATTAACAGTAGCAGCATTAATGAATGGGTATGTAGTTAACAGAGGAAACACTCTCAAGGTTCAGCAGATGGTTCGCTTTTGCTTCTCATTTTTTGTCCCTTGTAAGCTGACCATCCTCAGAGTCCATCTCTGTCCAATCATTAGCTGACTATTGCAGATTCTTTCCGCAATGTGTCTTTCTCATTGGCTCCTTTAATCCCTTTTTCACTACCATCACATTTGAAGCCCATTCTTTTTTTCGCCCTTAGAAAAGTTCATTCACTATTGCACTAATAAATCAGAGTAGATTAGAGAGGGAATTGGAAGACCCAGTCTAAACTTGATTGTCACACTGTTCATGATGTGACTTTCAGCAAGTCAGTTACTTACAGTTTCTTTACTATTCAAATGACCTGAATTAAATAATTCTAGGGTCACCCCCAGACCTTTCCGCCTACTGATCTCTGCCTGAAACACATTACTCCATCTTTCTGTCTCTCTCTCTCCCTCTGTCTCTGTCTTTTCTTCCTTTTTTAGTTTGTACACTCCCCTGTTTTCTCATTCCTGTATTTTATTTTATTTATTTTTAAATTTTATTTGAAGTATAGTTGATTTACAGTGTTGTGTTAATTTCTGCTGTATAGCAGAGTGATTCGGTTATACATATATATTCTTTTCCATTATGGCTTATCACAGGGTATTAAATATGGTTCCCTGTGCTATACAGTAAGACCCTGTTGTTTATCCATTCTGTGTACACTAGTTTGCATCTGCTTACCTCAAACTCCCAATCCTTCCCTCCCCCACTCCACCTACCCTTGGCAACCACAAGTCTGTTCTTTATGTCTATCTGTTTCTGTTTCATAGATGTGTTCATTTGTGTCATATTTTAGATTCCACATGTACGTGATATCATATGGTATTTGTCTTTCTTTTTCTGACTCACCTTGCTTAGTATGACTCTTGACTGATTACCCCCAATCACAACTTAGCCTAGTTTCCTGCTCTAGACAACCTACTGCAACCTCTCAGATTGTGAGTGGGTGTCATGTTACACCTCATACTTACCTCAATTTTACTGCTCCATTCATTCATCCAGCAACAATTGGGTCTTTACCATGTGTGAAGCACTTGCTGGCTTCTTGAGATAACTGCTATGAACAAGAAGACTGGATTCCATGCTTGTTCCTCACATTGTATATTTGTGTTTTTGTTTCCTGAAGTGAACAGTAATTATTTTGAAGGCAAGACTATGCCGTATTTACTATATGTGTAGCACCTCACCAAATCTTAATAAATTTTTTCTTTTTTTTTTTTTTTTTTTTTGCGGTACGCAGGCCTCTCACTGCTGTGGCCTCTCCCGTTGCAGAGCACAGGCTCCGGACGCGCAGGCTCAGTGGCCATGGCTCACGGGCCCAGCCGCTCCGCAGCATGTGGGATTTTCCCGGACCGGGGCATGAACCCGTGTCCCCTGCATCGGCAGGCGGACTCTCAACCACTGCACCAACAGGGAAGTCCAATAAATATTTTCTAAATGAGTAATCAAAGCTTCTTCCGATTCATTATTTGAAACAGTTTTGAATCCAAGAGCTCTGGATTTTGCCTTTCATTATGGACAGATGTCTTTGGCACCAGTGGTTTAAATAAACCAAAAAATAAAGAAAAAAATGTTTGAACAAACATAGAAACAAACAAAACAAAACCAACAAATAATGAAAAATGAAGTATTCACATTAATCTACATGCAATAAAAAAAATTCCAGAGGCTGTGTTTAATAGTAGCATCCACGCCCTAAGAACCAAAAACCAGTTGGTTTTGCTCTTTGTGCACATCAATCACCAAGCCCAGCACTGCATTTACATGGGAGATTTCAACATGTTTCTGAAACATATATGCTAATAAAAATAGTTTGAACTAAAACATTTACAAAATTTAAAGAGAAATTCCCAATTGCACAAATGTTTTCAAATTCAAGAGGCTGTGTTTAATAGTAGCATCCACGCCCTAAGAACCAAAAACCAGTTGGTTTTGCTCTTTGCGCACATCAATCACCAAGCCCAGCACTGCATTTACATGGGAAATTTCAACATGTTTCTGAAACATATATGCTAATAAAAATAGTGTTGAACTAAAACATTTACAAAATTTAAAGAGAAATTCCCAATTGCACAAATGTTTTCATTTTCTTTTATTTGCGTTTTAAAATTGTTTAAAGACCTCCAGCACTAACATTTACATCATGACACAGACAGGGTTAGTTTATTCACTTTGAGATGCCTCAGGTCCAGGGTAAATAATAAAATTGAACTTTACTACTCAAATATTTCTTTTCAACTCAGCATTTTATTTTATATTTAAATAATTGCACTGATGATCATTTGCAGCCCTGAAGCATTTGCTATGTGTTTCCCTTAATGGCCACTGGATGGCAGTGCTATATCATAATATCTGCAGCATTTTGTTCGGTTTGGTTGGTTGTCCTTTCTGTTTTTGTCTTTCCTAAGTGTAGAACAAGCAGTTTTTGAAGAGCAAAAACTTAAAGGGACTTTTTAGAATAAATATCAACAACGAAAAATGTTTTAAAAATATAATAATTGAATATAATTAAATCCCATCTACTTGAAATTTTAAAATTACCATATATTTCCTTTCTCAGTTCTAGATTTCTTCATAGTGGTCAAGAATACAAGCTTTATAATTAAACAGATATGTGATTTTTTTTTCTTTAGAAACAACCAAGAATTTTTATTTTAGGCAAGTTTCTAAGTCTCCTTAAACCTTTGTTTCCAAGTGTAAACATTTATTATAGCACCTATCCTTATCATGTATTAAAGTGAGAGGATGCTTGCCAAGGGTTTAGGCTATATTGTTCTCAATATATGTTAGCTATAATAATGGAATAAAATATTTTTATTATTATTGGTAATAAATCAACTACACATTAATATGAATATATAAATAATATTTTATTATTAGGTTCAGAATCTTGGCAGGTTGGAAAGAACTGAAACAAAAAGCCTTCACTTTGAACTTAAGGAGGAAGAGAGAAAGAAAACTAAGAAGACCAAAAAGAAAAAAGGGAAGAGCTGGGAAGATGGCGGAAGAGTAACATGCAGAAATCACCTTCCTCCCCACAGATACATCAGAAATACATCCAAACGTGGAACAACTCCTACAGAACACCCACTAAACGCTGGCAGAAGACCTCAGACCTCCCAAAAGGCAAGAAACTCCCCACTTACCTGGGTAGGGCAAAAGAAAAAAGAATAAACAGAGACAAAAGAATAGGGACGGGACCTGCACCAGTGGGAGGGAGCTGGGAAGGAGGAAAGGTTTCCACACACCTGAAGCCCCTTCGCGGGTGGAGACTGCGGGTGGCGGAGGGGGAAGCTTCGAGGCTGCGGAGAGCTCAGCAACAGAGGTGCGGATGGCAAAGAGGAGAGATTCCCGCACAGAGGATCGGTGCCGACCGGCACTCACCAACCCGAGAGGCTTGTCTGCTCACCCGCTGGGGCGGGCGGTGGCTCGGAGCTGAGGCTCGGGCTTCGGAGGTCGGATAGCAGGGGAAGGACTGGGGTTGGCTGCGTGAACACAGTCTGAAGGGGTTAGTGCGCCACGGCTAGCCGGGAGGGAGTCCAGGAAAAGGTCTAGAGCTGCCGAAGAGGCAAGAGACTTTTTCTTGCCTCTTTGTTTCCTGGTGCGCGAGGAGAGGGGATTCAGAGCGCTGCTTAAAGGAGCTCCAGAGACGGGCGTGAGCCGCGGCTAACAGCGCGGACCCCAGAGACGGGCATAAGATGCTAAGGCCGCTGCTGCCGCCCCCAAGAAGCCTGTGTGCGACCACAGGTCACTCTCCACACCTCCCCTCCCGGGAGCCTGTGCAGCCCGCCACTGCCAGGGTCCCGTGATCCAGGGACAACTTCCCCGGGGGGAATGCACGGCGCCCTCAGGCTGGTGCAACGTCACGCTGGCCTCTGCCACTGCAGGCTCGTCCTGCACTCCGTACCCTCTCTCCCGCCGGCCTGAGTGAGCCAGAGCCCCCGAATCAGCTGCTCCTTTAACCCCGTCCTGAGCCAAGAGCTGACGCCCTCAGGCGACCTACACACAAAGGTGGGGCCAAATCCAAAGCTGAACCCCGGGACCTGTGCGAACAAAGAAGAGAAAGGGAAATTTCTCCCAGCAGCCCCAGGAGCAGTGGATTAAATCTCCACAATCAACTTGAGGTACCCTGCATAGGTGGAAAACCTGAATAGACAACAAATCATCCCAAATTGAGGAGGTGGACTTTAAGAGCAAGATATATTATTTTTTCCCCTTTTCCTCTTTTTGTGAGTGTGTATGTGTATGCTTCTGTGTGAGGTTTCGCCTGTATAGCTTTGCTTTCACCATTTGTCCTAAGGTTCTGTCCATCCATTTTTGTTTTCTTTTTTTTTACTTGAAAATTTTTTTTCTTAAAAATTATTTTTTATTTTAATAACTTTATTTTATCTTACTTTATTTTATTTTATCTTCTTTCTTTCTTTCTTTCTTTCTTTCTTTTCTTTCTTTCTTTCTCTCTCCCTTTCTTTCTTTCTTTCTTTCTTTCTTTCTTTCTTTCTTTCTTTCTTTCTTTCTTTCTTTCTTTCTACTTTTTCTCCCTT
>NC_041214.2:133295599-133295959 GCF_002837175.3 Physeter macrocephalus | reverse complement strand
TAAGCAAAATGAAAAGACAGAAAAACACACAGCAGATGAAGGAGCAAGGTAAAAACCCACCAGACCTAACAAATGAAGAGGAAATAGGCAGTCTACCTGAAAAAGAATTCAGAATAATGATAGTAAAGTTGATCCAAAATCTTGGAAATAGAATAGAGAAAATGCAAGAAACATTTAACAAGGACCTAGAAGAACTAAAGAGGAAACAAGCAATGATGAACAACACAATAAAAGAAATTAAAAATACTATAGGTGGAATCACTAGCAGAATAAATGATGCAGAAGAACGGATAACTGACCTGGAAGATAAAATAGTGGAAATAACTACTGCAGAGCAGAATAAAGAAAAAACAATGAAAA
>NC_041214.2:133294142-133294665 GCF_002837175.3 Physeter macrocephalus | reverse complement strand
AATACATTCATAGTAGGGGACTTTAACACCCTACTTTCACCAATGGACAGATCATCCAAAATGAAAATAAATAAGGAAACACACGTTTTAAATGATACATTAAACAAGATGGAGTTAATTGATATTTATAGGACATTCCATCCAAAAACAACAGAATACACATTTTTTTCAAGTGCTTATGGACCATTCTCCAGGATAGATCATATCTTGGGTCACAAATCAAGCCTTGGTAAATTTAAGAAAATTGAAAATGTATCAGGTATCTTTTCCGACCACAACGCTGTGAGACTTGATATAAATTACAGGAAAAGATCTGTAAAAAATACAAACACATGGAGGCTAAACAATACACTTCTTAATAATGAAGTGATCACTGAAGAAATCAAAGAGGAAATCAAAAAATACCTAGAAACAAATGACAATGGAGACACGACGACCCCAAACCTATGGGATGCAGCAAAAGCAGTTCTAAGAGGGAAGTTTATAGCAATACAATCCTACCTTAAGAAACAGGAAACATCTC
>NC_041214.2:133292606-133293475 GCF_002837175.3 Physeter macrocephalus | reverse complement strand
TGAACAGACCAATCACAAGCACTGAAACTGAAACTGTGATTAAAAATCTTCCAACAAACAAAAGCCCAGGACCAGATGGCTTCACAGGCAAATTCTATCAAACATTTAGAGAAGAGCTAACACCTTTCCTTCTCAAACTCTTCCAAAATATAGCAGACGGAGGAACACTCCCAAACTCATTCTACGAGGCCACAATCACCCTGATACCAAAAACAGACAAAGACGTCACAAAGCAAGAAAACTACAGGCCAGTATCACTGATGAACATAGATGCAAAAATCCTTAACAAAATACTAGCAAACAGAATCTAACAGCACATTAAAAGGATCATACACCATGATTAAGTGGGGTTTATTCCAGGAATGCAAAGATTCTTCAATATATGCAAATCAATCAATGTGATACACCATATTAACAAATTGAAGGAGAAAAACCATATGATCATCTCAATAGATGCAGAGAAAGCTTTCGACAAAATTCAACACCCATTTATGATAAAAAACAGTGCAGAAAGTAGGCATAGAGGGAACATTCCTCAACATAATACAGGCCATATATGACAAACCCACAGCCAACAAGGTCCTCAATGGTGAAAAATGGAAACCATTTTCACTAAGATCAGGAACAAGACAAGGTTGCCCACTCTCACCACTCTTATTCAACATAGTTTTGGAAGTTTTAGCCACAGCAATCAGAGAAGACAAAGAAATAAAAGGAATCCAAATTGGAAAAGAAGTAAAGCTGTTACTGTTTGCAGATGACATGAAACTATACATAGAGAATCCTAAAGATGCCACCAGAAAACTACTAGAGCTAATCAATGAATTTGGTAAAGTAGCAGGATACAAAATTAATGCACAGAAATCTCT
>NC_041214.2:133258432-133292490 GCF_002837175.3 Physeter macrocephalus | reverse complement strand
CCTAAAGCAATCTACAGATTCAATGCAATCCCTATCAAACTACCACTGGCATTTTTCACAGAACTAGAACAAAAAATTTCACAATTTGTATGGAAACACAAAAGACCCCGAATAGCCAAAGCATTCTTGAGAACGAAAAATGGAGCTGGAGGTATCAGGCTCCCTGACTTCACACTATACTACAAAGCTACAGTAATCAACACAGTATGGTACTGCCACAAAAACAGAAATACAGATCAGTGGAAAAGGATAGAAAGCCCTGAGATACACCCACGCACATATGGTCACCTTATCTTTGGTAAATGAGGCAAGAATATACAGTGAAGAAAAGATAGCCTCTTCAATAAGTGGTGCTGGGAAAACTGGACAGGTACATGTACCTGTAAAACTGGACAGGTACAGGTATGAAATTAGAACACTCCCTAACACCATACACAAAAATAAACTCAAAATGGATTAAAGACCTAAAAGTGAGGCCAGAAACTATCAAACTGTTAGAGGAAAACATTGGCACAACACTCTATGACATAAATCACAGCAAGATCCTTTTTGACTCACCTCCTAGATAAATGGAAATAAAAACAAAAATAAACAAATGGGACCTAATGAAACTTAAAAGCTTTTGCACAGCAAAGAAAACCATAAACAAGACCAAAAGACAACCAACAGAATGGGAGAAAATAGTTGCAAAGGAAGCAACTGACAAAGGGTTAATCTCCAAAATTTACAAGCAATTCATGCAGCTCAATATCAAAAAACAAACAACCCAATTCAAAAATGGGCAGAAGACCTAAATAGACATTTCTCCTAAGAAGATATAGAGATTGCCAACAAACAGATGAAAGAATGCTCAACATCATTAATCATTATAGAAATGCAAATCAAAACTTCAATGAGATATCATCGCACACCAGTCAGAATGGCCATCATCAAAAAATCTAGAAACAATGAATGCTGGAGAGGGTGTGGAGAATAGGGAACACTCTTGCACTGCTGGTGGGAATGTAAAATTGATACAGCCACTATGGAGAACAGTATGGAGGTTCCTTAAAAAACTACAAGTAGAACTACCATACGACCCAGCAATCCCACTACTGGGCATATACCCTGAGAAAACCGTAATTCAAAAGGAGTCACGTACCAAAATGTTCATTGCAGCTCTATTTACAATAGCCAGGAGATGGAAGCAACCTAAGTGTCCATCATCAGATGAATGGATAAAGAAGATGTGGCACATATATACAATGGAATATTACTCAGCCATAAAAAGAAACGAAATCGAGTTATTTGTAGTGAGGTTGATGGACCTAGAGTCTATCATACAGAGTGATGTAAGTCAGAAAGGGAAAAACAAATACCGTATGCTAACACATATATATGGAATCTAAGAAAAAAAAAAAGTTATGAAGAACCTAGGGGTAAGACAGGAATGGAGACACAGACCTACTAGAGAATGGACTTGAGGATGTGGGTAGGGGGAAGGGTAAGCTGTGACAAAGTGAGAGAGTGGCATAGACATATATATACTACCAACCCACTAACGCTTATCTAAAAAAAAAAAAAAAAAGAAAAGAGAAAAGGGACTATCCAATAGGTTTTTGCCATTCTCTTGAAAAATACAGAATACACACACACACACACCAAACGTAGAATAGATAGCTAGTGGGAAGAAGCCTCAGAGCACAGGGAGATCAACTCGGTGTTTTGTGACCACCTAGAGGGGTGGGATAAAAGAGAAAAGGGACTATCCAATAGGTTTTTGCCATTCTCTTGAAAAATACAGAATACACACACACACACACACATACACACACACACAAATGCTCTTGCAGTGACATACTGTGAAAAAAAACCATATCAGTTTTAGAGTCCTCAAGACCAGAGTTGGAATACTGATTCTCCTGTTTCCTAGCTATATGACTATGCATTCATTACTTTACCTCACTTAGTCTCAGTTTTGTTATTTGTAAATCAGAATTCATAATATAATACTTTTAGGGCTAATATGAGATAAAACAAGCTAATACAGGTAAAGTGCTTGACAGATAATACATATTCAAGTTTGTTATTTCTCTTCTTTGCAGACTTTTATAAAAACCTACAAAGAAACTGCATATTAAATTTTGATCTTATTTTTTTCCTGGGGCTTTAACTCTAACAGAAGTCTGTAGAACATACAGATCCAGAAATTCCTTATATGTTTCTTCATGTAAATGTCAATGTTACTGGTTTCTGTAATTTAAAACTTTTATTCAAACCTATAAATTATCTTTGATCTTCAACAGTTTTCTTTAAACTTCCATTCTCTGGGTAAGATGTTAATGAGTATTGGGATGATGAGGCAAGTCAGTATTAGGAATCAGAAAAGACATAGACGATTAATTCACTAAATGGAAACACAGCCACTGCATGATCTGTGTTGAAAAAGATTATAAGACATGAACTCTTTCAAAGTGATGTTTGAGGATTTGTTCCTGGTGGTTAAGAGAATTAAATTATGGACTAAAGCAAGTAGAAAAACAAACAAATTGTGCCAAGACTAGTTGATCAATGTTGTCTAACAGGTGATATGAGTCATGGTAAAGAATACTAATAGTGGCAATATGGAAAATGTTCTGTGTGCCTACCCTTAATACATAAATAAAATTTCAACGGATTCGAGTCTGTGTGTTCACTGAGAGGAAAATTGTAGAATACTATTCCCATTTACAGAAGAAGATCTATGCCCAAGAAAAGATAAATCCTGGGATATTTATTTTCAACAGCAGCATCAGCTACCTACTCATTGACCATATTTCTCTTCGTTTTCAAAGAGAGCCGTATATTTCAAAATGTTGGAAAAATTTATCCATCATATTGTCAAACCAATTCTCTTATCAACGAAGAGACTGAGGTCTCGAGAGAGGCCATGAGTTGTTCCTGGCTGCGCAGGTTCTTGGTAGCACAACTCGCCTAATTCCTAATCCAACATTTCTCCCATTTTGGCATTCTGCCTCAAGCAAAATTAGATGCCCAGTTCATTTATTTATTTACCTTTAACTAATCGAGATGCCTTCCTTTATATAGCAGACCCTTCGGTTGCTGATGGTAAAAACAAGCAGACCATCAAGTGAAAGCCCACTTTATGAATCCCAATTCAAAGGACACCTTCACTGGACAGTGCTAGAGTTCTGGAGGGATTCCTGGTCCTTTTATTTATTATGTATTCAGGAGACAAGGGTGTCAACAACCTAAAGTACCTTAAAAAGGCTATTTTAGCAGCTGCTGATCTTGAAAACCAAACTGAGGGAATAATGGAGTAACAGCCTGATCTAGGGGATAAATTGTGTGGAAAGCCAAACACTTAACCGAACTGGTTGTCCTTTCAATCTCGCCTTTCATTCCCAGGGGTGGAAAGGTGTTTGGATGGCTCCATTATGTTGCTCACTCATGCTGGCCAAAGAGGCCAGGGCTTCTCATTAATTTAATGGGATGCTGCTAAGCCCATACCATTTGCACCATGAAATGCACCATGAGCAGCACTGTCATCCCGATTTGTTACTGTCTGATCGTTAAAGTGCTGCTCGACTAGGAACATCTCAAAGCATCCACTCTCTTTCAGTAGGCTTTGGATATTGGTATTTCAATATAGGAACAGCACATTTTAAATGCCAAATAATAAACAAAAAGACATTAATGAGTTTTTTAAATCATTGCATTCTTTTTAAAAAAATTTTATTTATTTATTTATTTTTATACAGCAGGTTCTTATTAGTTACCTATTTTATACATATTAGTGTGTATATGTCATTCCCTATTTCCCAGTTCATCCCATCACCACCTGCCGCTTTCCCACTTTGGTGTCCATACGTTTGTTCTCTACATCTGTGTCTCTATTTCATTCTTTAAAAAAAAAGGGATTTGTGGGAGGACATAATCCAAATGACATTCGAGTGTGGTTGAGAGACTGTGCTGTCTTTTTTTAAGGTTGTGGGCAACGTCCCTACTTTGCAGTTTACTGATTAAATGCTAATTTAAAAGAAACATAAAATATATCTACTCTCTTAGAAATTCCATTATAAATCAGGCAAAAATATCCTGTGGAAGTAGATGGTTAACCTTCTTATTTAAAGATGAGGAATGTGAGGCTTAGAGGAGTTGACTAATTGGGCACAGGTTACACGGCCAGTTAGAGTCAGGGGTGGAGGGAACTCAGATCCTGTAACTCCTCAGCTGGCACCAAACTTTCCACTAGACCAAGTGGCTCTTGGTTGGACCTATTTTGAGGTTGGTTCATCTGGGAGATTGAAGGAATAAGGAAAATTGCTTTCATATTGTACAATTTTGGGGGGGATGGGGTGGGTAGGTGGAGAAAACCTAGTCTGAGCCTGTTTTATAAAGAGGATGCCATTTAAAACTGCCATGGGTTGCATACAATGGAAAGGTCTGGCACAATGGAAAGATCATGAACAGTTTCCTCAAGTATAAATAGAAACAAAAACATAGGCCTCAGAATGGTTGTTTAAAGGCTAAATTGGGTAGAATACGTAAAGCATCTAGCAGAATGATCCACTTGTATTTGGTGTTTAATAAACATTAAAACTAATTTACCAGCCTTCTAAGGCAATTCACCATTTAAACTTAAATCTGAGATTAAAACCAGGCATGGGGTAAGCAAGAAGTGAGGGAGGTTCTGAGTCTGGTATGTACTACAGTTTGACAAATGAACCACAGAACTTTAAAAATATAAGGAGATGTCAGTGTTCTCATTTAGTTTGTCCAGCAAATAACATGCCTTTTAATAAGTTAACAAATCATAAGGCCACCTAAGTCCGTGTTTCCTAAACACTCAACCTAACTTTGGTACATCTCAATCTTAGCAGTTACTAGAATGTAATAGGAACAACTAAGGAGGCATGGAAAACAGCCTTCTGAAAGCAGTGCATTGTAACTGACACATGTTATCTTATTACAGTATATCTTTTTTCCTTTTGTGCTGTGGTTTGCAGGCAAGACGATTCTCATTTATCCTGTGATTGTATTTTCTGCATATTATTGATCTGAGGCAAATAGCATTCAGAGGAGAGAGTGATTTCCTAGGCTTTTGTCCTTTCATGTACCAGTAAAATACATCAAATGAGCAATTTTCAGATCTCTCTGATTGTTATTCTTCCCACAGTTTTGCCATGTGGATGGACAAAGAGAGAAAGGGCTCCACTGGTCCTAAGAGAATTAATAACAATATATTCTCAATTAAATGTAGGCCAGCTTGCCTACCCAGTAGTCATGAAGTTCTTGAGAAATATCACCGAATAAGACATAGGTGTCCTCAGGGAGGTCACAACTTAGTATTTGTTTATTAAGCTGCTACAACAATTTACAGAGCTGACGTTTTAGGCAAGAAAATGAAAAAGAATCTACAAACCTGTGTTTGTAAAGAAGCAGATTTCCTGCTTTTAAAGAGCAATTTCATATACAAACACTTGCTGCAATGTAACCAACAGAAGCCTATTGGAATAGTGAATATTTTAAGCAGAAGGAGTTTGAGAAAACAAGAGAAGCAGGAAGGTCATCTGACCTCCCCTAACCCATCATAGTCCTCTATGACTGTCTACTCTTGGTAAAACCTAGCATGAAATACTCAGGTCTATTTCTTTGAGTCTTCTTCTTGTCATGAAGGATCCCATGTGATGTCAAACTTAGATTAAATATATTTGTATACTTTTCTCCTGTTAATCTGTCTTGGTCAGTTTAATTTTCAGACCCAGCCAGAGACCCTGAGAGGGTGGAGGGACACTTTCTCCTCCCCTACAGTTTCTCCATTTTTCTTTTACAATTTCTTTCTTTCTCCCTCCCTCCCTTCCTCCCTCCCTCCCTCCCTTCCTCCCTCCCTCCCTCCCTACCTTCCTCCCTCCCTCCCTCCCTCTCTTCCTTCCTTCCTTCCTCCCTTCCTTCCTTCTGTTACTGAACAAAACTTGAGTCAGGTCAGCTCACCAGCACGCAGTAAAGCCAATCTGCAGACACTGGGTTGTGATGAAGGAAAGTGCAGCTTTGGCACCTATAAGGAGTCAGAACAGCTAGTGTTCCAAAAACCCAAACTCCTTGATGAGTTTCAGGAAAACATTTTTAAGGGCAAGGTGAGGGAGTGGGGTCCCAGGGTGTGAGATTGGCTCACACAATTCTCTGATTGGTTGATGGTGAGGTAACGGCAGTGTCACAGGGGTTAACATGATCAATCCGTAGGCCCCAGTAGGTCTGGGGGCTACTTGCTCTCGGTTTTCAGGTAGTTAATTTCTTCCATTTAGTGGGGGTTTTAACATCTCTAAAACAACTCAGAAAATGTGCATCAGATACTATTATCTAGGTACTTCAGAGAGGAGCTAAAGCAGAGGATATGGGGGAGGGGTCTGTCCTGGGAAGGCCCCATAGAGTCCTGCTCGGTTATGCTTCCTTCCTTCCTTCACTGTTCAACAACCCTTAATGATTATTATCCAGGGCCTGAAAAGTCACAAATGGATTATACCTGCTTTTGTGTAAGGTGAGAGACAAGATGTATGTTAGATGTTTCAAGAGAGCAGTCGCTAAGGGCAATAGGGATGTAAAGAAAGAGCCGATGAAAACTTGAGTACTTTACAAATTGGGAACAAAAGTGGACTATCTAACCTTAAAACTTTTACTTCTAGAGTCTTGATATAGCTTCACTTTTGAACCTCTATTTGTGGTAATTGTGAACAGATTAAGTATATTCAACTTCCTACTCATGCGTGAAGTGATGTGTTAGGAGCATCAAGAGGAAAGCATTTTGAAGAGGAAGACATGTAGGGGGTGGGCCTTTGTGGGGAGAAAAATCCATCTTCTTCCACTTTCCTAGGTTCAAGGCTGGGGCCCAGAAAAGCAAACTGATTAAACACAGACTAACAAGAAAAAATAGTTTTAAATACCTATAGGTGCATGAGAATTCACAAAGACAAATTTGGCTCTAGGAGGCTGTCAGATGCTTGAGGCTAATATACCAACTTAGGTTAAACAAAGGAAAAGAGGTTTGGGGCTGCTGGTGAGGGAGGCAAGTTATGAGGAGGGGAGGTGGGGAGATGTCTGGTAAATAAGGGGCCTATTGTTATACAGATAAGAGTCTCTGGGGTGGTATGTTGTCTCCTGGAAGTAGCTCTCTTTCTGGTTTGGAGACATCTCTGCAAAGAGAAATTTCCTTTATAAATGTAAATTTCCTTTACAAAAGGGGAAGTTCATACTTTATTTTTTTTGGCAGTTAGGGGGAGGCAAAGAGCTTTCTCTGTGTTTGCTGGTTCTCAACTGTCTTTAGTTCCAAATAATCCATATGCCAAAGAGACATATTTTGAGATAGAATATAATGGTATTCTTCATCTTGAATAAACT
The DNA here is from genome assembly GCF_002837175.3 of Physeter macrocephalus. Lineage (NCBI taxonomy): Eukaryota > Metazoa > Chordata > Mammalia > Artiodactyla > Physeteridae > Physeter > Physeter macrocephalus. The sequence goes on along the minus strand of NC_041214.2, from coordinate 133,285,116 downwards.
ATAGGATTCAGTTAGGTGGAGAAGACTATCCAGGAATTCTCAAGCAGAGATAATATCATAAGCAAAAAAAGAGAAATGTATGAAAGCATATAGGTCATTTGGAAGAATAACTTTATTTAACAGTGTAGGACATATTAAACAGATGAAATAAGAGTGAAACCACATGTTTCCCTTCAAAAGGATAAGGATGGGATGTGGGCCACACAAGTTACCAGGATGATAATATGTTTGCATGAAGGAGATTTAATACTCCTTGGTGTTTAAAAAGAAATTACAGTTGAAAGATTTGCTATTACTTAAAAAGGTCAGAAATATTGGGATGACAAACAAATGGCTGGAAAGTGTGGTATCATTTTAAAATTTGCAGTAGTATCAAAACAACAGTTGGCAAATGTCCCTGGTGCTTAAGTGGTTTCATCAGAAGCACTTCTTCAAAAGGTCCTCTGTTTTCTGAGATGGATGGGGTTTGGTGTGGCAGGCAGGGAGTGACAAACTCAAGTAAGGTTGGAAAGTTAGGCTGGGGACACAGGCTTTGAAGGTGATTCTCAGGATTTCTAACTTTCTTCTGTAGGTGGATGAATAGGATGATTGATCAGTGTTCTAGAAAGGTCATTCAGGCTGAGGTTTGGATTGGACTGAGGAGGAGCCTACCAGCAAGGAGGTCCATGGATAAGTTATAGAAGCCCCTGCAAAGAGCAATGAAAGCCTGACTAGCAATCGCAGCAGGGTTAGAGCAGAGCAAGTAGTGGATCCTGAACACATTGCAGAATTAGGGCTGCCAAGTTGGGACATGGGTGTTGAGTCAGTGGAGAGAGTCAAAAGAATTTTCTGGCTCTTGGTACCAATAGCAATAAAAATGGGGGTCATGTTCTAATAGTTCCTTTTCATAAGCAATAACTTCTAAAATGCTTTTCAGAATTATTTCTAATTTAGTGAATGAAAATAGGAAAAAACAAGAAAGACTAATTAAAACTCATTGAGGCTACAAGGCCACAAAGCAGAAGGGAAGGAAGTGATGGGAAAAAGAAACATCAAAATTTGATTGAAGTAATAGATTATGTAAACATTTTGAGATCTCATTATATCAGAGATTTGACAATGCAAGGACATTTTACTAAGTGGAACACAGTAAGATCCTTTAAAACGATGATGTGGGACAAAAATTCAGAAGTATTAGGGCATTAGAAGGTGAGTATAAGCATCCAAAGGGTGAAAGATTTGAAGCTTACCTCTGCTTTTTCCACAGAACTATCTCTCAGAATTGACATTAGCCAGGCTTCCCTGGTGGCGCAGTGGTTGAGAGTCTGCCTGCCGATGCAGAGGACACGGGTTCGTGCCCCGGTCCGGGAGGATCCCACATGCCACGGAGCGGCTAGCCCGTGAGCCATGGCCGCTGAGCCTGCGTGTCCGGAGCCTGTGCTCTGCAATGGGAAAGGCCACAACAGTGAGAGGCCCGTGTACCGCAAAAAAAAAAAAAAAAAATTGACATCAGTTTCTATTATTTTTACATTTAAGTTTCTATTTTGAAGCCATTTTTAATATTAATGACATATCATTAATAGAGTGGTTATTTTTCTTCAGTTACATGCTTTAGTAGAAATTGTTGATTGTATATTTGGGAGCTGAATGTTTTCAAATAAAACTATTTCTCCAAATTTTACTGGGAAATAATTTAAGAAGTTCCAATATAAAAATTCACCGTATGGTAGCATTTACAGAACCTATCAGATCCATATGTTTTGAACAGTGTGTTTACTCTACCAGTTGGGTGTCGCCTGGGCCTGCAGTAGTAGGCATCTAGGTGTGGGAGGAGAGGGACTAATAGCGCTGTAGGATCGGTGAACTTTTATCTCTACACTCTTACACTCTTAGGGGTTTTTTGGCTGGTCCGGAGAGTTAAATTGACATAAGATAGATCAACAGGAGAAATGTGTACAAATTTATTTAATGCAAGTTTGACACTACGTGGCAGCCTTCATAAGGAATGAAAACACGAAGAAATGGGTGTTTGCTGCTTGCTTTTTTATTAGGTTGAACAAAGAGAGGCAATTGTGGAAAAGTGACTGAATTATGTGGGGAAGCTGAAGGAAGAGAAGTATTTTAACAAAGTCTATTTGTATAGAATTCTCCAGGTCTCAACTTCTTATCCTTGATGATAAGAGCATTACTTTCTTTCTGGTACCAGGAGGACATCTTTCACATGCGGATTTCATCTCCTGCTTTTTTTCTTAAAAGTCAGATAATTTTTTCTTGTATTTGCTGTGTTTTCAAGTGTCTTTAACTCAAAATAATCAACGTGACAGAGTAGCATATTTGGGGGGTCATGTTCTGAACTGCTTCAGTGCCTTGCCCCTGCCCCAGTTTGGTTAATGTCTCTGCTGTCCACCAACAGTCTAGGAGATAAGGGAATTCACAGGGTAATAGAGGATTTTTCATGGCAGACTGCAACGTGGAAGAGAATCATTTGGGGTGTGTGTGTGTGTGTGTGTGTGTGTGTGTCTGAACAACAGTGGCTTTCTCCATCCAAAAGCACAATCTCCAGAAAATCCTGTAGATCCCTGGAATGCAATGTGGTCTTGAGGATGCTTGTAGCTCAGGACTGGTATGAATGTATTCACTTTGAACGGTGAAAGTTGAGAAATGTTTGAGCCACTACTAGTAAGTGCTGTCGCATTCTTCTCTTCATTGCATCACTGAGATCATCCAAAAATATTTATTAAGTTCCAATGTGTAAAATACCATGCTAGACATACACTGGATTTTAAAAAAAAGGAATCAAGACCCAGTTCCTGCCTGAAGAAAGCATTTAAACTAATGTGGGAGAGGACAAGGGACCTTATAGGAGAAAGAGAAAATCCCAAATGGGAATCAAGAAAGATGTCAGGATGTTATTGGCCTTTTTCTCTTTACCTCTTAATATTTATTTTTATTGAGGTGTATTTTACATAAAGATAAATAAGAAGAGCTTAAGTGTTACAGTTCAATGTATTTTGACACATGCATGAATCACATTATGTAACCCACACACTTACAGAATGCTGCCATCACCCAAGAAGTTCTAGTGTTCCTTCCCAGGCCATCTTTGTACCTCCCATTGGAAGAAACTGCTGTTTCAATTTCTTTCACTGTAGATGAGTTTTGTCTAGTCTTGAACTTCACCTGAATGGAATAATACAGCCAGTACTCTCTTGTGTCTGTCTTCTTTTGCTCAGCAGAATGTTCTTGAGGTTCATCCACATGGTTGTGTATATCAGTAGTTCATTCCTTTTTATTCCTGAATAGCATTCCATCTTATTAATGTATCACAATTTATTTATCTATTATCTTGTTGATGGACGTTTAATGGTTTCTGATTTTTAACATGAATGAATCTAGGTGCTGTAAGCTTTCTTGTACAAACCCTTTTGTACAATATGCTTGAAAAAAATTTTTTTATTACGGTAAAAGTCACATAATATAAAACATACTATTTTAACCATATTTAACTGTATAGTTCGGTGGCATTAGGTACATTCACATTGTTGTGCAACTCTCACTATCATCCATCTTCCAAATTTTTCACCTTCCTAAACTGAAACTGTCCCCATTAAACACTAACTCCCCATTCCCCCTCCTCACCTCCCCAGCCCCTGGCCCCTGACATCTACCAATGTACTTTCTGACTCTATGAATTTGACTATTCTATGTACCTTGTATAAGTGGAATCAAACAGTATGCTTTCAATTCTTTTGGGTAATACCTGGTGGAACTGTTGGGTCATAGGTCAGATGTGTTAACTTTATCAGAAATTGCCAAATATTTTCCTAAAGTACCATTTTATCCTGCCATCAGCAGTATGTAAGGATTCTGGAGGCCCTATATCTTCACCAGTTTTTAGTGTTGCCAGTTTTATTAATTTTAAACATTCTAGTTTGTATATTGCATTATTTTACTGTGTTTTAGGTTACATTATTTTCATGTACTTATCAACTACTGATGTATCTTCCTTTTCACTGGCTTTTGAGTTTTTGAATGGGATGTTGACTGCTGGTGTTAGGGGTGGAGGGAATGTTCCATATACAGGGATCAACACGGGTCAGAAACCAGAGCTTTTGTCCAGGTGGGTAAGTTGGCTAGTGCTACTGATAAAAATGGTCATCAGAAGGCACTCATCAATGTTTTTCAGGAGGTTTAGCGTTACAGATTAATTTTTTGTGTATGCTTTGCCTTCCCTATTTCTTTGTTTTTGGTTATTAAGAAAATGATATATTTTTATATTGAACAGTTAGAAAATACGGAGAATTCACAGAGGAAAATAAAAATCAATGGAAATTCTACTACAAAGAGATAACTAATCTTAATATTTCAGTTAGTGTATATCCTTCTGGTCTTCTCTCCACTCTTACTCACATGCCAGACAGAATACAAAAATAAAACCTCACAGTACTTATTATTGGGTAAAATGTTTCATTTTTGATTAACATTATATAATAATCGTTTTGCTGTAGATTTAAATACTCTTCTACAGTAACATTAAATGGCTGACCATATTAATTGCATAAATGTATCATAATTTATAGAACAAATTTTAAAATCTTAGGCACTTTACTTGCTTCCTATTTTTCATGTGCAAATAGTATTTCAACAAACATTTCTTGTACCTAAATCTTCAAATATTTATCGAAGAATCCTTCTTTTCTCTACTGGAATTGAAAGGTAACTTTTACCATGTATTAAATTTCTATAAATATTTGAGTCTTTTTCTGGGTTTTATGTTGTTTGATTGTTCTGCCTGCTCTTCCTGTACTCATTCTACACTATTTAAATTATTTTTCTATTATTTCTATTATCTAATAGAGCAAAGCACACTTCATTTTCAAAAAACTCTTGGCTATATAGAGAGGAATTATCTGGCCCTAATGTAAACAGTGCCAAAGTTGAGAAAACTTATCTGTAAAATACCCACAGTCTCCTTTGGTGTGTTTCAAATTTAGGTTTTGCCTCTTTTTCTTTCTTTTTTCCCTCCATTTAACTTGTCCAGAACTTTGCTTATCTTGTTGGTCTTTTCAAAGAACTAATGCTTGGATTTATTTATCAATTTTGCATTTTAATATTTTATAATTAATTTAAATAAGGTTCTTCATCTCTATTAATTCTTCTTTCTACTTCCTAGTTTCATTTTGTTCTTTTTTATACTCAAGTGATATTTTTTGTTACACATAAAATGCTCTGTATTTTCCTATGAGTATACTTTTGACCTGATCCCATAAGGTTTTTAAAATATTTTATTGAAGGATAATTATTATACCTGGAGAAAAGTGCACATACCATGGGTATAAAGCTCAATGAATTTTTACAAACTGAATATGCTCATATAACCAGCCCTAACTGAGCAAACCTGTGTGACCTGTGCCTAGATCAAGAAATAGAATATTCCAGCTTCCCAGAACCCTCCCTTCTAGTCACAACCCTCTCAGGAGGAGCTGGAATCTTAACTCTTAACGGCATAGATTAAGTTTCCCTTCTTGTACTTTATATAAATGGAATATGCAGTTTGTAGTCTTTTAGGTGACGTCTTTGGCTCAACATTATTTATGATCCTCAGCTGTATTGCTATGTGTAGTTATAATTTATTCATTCTTATTGCTATACAGTATTTCATTCTGTGAATACCTCATAATTAGTTTATCCATTCAGGACATTTGGGTCATTTCTAATTATAGGGTATCATAAATAGTGCTGCTATGAACGTTCTAGTAGATATGTTTTGGTGAGCATACATGCATGTCTGTTAGGAATATACCTGGAATATATATATTCAGCATTACTAGATATAGCCAGTTATCCAAACGTGTTTTACCAGTTTTACTCTGACCGCAATGGGTGGAATATTTGGTTACTCCATATCCTTGCCCAAATTTGGTATTGATTGTTCTTTTTAATTTTAGCCATTCTGGTAAGGGTGTAGTGGTTTCATATTATAGATTTAATTTGCATTTTTCTGTTGACGAACAAAGTTAGTATTTTTTCATAGATTCTTGGCCATTTAGATATCTTCTTTTGTGAAGTGACTGTTCAAGTTTCTGTCCAGTTTTTTGTTTATATTCTCTTACTGATTTTTAAAAGTTTTTTCTGCCTATGAAGTTTTTGTTACATATGTGTATTGTGAATATCTTCTCCCTCTCTGTAGGTTTTTTTTCACTCTCTCAATGGTATCTATTTGATGCACACAGTTCTTAATTTGAATATTGTCCAGTCACTTTTTTTCCTTTGAAGAGGTGTTTTTATTTCTTGTTTAAAAATCTTTGCTTATTCTAAAGCCACAAAGATGTTCTTCATTGTTGTATTCTAAAAGTTTTATTGTTTTACCATGATCACTTAGGTTTGATATATAGATATATAATTGGTTATATTCTAGAGAATTTAAAGGTGCACTTCAATTTCTTCTTTTAAATCAAGAGTTAATTAGGAGGGTGTCTTAAAGTTTCTTTGTAGTCTGATTTTTTTTTTTTTTTTGCTTCTTTACTTTTTACTAGTAAAATTTTTGTGCACATCCATGTGGCTCACACAATTTCTACCTTCAATAATTTATTGAGTTTTTGTGGCATATTATATTATTATTTTCATGTAAATATCCCCAAGACATTTGAAAAGAAAGAATATTCTCTATAGGTAAAGTTCAAAATTCTGTACATATCATCATTAGTTGTTGTTATAGCATTTAGTATCGATTGAGTACTAAATAGGTGCTTATTATGTCTTGAGTATTTCATATGTATAAATTTATTTAATCATCACACAATTATATCCTTCACTTTGTAATGAGAAAACTGAGGCAGAGAGATGGCAAGTATATTGCCCCAAATCCAGCTAGCTAAGTGGGGGAAACACATTTGGTACCCAGGTTGTACAGCTCTTTAGGCAATGTCCTTAACCAATTTCCTTTGTACATATTTCTATATTACTGTATTATTATTTTCATATTTTCACCTACTAAATAAACATATTAAATATATCAATTGTTTTACATACTAAACTTTTGTCTTGAATGACCAAAAACTGAGAAAACATTAAATGTTTCTTACTGTGATTACTTTTTATCAATTTTACATTCTTCCATTAGATTTTGCTGTGTGTTTTTTTTTTTGGCAGTGCCTTGGTATATAGCACATAAAAGTTCACACCTTTCACAGATTCATTATGGATTTTACCTGTAAAAACAAATATAAAGTATTTGGCACATGGTAACCACTCTGAAATCACTGTTTCTGATTATTGTATACTGTCTTCTCCCTTCTTAGCTTTCCGATCTTGATTTTGTCTCCATGAGCTGTCACTTTCTTTTTGTAATTTTTCTGGAAGTCTACATAGGTATTATGCTTTGTATTTTCCGTTCTCTTGTACATGTATCAGCTTTATTGCATACGGAATTCTTGGATCATAGAATGATTTTCTGAAACTCTGAAGACATTGCTCCATGAACCTCTGACATTTAGTATTCCAGAAAAGCTTGAAGCCAACTTGAAAGTTTACATTTTCCTTTTGTAAATTACTTATCTGCACCCCACCCCTGCCATCCGCCCCCCTGCACCATGTTGATGCATGTAAAATTTTTTCTCTAGTCCTGAAATTTAAATGTTTCACCAGGATATATCAGGTTTAAATCTGTTTTAATTAAATATATCCTTTATATTTGGAATTATATGATTTTCTTTTGATGCATAACATTATATTGGTTTCAGGTGTGCATCATAATGATTTGATATACAAATATATTGCAGAATGACCACCACAATAAGTCTACATAACATACTTTCAAATTTTTTTCTTGTGATGAGAACTTTTAAGATCCATTCTCTTGGCAACTTTCAAATATACAGTAGAGTATTATTTACTGTAGTCACCATGCTGTGTGTTACATCCCCAAAACTTACTTATTTTATAACTGGAAGTTTGTTTTGACCACCTTCACCCATCATTTTTTCTTTTTTCTTTTTTCTTTTTGCTGTTCCATCTGCTGAGTCTTTCCTTCTAGACTTCTTATAAAACTTATTTTAGATTTACTGGATTTGTCTTACAAAATTTTAAATTGCTTTGGCAACATTGTCTATTTTCTCTAGAAGTTCTGGAAGGATTTCTCTAGCTTATTTTTCTAATCTATTGATTCTAATTCTACAGAATCTCATCTTCTCTTTATGAATTCCATTGCATTAGAAAATTTTATGGTCATATTTTTCATCTTAAAGCAACTTTTCCTGGTCTCAGATTATACCTTTTATATGACTTCATGCTTTTATACTTAATAGACAAAGTGTCCTCTTGAATCTTTTAGGAAATACGTATTAGAGATTTTCTATAGTTTTTCCTGGCTTTTATTAATAAAGCCATTTTAAGGGAATATTTTTTTCCTGCCTGTTCAGCTTAATTCCCTTTTTTTGAACTACTGAATTTTTATAATTTTCTCTTTACTTTTTCTAACAAGTAAGCATACATGGGAGGGATGGAGAATGAGAGAGTGATTGGATAAATAATTGGTGATGGAAATTGTAAGCTTGTCCATATTTGGAGTTTTATGTGATTTTTTTTTGAAAGTTTGTTTTGATTTAAACCAAAAAGGAAGGGAGAACAAGGAAGACAGGAGAGAGGGAAGAAGGGAAAGAGAGAGAGAAAAAGGAAGGAAAGAAGGAGAAAAAAAAGGAAGGTAGGATTAGCTCTACTGTAGTTTTACACTGTCAAATTATAGGGGCATTACCACTGAAGAGTAGGGTGTGAATTAAAGCCAAGGGCAGCCACGTCAGGTAGTTTTGCCCCTATGCCAAAGATAGTCTATTCCCTCTTTGTTTGCTGGGATAATGTCCCTATTCTCTAACTGGTAAGGCATTTTTCTTTAGAGGCCAGCTGTGGCACTGCCCCCATTCTACTTGGCTTGCTCTATAGTTCAAGTGTAAACTGGGAGCAAATTATGCTGAGTCATCTCACCCTTGGTAGCTCTAGATTTGCAACCTCCTCCCCAAGCCTCCTACCGCTGTCATAATGTCCATTTTCACTGCAGGTCCTGCTGCTCTGTACTTAGGGTCAGTTTATGAATTGTGAGTTGGCCAGCAATTCTCCCAATACGGTCCCAATACAGCAATACATTCTGGAGAAATTTCTTGACTTTTCCCCCAACAGTTAGGTTTCCTTCCCTGATTTTCAGAGCTGATTCAGATTTTCCACAATTTTTGAATTCCTTTGGACATTTCATTAGGAATTTGGGAGAATGAGATGTTAAATACAAGGATTCAGACCAAAAGTCTGTCTTTTTAATTTTTAGTTAAAGTAGCTTATTTTCAAGCATTATATCACAATTAACACTCTAGCAAATCAATGAGAGGTTGATATATCTCCTAATTTTTGTGATTCTAAACTCTGGTCTACAGACTAGCTGCATTGGAAATACCTGGGGATTGCTTTATGAATGGAAATTCTCAAATTCCATTCTCAATTTGAATTCTCAAATTCAAATTCCACCTAGGAGATTCTAACAGAGTACACTTTAGTCTTTTTTTTTTTATGAGAGCAAATGTAAATTAATTTTTCTTTTAGTATTTCATGACAGTTGTTAAGATAACTGGAGACCCCCTGATGTGTGGCAACGAGAAATTATTGCTCTAACTGTAGGGTGATTGTAGCTACATCTGAATAGGGCACTATTTGAAAATGAGATAGTAATCCCCTACAAATTCTTTGCTGGAGCTCTTAGATCTGGAGAAGTAATTTCATCATGTGTTGGTGATTATTTAGGAAAATCCTATTGTGCCTTTTTACGATGATAGTTGGAATTGATGGGAGAAAAACGAAGAGGAACAGCTGGAGGCTTTGCAAGTACTTTCATGAGCAGAGTGTTCCATGCCAGGAAGGAAGGCATTTTATAAGAATTTTAAAATAAAAAATGTTCTACTTCATGAATACATTTTTATTGGTGTTACTTAGAAATTTCAATACTGGCTTTATTCTCTAGGGCAACAAGCATAGATACACTTATTATTAAAGATTTAGTTGAAACTTTCTGGTTTTATTTGGAGAAAGAAGGGTTGGCTATTTAGATTAATTCATAATTCAGATCCACTGATATCAATTAGAAATGTTTATGCTTAGAAAGGCATATGCAAATACAAGGAAATAGAACTTATTTTAAAACTTTTTTAACCTAGGAACTCTGCCCTCTGACACTTAATCATTTGGTTCCCCTTCTCTTTCCAGCCAAAACTAACAGTCAGAGCACCTTAAGAAGAGGGATTAGATGTGACATCCTGATAAATCCCATTCAGTTTGAGCTCTGTACCAAGAACAGAAGGACATTTGTTGTCCATCTGTCTTTGTATGAAATGGGAGACTTTGGTGATAGCCCTACAAGCAATGTAATAGAGGGTTCTGAGTCTATCTTGTGGTGTATTTTTATTCAAACTGCAATCTCATGATACAGATATATACCACTCTGTGCTCTGAAATCACCCAAATAAAATTGCTAAGGCTTCTATATAATTCTGGGCTAACTAAACAATAACACCCATATCTCAATGGTCTGTGTGATTACACACACAAACTGCAGGTTTTCTATTCAGTTTACCACTCCCCTAGGAACTTTAAATCTCACTGTAGCCAGCCTCTAATTTTTTCTCCTTCTTATTCTGTTGAACTTGGGATTCAAAGCAGAAAAGCATTTGCGGGGTTTAGGGGTTTAGAACTCCACCTATGAGTACAAAAGACATTAAATGCAAATCCTTTGTGTAGATCATTGCATTAAGACAAGAACAGAAAACATTTATTAAATTTAATTATAGAAGGTGTGCATATAGAATAGGTAGGAAAAGAGCAATTTAGACATAAAACTAAAGTCAAGGATAACTGCACAAAAGGCATATAGAACAACAGCAAGAATACATGTGAGGATCTGCCCAATGTTTCAAAGCCATTGCGTTCTCCTAGGGCACACAGTATGCACACACACACACACACACACACACACACACACACACTGTGACCTTTGGCCCTGTGTTAGTTTTCTGTTGCCACATAAAAAATTGCATCGATTGAGCAGCTCACACACACACACACACACACACACACACACACACTGTGACCTTTGGCCCTGTGTTAGTTTTCTGTTGCCACATAAAAAATTGCATCGATTGAGCAGCTTACCACAAAATTGATTTATTATCTCACAGTTCCAATGGGTCAGGAATCTGGCACGTTTCAGTTTGCTTCTTTGTTCAGTGCCTCACATGGGTGAAATCAAGGTCTTGCTGGCTGCATCCTCATCTGGAGGCTCGACTGGGAAAATCCACTTCCAAGCTCCCTCAAGTTGTTGGTAGAATCCATTCTTGCAGCTGTATAACTAAGATCCCCATTCTCTTTCAAGCTGTTGGCCAGGGTCACTCTTAGCAACTACAGGCTGCTTTCCATTGCCCAATGGCTCCTTCATAGGCTTCCACAACACAGCAGCTTACTTCTTCAAGGCCAGCCTTAAGGCTTCACTTGATTAGGTCAGGCCCAACCATGATAATTTCCCTGTTAATTAACTCAAAGCCAACTGATTAGAGACTTTAATTATATCTGTAAAATCCCTTCACCTTTGCCATACAATGGAACCTAATCACAAGATTGATATGTCATCCTAATTACAGATTCTGACTGCATGCCAGGAGAAAATTATACAAGGCATGTAAACCAGAGGATAGGGATTTGGGGGAACCATCTTAGAAAGCTGCCAACCACAGGCACCCTAGTATTTATAGCCTCAGTCTGTCTTAATCCACATACCCTGACCCACTTTGCATTCTAACCACAACTTATTTTTGATTTTTACAAAGTCAAAACCCTTATTTTATTTATGATTTCACTATACTCCTAATCCTTGGCCTTAAGCTCCTTTGTCACCACTTGAGATTACTCAAGGCCTGGGCTGCTCTTGGTTTCTTTGGTTGGAGACTTCACTTGGCTGCTTGTACTTGGCCAATTTCCCCACTAGAATAATCTCAAGCCAGGGAATTCACCTGGAGTCAAGATACTCTCTTATTGTTGAACACTTGGCTGATGAATATCTTAGATATGTGCAATATCTGTGATCCCAGGCAAAAGGGAGAGGAAAGAGAAATGGAAATCCCTCCAGAATCAGATGTGCATGTATAAACTCCCACATACCTGCTTGATGGGTAGCCAGAGCCTGTTAGATTGTGAAGAAAATGAGAAAAGAAGATTTCCCTTCTCCATAGTCAGCCTTGCAATTCCAGGATTGGTAGAGTGCCATGTTAGATGTTAAATGTCCTTTGAAACTGCTGGATAAGATAGGGAGGGTGAGCCTTCCTGGTCAGGTGGCTCCAGGTGCCATGTGTGACCAGGAAAATGCATTTTCCTAGAACACAAATTTTAACTCATAATACATTTCTCCCTAGAAACAAGGTTTCAGGTAATGTTTTGGTTACTAAGTCACCTTACAACTCTTTAACAAAAAACACCATAATGCAGAATAAATACATTTATATTTAAAATGTAAATGCATTTATATTTGGCATAAATGCAGAATAGTTCAAAATGATGGCATGTCTGCCTTACATGTCTACCATCTCTCCTCTATGGAGACTTGACTTAGGTACTCAACCAAACTGAGCAGGGATATCCTGTTTTGGAGTGAGAAATGTTATCCTACTTTCTAAAATTATTTTTTGGGTAAGAGTTAACTGATGTGGAAATCAGTTTGGCTGTTCCTCGTATGACTCAGCAATTCCATTTTTAGGCATTTACCCAAAAGAATTGCAAAAAGGTGCTCAAATAAAAACTTGTACATGAATGTTTGTAGCTGCATTATTCACCATAGCCAAAAGATGGAAATGACTCAAATGGTTATGAACTAATGAACAGAAAAACAAAATGTGTTATGTTTATACAATGGAATATTATTCCACCTTAACAAGGAATGAATGAAATTCTGATATAAGCTACCGCATGGATGAATCTTAAAAATATTGTATTTTCATAATTTCATAAGAGAAAGAAGCAAGATACAAAAGACTACAGGCTACATAATTCCATTTACATGAAATATCCAGAATAGGCAAATCTATAGAGACAGAAATGGATTACTGAAATATAAAACAGAAAAAAGTCATTTAGGGTTAAGGGAATTGGGGATAGGGAGCTGATAACTAAGTGGTATCAGATTTCTCTCTGTGGTGATAAAATGTTCTAAAATTACTGGAGTGGTTGTTGCCTGTCTCTGTGAATATACTAAAGACCATTGCATCACACACTTTAAGTGGGTGAATTGTATGGTATGTGAATTATATCCCAGTAAAGCTGTTAATAAATAGAGAAAATTACTGCTAAAAGGAAATCATGTTGGGTAAATAGAGGTAAAGCCTGAACATCAGACACTTTTCTCAAAGCCCAAGTAAGATATGCAGCCTCATTTATGACAGAGTGACTTGCCCCGGTGAAATCTTTTTCATTCACTGAAAAAATACATTTTTCTTTAGTTTTTGATCTAAAGAGCTTTAGTGAGTCTATGCGTCTCTTAGTCAGATTTAGGGAGCTCTCTGGGAGGTGTACATGTGGGCTTTGATCTTGGACTCCAGAGACAACAGTAACTCATCTTTGCTGTTTGAGGTTATTTACTTATCTCTCTTCCTGCAAAGGACCTTCATGTGGAGGGTTGGGAAGAGGGTGAAGGTGGATGTTTACAGTCAGTTTCTGAGGGATCCTTAAGCAGCTTGGCAATAGCTATAAAGTCAAACTTCAGGTTTCTTGGCCATAAGAGAAAAAGAAGTTGTGTTCTGGAGTTTTTTTGAGCTAAACTGGACCAAGAACTTTGAGGGAGAAAGGAAAGAATAGGAAATCAATAGCAATGGGCAGGTTTGAAGGGAGGCATGTCACAGGTGTTCTCATTATGAAGTAAGTGTTCTCCATGTTAAATAATTGCCACAGCTACTTAGCGGATAAGACGATGTCATTTGCATTTTATGGATGAGAAGAGGAAGGCTTGGAGGGAGGGTCAGAGTTAGCAATGGTGGAGGTGTAACTTGATTACAGATCCTTTTGATTCTTCAAGTCTTCATCCTTCCTCCTCTCTTTTCACTCTACATCAGTGATTCTCAATGGGAGGCAATTTGGGGCCATGTCTGGAGACATTTTTGGTTATGGCAACTGGATGGAGGAAAACTACTGGCATCTAGTTGCATAGAGGCCATGGATGCAGCTAAATATCCTGTAATGCAGAGCATAGCCTTCCACAGCAAAGAATTCTCTGACCTCAAATCTCAACAGTGCCAAAAATGAGTAACTCTACTCTATACATAACCTAATATCTCATTAACTTCCATGTGTCCAGCAAAAACCCATAGATGATTCCAATTCCCACATTTATGTTTTTAGTCCAGATGTCTATTAAGAGATTTGGACTTATGGATGCAACTGCTCTCTAGAAATATCATCTCATCTATCCCCAAACTCAAAATGTTTAGTCGTCACGTATTTGGTCAATATTTAGATTTGCAATTGTGGCATTAATAACACAACTTTGGTTTACAGTTTATTTCTTTGAATCAGGATATAAGTAAAATCTACACATTGTGACTGGTAGGTATGTTGCTGAACATACTTCCAATCTACTGTCTTCTTCTATTTCTTTTTTAATGTAGGTTGATTTTGCTGATTGTAACCTGTGTTGTTCTAAACATCTTATACATTAGTAATTGTTCTGAAGGTTTAATTAGAGGTTTAATTAGATTCAAATTTAACCTTTTTTAGCAAAATTAATTCACAGGGCATGTTCTGTTCTTCTATCAAGAGGCACCTAAAGGTTTTTTTGTTTTTCTTTGTGGTTTTAGCAGCTATTGCTGATCAATACCTACCTCCATTAACTCAAATGGTGAGGTACTAATTAAATAATTTCTTCCTCATTTATTACCTGGTTTATTTCTATAAAGAGAAACTTTCTCTCGTTTAGTATTGGTTACCTCTTGGTACAGTTCATATAGGAAAGGCAAGAAAAATGCTTTACTCTTTCTCTTAACAGTTTTCAAAATAATTTAGTTACTCTAAAGTGGCAACCAATTAGTTTTATTACAATATCATTACAGACTTATAGACTGAAACTTATTTGATGTGTTTTATTCCTTTTAGTTGTTATCATTATTGACACTCCAATTGTCCCCTCCTTGGTGAATGAGAGCCTTTTGAACTTGGCTCCTTAGTCTCTCCAGATGTTGGGGGTTCATATATTGGACGGTGGTTTCTTTGTCTGTCTGATCCTGTTTGATTTCTGCTTTTTGCAGATCCTCCATATTTATGTTTTGTAGATGGAAGTTCTTATTGTTCCTGAGGTTGTTACTTATTTGGTCTTTAAAACAATATCCTTTTGTCCTAGGGGGAAAAGAGGTATCAGAGAAAAGGGTCAGGAAATGCGCGAGTTTGCTGTCTTAATCTAATTTCTCTCTTTTTTTCCTTAAAATTTCTGTTTGATTTAGGTATAATTGACAAACAACATTACAAGATATTTAAAGTGTGCATTGTGGAGATTTAATCAATACCTAAACATTGTGAAAGGACTTCGCTCATCTAGTTAATTAACACATCTATCACCTCTCATATTCGTCTTTTTTTTTTTTTTGATGAGAACTTTTCAATTTTACTCTCTTAGCAGATTTCAATGATAGAATACAGTGTTATAAAATATAGTCACCATGTCTTGATCTAATTTCTGAAAGACGTTTCTAAAATGTAAACCAAATTATGTCATTTCCATGACTGAAACTTGTAATGGCCCATATCTCCCATCAGAACAAACTCCAAACTCCTTAAAGGGCCACTTTATCTTCTGAATCCTGCTTACCTTGCTCTTGCTAAACTTTAGCCAAGTGGAATCTTGTAGTTCCTCAAACTTGCCACTGTTCCTCCAGCTTATTGTTTTTTACTCATTATGCTCTTTCTGCCTGATCACCTGGAGTATTGCCCACATCTCACCTTTGTCTCCTTGACTTCTGTTCCTCCTTAGGTCTTACCCTAGATATTATTTTCTCTACAGGGTCTTCTCTGAACAGGGTACCTATGTCTCCTAGTTTCCCTGGGACAGTTCTAGAATATGCCTGATGAAGATCTGTCAATTAATGTTTATTTTTAATGCCTCCTTTCACTCTCACAAGGGTCCCGTTTTGGATGATACATTGTTTAATCATTGTATGTCTGAACCCACAATTCCAGAACTGTGTTATACCCCTCTTGTGGCTTTCCATGGCATTCTGTAACTGCACCTAACATTTTCACATGCAATTACAGTATCCCATTTACTTGTGTATCTTTGTTATGGACTGAATCATGTTCCTCCTAAATTCATATACTGAAGCCCTAAATCCCAATGTGACTGTATTTGGGGATAGGGCCTTTAAAGAGGTATTTAAGGTTAACAAGGTCATAAGGGTGGGACCCTAATCTAATAGGACTGGTGCCCTTATGATAAGAGGAGGACACACCCGAGATGCATGCACACAAAGGAAAGACCAGGTGAAGACAAAGCAAGAAGGCCACAAGCCAAGGAGAGAAGCCTCAGGAGAAACTAAACCTGCTGTCATCTTGAGCTTGGATTTCTAGCCTCTAGAACTGTGAGAAAATAAATTTCTGTTGTTTAAGCCACGCAGTCTGTGGTATTTTGCTATGGTAGCCCTAACAAACAGTCTTCTTCACCACAGTGACTTATTCATTTTTGAAATCCCTGCTACCAGTTGTAGTGGTGTGTTCATGGTGGGCACTGTATCATCAGGGTTCAGTCAGAGAAACAGACCCACTAGGAATGATATAGCACAAAGAATTTATTGTAGGGAGTTGACCTTATATGATTGTGGGAGCTTGTTAAAGAGTCTATCAAGGTCTGTTGTCTTTATATCTGAGTTAGGAAGGGAGGCACCAGGGAAGAAAAGATGAAGAGCAAGGAGGAAACCCCTGGGGATGAGACTGGAACTCATAAGAATGACTAGAATGGTCCACTCATAAGAATGGACTAGAACCCCTGTTGGTCTGTCCACATCTCCAATTTCAATATTGCAGGTGACCTGACATGGAAGCTTGAGTCCTTTGTCACAGAACTAAGCATTCACCTGTCCCAGGACTTGGAGAAGCTGAGGTGGGGAGGAGACAGGAGGAGCAGTGGACAGGGATCTGCCCTCCACCATCAAGGTGAGCCAGCAGGTGGCACCATGTGTGTGAGTTGCAATAGTGCCTAGCAGAGAACCTGCACAGGTCTTCCGAGTATTAAAGAAAAAACAAGGCTGCTGTTTCACTTCCACCTCTCAGGTATTATGCAGATATCACCTGTGGCCCATAGTAACTTGGAATTACACAGTGAAGAGAATTCCTGGAAATGTGGTTCCATCTTAACTCAGCTGACACAATATGAATCCATTACAGGCACTCAACATGGTTTGCTAAATAAGTGATACCAAAGCTAGTAACATCATCACAGTGTCATGATCCTTCTCCTAGAATGGAAAGGACCCAAAGAACCCACTTAGCATCTAGTCTAGGAGCTTCATGTATCAGTCTTCCCTGGTGGACTTTGAGGGCATTAAAATTTTATCATGAGGTTGGTATTTTATAACTAAAATAATAGGGATGAATCAAACATATGAGATATAATGCTTCAAAAAGAAGATTGAATCATGAGCACTACCTATAGGGTAAATTTATAATACAGCTAAAATATAGAAGATTGACAAAGAAGAATATCAAGTAGTGGTGGTCTTTGTTTCACATTCATCCTGAAATTAATGTGATTACAGATTACCTGGTTTGTGAAATTGGCCAGTTCACTTTTTTTGTTTTTGATTTTGCCTCTTCCATCTACTGATTGCTTTTTCACTCATTCAAAATGAACTGAAGAGGGAGTAGTGGGAATTTCTGAAACACCTAATATACTGTGACATTGAAACATTGTGTTCTCTCAATTTCCCAGGGACCAGTAGTTTGAAGTGGAACAAAACCCACCATTGCTGTTGATTACTATATTGAAGGACAATTTATGTTTCAACACATTAACTCTCAAAAATGATTTATTGCCTTAGCATCTAAACAATGCTCTGTGACAGTAGTTTTTAGATAAGTGATCATTGGCATGAGTACTGCTCAGTCCCTTAATCTCTGGGACACAAAGTCCCCCTGAACATGGGATATTTTTCTTTTTTACTTGCCAGAGTCACTTCAGGAATGGACCCCAGGATGGTGGATGTGTCATTGATTCTTACGTCTTCCACTTGATCACTGTTGGAGGGGAGGTATAGTTGCAGGAGACAGAAGTGCACACTCAGCCTTAACCAAGTGACCAGACCATTCAAAAGCTGAATACCAAGCATGTGAATTACTTCGGCAAAATGTCCGCAGTAGAATAATTGGGTAAAATATTATTGTAAGATAGTAGGGTTTTATTGATCCAATTAAATCTCAGGCATTGTTTTTGTAATGTGCAGATTACTAGCACTTCTCTTTTAAATGCTTTTGACTATGGAGAATGATTTTTAAAAAAATCTTTCTAACTGCTTCACTAGAACAGAAGGGAGAAAAAAATGACCCCATGGCCCTCCCCTCTCCTTCTAATGAGGTAAAAGTCACAAAACCGGAAATGCACATGGATTTTCTCGACTATTTCTTTTAATACAAACATAAGAATGATAACCAACTCTTTGTCCTCAACTAATTCCATATAGAGTTATGCACGGGATGCAGTATATGGGCTTGGTAGTTATATGAGAGGAACTTACATCTTCTAAAAGCGAAGCAGATAGGAGAGAAATGAGCTGAAATAACAGAAATGAGAAAATGGTAATAAATCACAAATGATAATCAGAAAGATAAAATCAGTGGCAAGGATTTAACAAGTCTCTAAAGGTCCATAAAACTCCTTGCTTGCTGGCAACATAGCAAAGAAAGGTATCCCATCAAATCATGCTTCTTTGGGTCTCCTAACGAATGTTGCAGCTCACCTCTCTCCTCCCAGCTCATCAACTCTCATCTCTCTTAGAAAGAAATTAAATGAGCTCTCTCTCCCTGTTCTCATTTGGTCACTGAAAAGTAGACTCACTTGAACCACTAGAGGGATCTCTCTTCTTTGGAAAGGAAAACAGCTATCTAAATTATATAATAAACTGTGAACTTGAAATGACACAGAAAAGAGCCAAGCAGGACTGCAAATTAACTATTGCAGTTTTCAAAGATGTTTCAGTGTCTGCAGAGGGGCCCTGCCCCTGGGGAGTTCGACCTTTCCAAGGTCCTGAGAGAGATGTGGCAGAGATGGACTCTGCCACATAAACATGCTTTGAACTACTTGAGGGGACTTCAATGAAATCTTGAAGAAAGAAAGCTACAGGCTGAAGAAAGGACAGCGATAGTTCAGATCATGAAGGCCAATTGCCACAAGCTCCTGTGGAATTTGTAACTCTTATTTTATGGTAGCTTTGAAGAACTTCACATTTTGACATTTCAACACTTTAGACGTTTGAAAAGAATGAGAGCGAGGTGACACACACACATAGGCACAGACAGACACACACAAACACACTCATATACCACAGACACACACATCACTTAATTCTCACAATTTATGAAGGAGATATTTGTATTCTCATTTTACGTACATAGAATGAGACTTGGGGAAGTTAAGTCATTTCTTCAACTACTAAGTAAAAAAGTCAAAATTTTAACTCAGTTCAGATACTTTTTCTTTTACTTAAGCTTCCTGTGTTAAAAAACAGAATTTTGGAAGAAAGTGTCCTATGTTAAGTACCTGATAGTTCAGAAATATAAAACAGAAGATAGTCATATAATATAAATTTCTGAAAAACAGATGTAAGGAAGTTCAGAGAAAAAAATTAATAGTTTTATATGGAGAGATTTAAAAATCTAGAAGAATCACAGAAGTGAAATTTTGACAAAATAGTCACGAAATTGCAATGAGGGAAAAAAGAGAGACACACCGAAAGGGATCATTGTAGTGATATAAAAAGCTCTCTGAAATAACTAACTGTGGAAATGCCTACTTGGGTCTTCTTGTCATGCAGACCATATTTTCCTTATTTGTTCCAGTCATCTTTTTTTAAAAATTAAATTTAATTAATTAATTTATTTATATGGCTGCGTAGGGTCTTAGTTGCGGCATACAGGATCTTTCGTGGCAGCATGCTGGCTCTTTATTGTGGTGCACAGATTTCTGTAGTTGTGGTGTGCAGGTTTCTCTCTAGTTGTAGTGTTAGGGCTCCAGAGCGTGGGGGTCAGTAGTTGTGGTGTGCAGGCTCTCTTGTTGTGGTACGCAGGCTTAGTTGCCCCATGGCATGTGAGATCTTAGTTCCCCAACCAGGGATAGAATCTGTGTCCCCTGCATTGGAAGGCAGATTCTTAACCACTGGACCATCAGGGAATTCCCTCCAGTCATTCTTTTGAGTCTTCTCTTCCTTGCTGACAAAAACATCCTAACTGATACTCAAGTGATCGTTTTATTTTAAAAAGAAAAGTCCTGTACAAAATGAGAAAGATGTGACTTAAAGTTGCTATAGAAATACTTAGTGTTTTAATAAAGAGTAAAGCAAGCTAGAGTCAATAGAAGTAAACAAAATTGTTTGGACATTAGAGAAACTAATGCTATCAGTCTGTGATCTCAGAATCAGGAATAGTGCTCAGACAGTGGAGACACTGATTCATCTGTCCTGGTTAGACTCTATGAAATAGGAATATATTTACTAGTACTTCCAGAGTAACTTGGATATGTGTCCTCAACAGTTCATTTGTACCTATTCACAAAGTGGCTGACATCCCAGCAAGGACCTTCTGATACTGCCTGCATGCATCCTGAGGTCTGATTAGTCCTACCTCCTGTGTCCTTCCAATTATCAACATGATCATTTTTGCCTCTTGCTTTTTCCTACATTGTCCTTCAATCTGGAATGTCCTCTTCCCTTGGTTTTTCTCCTGTCTCCTCTGCCTAACCAATTTATACAGTTTCTCAATGTCTATCTCTTGTCTTGCTCTGTTACCTTTAGTCTCAATGCTTCCTCTTGTTTATGAATTCCAAAATATTCACTGGTGGTATTATGTCACTGATTATGTAATTTTTAAACATGTGTTAGTATTATCTCTCCAATATAATTATTTCTGTGACTACCATATTGTTTTGCATAGTGCTTGTTCAACAAAGACTTGTTGAGATTGGAAGAAACAAGACCAACTGGGTAATTTGCAGCCTTCCAAATATAAAGTGATGGGAAATGAGTGATGGTAATAAGAATGGCAATAAAGACATCATAAAGAAAGTGAATAAGATTTGCTAGTGGATGAGTATTATGTGATAAGGACAGCTTTGGTGGATTATAAGATCTTTGGTTTTCGTGTCTGGAGATCCTCTTAGTGCTACCGGTGGAAAGGGATAATTGTAAAAGGAAGCTTCGTGGTGGAAAAGTAAGAGTTATTACTGGAATTTGGACCAGCCCAATGTGTTGACCACATGGTCAACCTTTATATGGTACAATTTAAAGGTACTGAAATAATTGTTACTGCAAATTATCTCCCTCACTAGTCTTCCAGAATGCCTGCCCTGTCTGATTTCAATTCCACATTTGTACATCTGCCTTACCAATCTGGGGCTAAGATACAGCAAACTGTATTTCCCAGACTTGGTTGCCAGCTGGCTTCCTGTTAGGTTCTGCCAAGAAGCACTAGAGTGATGGGAACACCAAGAAGGAGAGAAGGACTTCCTTATTCCTATTTGCTGTTCCAGCTGCTATCACCTTAGCATGACAATTCATGCAGCAGTGACATTTCACCCCAGTAGGAACAGTCTGTCTTAACAATGGCATCTGGTTTCAGTTTCCGGCTTCTTTGAATTCTAAAGCTAGTTAATTGCTCTCCTTCATAAGTGCCAAGTGCAACCAGGCATTGCCCCCTCCTTAGAGGTCTGACTCCCAGATCTGCAAGGCCCCTGCTTTGAGATCCTAAATTCTAATAATTTAACTTCCTCCTTTTTATTCCCCAAGCTTTATGTGTAGTAGTCTGCATGTTATCTCTGGGTAATCTTTAGTGTTTTCTGTTGCTCTGTCAGCCCTGAAACCTGTATAACCAGCTTCTATACTAAATCTTTTTGCTGGAATACTTATTGTTTTCTGATGGCATCTGACTGACACCGCTAGGAGACTCTAGCAGTTAAAGGTTTATGCAAATAGAGTTGGGGTCTCCAATAATTCTTTTGGGAAGATCAAGGAAGGATTTATTCTTAAAAGTAGCACTTGCAAATGACCTTGAATATGGCTTTAGAAGTGTAAAGATGGGATGGAAAAAGCTTTTCAAGGCATGAAAGCACTATAAAAATACTCATTAACAGGAAACACAAAATATTAAAATTATGTTGGAAATCATGTTGTGTAAAAGTTAATATTTGGCAATGAACTTGCAAAGGTAGCATTGTATCAGATATTAGTGGAGGGATCTTTAAAGCCAGGCTCAGAATTGCTGAATCTTTAAAGGCTTTTGAGTAGCTGGGTTGAAATGTTAGGAAGTTAGAGGAAGAAAGAAGGGAAAAATATTATTGAACATCTATACTTAGGAAGATAATGTAGTAATTATGAGTAAGTTCTGTGAGATAATAGAGATAATAGGGATGTCATATTCTTCTATTTTTCTAGCCAAATTTAACCTGCTCTGTGTTTCCAACCATCTGACTGGCAGGACATCTGGTATCAGTCATTATTAGAACTTACTCTTTACTTTCATCTAAGAAGCTAGGGATCACTTCATTCTGTGAAAATGGAAGAGGTCCCTGGTCTTTAGTGCATGATGGCCACCATTGTTTTGTTCATTTTAATGCTGGGCAAGTCTATTGAGAGCTGTAGAGATGCTCTGGTTAGGTTCCAGAGATGCCTTTTCACATGGTCTTCTTTGACACAAGAAATTTGTAGTTGCTCTCAGAGCCACAGTGTGTTTTTCAGCCTCTTTGGATCTCTACAGTCATCCCCATTAGAAGTTCTGCCACTTCCTGAGCTTTGCTTGGAGTAGAATACAGGTTTTGCACATGCCCTGTGAGAGGCAGAGTAATCGTCCCACAAAGATGTTAATCCTAGTTCCCAGAACTTATGACTGTTACATTATATGGAAAAGGGGAATTAAGGTTGCAGAAATGATTAATGTTTCTAATCAACTGACTTTAGGATTTTCTGAGTGGGCCCAGAGTAATCATAAGCATCTTTAAAAGTGGAAAAGGGAGGCACAAAAGAAGATTGGAGTGATCTGATGTGAGAAAGACTCAACCTGCTGTTCCTGTCTTTGAAGATGGAGGAAGAGGACCATGAACCATGGAATGTGGGCAGCCTCTAGAAGCTGATGAAGGCAAGGAAACGGACTTTTCCCTAGAGCCTCCTGAAAGGGCGTATTCCGGCTGACCTCTTGATTTTAATCCAGTGAGACCTCTGTTGGGCTTCTAACCTACAGAACTGTAAGATAATATATTTGTAGGTTTAAACCATAAGTTCGTGGTCATTTCCTACAGCAGCAATAGGAAGCTGATATACTCCTGGAGCTGCCACATCTCTTTCCCCTAGACGTGGGTTGCTTCACTCCCACCTGCATGCCTGACACAGTTTGCCTTCCTCCTATCTCAGTTTCAACATATTCACCCTTCCCTCTTTCAGGGCAATTCCAGAAACACAGGGATATTTCTGTACAGACCCTGAATACAGAAATATTTTCATTTTCCCCTAGAAAAGCCTAGACCTTGTAAGAGTCAGCAAACCTTAGTCCACAGGCCAAATCTGGCTGATGGTTGTTTTTGAAAATAAAGTTTTATTGGAACACATTCATTTGCATATTGTTTATGGCTGCTTTCATACTATATAAAGGCAAAGTTAAATAGTTGCAACAGAGACCACATGGCTGGCAAATCCTTAAATATTTACTATCTGAGACTTTGCAAAAAAGCATGATGACCTCTACCTTAGAAACAAAATATGGCTAAATCTGAGGGCGGGGATGAGGATTAGTATAGAGAGAGCAGAATTTCCTTTTCAATTGTTATTCTACAGTAGCAGTAAGTAAGACAGACATTAGTTCAGTTGATTAACTCATTGTTGGTGTAATGGGCTGAATGGCAGCCCCAAAGACATCAGGTTTTATCTCTTGAACCTATAAATGTTACATTGTTTGGAAAAAGGGTCTTTGCAGATGTGAATAAGCTGAGAATAATTAAGATGAAGAGCTAATTCTGGATTATCCTGATGGGCCCTAAATACTGTCATGAGTGGCCTTATACAAAAGAGGTAGAGGGGGACTTGATATACACACAGAGTAGAAGGCAATGTGGAGACAGAGGCGACATTGTAGTGACAGAACCCACAAGTGAAGGAACGCCAAGGAATGTCAGCAGCCACCAGAAGATAGAAGGGGCAAGGGATGGATTCTCTCCAAGAGCCTCAACAGGAAGCACAGCTCCGCTGACACCTTGATTTTGGACTTTGGCTTTCAGAACTCTGAGAACATAAATTTCTGTTGTTTTAAGCCACTGAAGTTGTGGTACTCCTGTTACAACAGCAATGAGAAGTTAGTACAGATGGGAAGACCATACTGAGAAGATGGCCACCTTTTAACTGGCCCACATGATTGAAGCCAGTAAAAATTTTATCAGCTTATGAATTCCAGACTCGTTATTTCACATAATATCTGGCTTTGGTGGAAGAAATGCAGAGAAATGTGAAGGAACAAGCTTTGGGACTTATAGACTTGGTGAGTATTCAAATCATTTAATAGTGTATAAATGATTTCACAGTAATACAGTCAAAGTTCTTAGAGTAAATCATTTTGATTCCCACTTCTATCTGGCACAGAGAAATAATCAGCATTTCAAAATGAGCCCTTGGCTGTTCTATCATTGCCTCAATAATGCTTCTGGAGCATACGGAATGCCAGCTTACATTCCCTTCAAAATCAATATATGTACACATGTTATATTGTATTGTATACAAATAAAATGCTTCTCTCACCCCCGTTAGCATATTTAGTATGTTAAATATGTTAAATATTTAGGCCTGCTTCACTGAAAACCATTTACAACTGGCTTATTTTTATAGATTGGTACATATTTGAACTCTTAACATCTGTAATATACTTCTCTAGCTTTAATATGTATTATTCTTTCCTAAGAAAGCTGCATATCTTGGTAAAACTGGAAATAATAAGATGATCTATTTGGGGTTTTGATGGTTTAATGCCAAAATTTTTAAAAGTAATCATATTATTCATTTCACTCTACCAATTCAAAGTCAAGTTTTAAAATTCATCTAGCAATGGGAATAATCCCTTTTCCTGGTAGTGCATACCTCTTATGCACCATATTGAATTCTCTTTGTCCAGTCTCAGATATAGGAACTGTTACTACGCAGGCTGGACTTCTCATAGGGATACCCTAACAGGGCATGGGCTTGGGTAATGCAGGTGTGTTGTGGCTCCCCTTCTCCCCTGGGGTCTCCCTGAGGCTGAGAATGTCTGCTCCTGAGGTTTATTCCATTAGGCTTTCTCAGAAAGTCCCTCCACTTGAGCAACCTCTTGTGGTGGCCAACTCAACAATGAACCTTTGTCAGGACCCTCCCTTCTTCCCTGTTTACCATCCCCACTCCATCGCATTTCTGAATGGTCCATTCATGCAGCAGCTTTTATTTTAGGCTTTGTTTTTTGGGGGAAACCCAAGCTAAGGCATTAGAATACTGCAGTCAATAGAAAACACCAGTAGATACTAATTTTTAAAACTTTTCCATTAAGGATATTTACAAGTAATCACAAAAGTAGAGAGAGGAGTAAAATGGAACACCTTGAACCCTTCACCCCATATGCCTTTCCCCAGAGCATTTTTGAAATAGATGCCTAGACAAGGTTTTTATTGGAGGGTGATCTAAAGGTAAATACATATGTAATTTTGCTAGTTAATACTAAATTTCCCTCATCAGGATTATATCCTTGTAGATCCTTCTTACCAACAAAATATAAGAGATCCCATGTCCCTACAGCCACCCAAAGAAAGTATGTTGTCAAACTTTTGGATTTATGCCAATCTCATCTGTGTAGTTTTAATTACATTCTGTTATGTGAGCAAGATTGAGCAAGTTTTTGTGTTTATTTGTGAAGTCTTTCTTCATATCTTTTGTCTGCTTTCCTATAGGGCTGTGGGTCTTTTGCTTCTCATTTTTCAGAAGGTCTTTCATATCAGGGAAATTAACACTTTGCCTGTGATATAATTTGAAAATATATTTTTTCAGTTTTTGTCATTTTATTTTGTTTTGGTGTTCTCAGGCATTTCTTCTGACCATATCTTTATAAAATAAAGACCCTACAAAGTAATTATTGGAGAAGAGATTTGTATGAGAGATTATATTAAATAAGTATTAAGAGTGAATTAACCTTTCCTATATACTTTGTGAAAGATTTACTATAAAATGTTCAAGTTTGCAAATTATCTCACATCATTCCAACACTGAGTAGTTATTGTTTTGTCTAATTGTCTATGTCCTTTTTATATTCTTTGTCATACTTTCCGCCCTTTCTCTCTCCTCTGAGTTTTTTAATTTCTCCCTCCTGTCCTCTCTTTCTTTCTTCCTTCCTTCCTCTCTTTCTTTCCTCCTTCCTTCCTTCCTCCCTCCCTTCCTTCTCTCTCCATT
>NC_041214.2:133252123-133258282 GCF_002837175.3 Physeter macrocephalus | reverse complement strand
TTCCTTTTCCCCTCCCCCTCCCTTCTCTCTTTCTTTCTTCCTTTCTTCCTTCCTTCCTCCCTCCCTTCTTTCCTTCCTTCTTCCTTTCTTCTTTCCCTCCCTCCTTCCCTTCTTTCATTTGCCTTTCTTCTTTCAATTGATATATGATGATGAGCAAACAGGAGAGTCTAACAGGAGAACAAACATTAATCAATACGAACACCAGCAAAATTGCAACTCTGACATGTGCTAGAAGGAGAGGCACACAATGCTATGTGATGCTGTAACTGTTGGGTTTTCATCTAGCCAAGGGAGATCAGAGAATATGTCTTTGAAGAGCTAACAATTAATAAAACTCTGCAGGATGAGTAAGAATCAGAATAAAAGCAGAGGGGCTAGGCACTTTGCCAAAGGGAACAGCATCTGCAAAGGTCTTGTGAAGAGAGCAAGTGTGGAAGTAGAAGAGACTGAGAGTGAGGCCATTGTGAGTGGAGCAGAGAGTGATGAGAGGCTGGAGTAAGGGCAAAGGTAAGGTGATTGATGTGAAGGTAAAGGTAATGGGTAAGGGGCAGAACTTCTGGGGCCACGATAAGGATCTGTGTCCTTATCCTAAGACCATTTCGCAGCCACGGAAGTGTTTAAAGAGAAGGGAGTGGGTATGATCAGATCTGTATTTTGAAAAGGTCATTATGACTCCTGTATGAAGAAGTGCAGATAGGAATCAGGCACTGTGGTTTGAGAGAGGACAGCGGGTGATTAGGGTGGGTGTCAGAAGGGGTAGACCTAGTGCATTTAATGCTGGAATGTCTCATTTAAAAAATATCTCCCAAGTGACAAAATTATTTTCAGAAATAATCATCAAATGAAACAAACAGCTTATAATGATAATGGCTAGAAAAGAAATACAGGCAAGGAAGACTTTCTTTCACTGAACTTTGTGTCACGCCAATAAAAAATAACTGAAAGATAAAATAATGTCGCACCAAAATGGATAAATGCACAGCTACTTCATTCAGTTGTTTTTATATCTATTTAAGAGTTTAAACTTTAATCATCTGATTATAATTCTATAATAATGTCTTATATAAATAATTTCCTGATAATTAGTAAGGGAATTTTCTTAAAACCAAAATGTAGACAGCAGCTCAGTGAGAAAACTGATGGAACGTTTTGTTTTCTTGATCCATTTTTGAGTTTTAAGATGATTACTAATTTAAAAAGAATAAATTTCAATTTTAATGATGCTACTCAATATGTATAAATTAAAAATTGTACTTAGCAAATGGAATGTTGTACCTCATGGTTCACATTCCATTTCACTTTTTTAAGTTTTTAACACAAATATAGACTCTAAGTGGTCACACAGAATGACAGAATTGAAGTAACTCAAGTTCTGCTTCTTTATCTTTTACAATCAATGTGCTTTCATCATATATTTTGAATCTACTGTTTAAATGAAAGAATACCTACAGCATCCAAAGAGAGCTCAACTGATTTCTGAACCATTACAAAGATGTTTTTAAATGAAAGCATATCATATGCTGAGTCCACAAGTGTTAAAAGCTGACTGTACAACTGTGAATTCTCCAAATTAGCTTCCCCGTAAAAATATAATATTTATTGAAAGATAAGTAGTAAAAATGTGCTAACTTGAAGCTTATGTATATTATTATTAAAACTTAACAGTAGCCAGATAAATTACTTAGAATTTACATCCACGAAAGATTCCAGGGAGGAGGAATACTTTTGTCACTGACATTATTAAGAATGACAATAATGAAAAGCAGAGGTTTTAAAATTCTCTGTAGATAATATATACCCCTTAAATGACTGCACCTGAGGAAGACCTCACCGACCACTTGGTCCACCCCTGGGTGACAGTGAATGTGGAGAAAAATGGGTAAATTCACAGAAGAAGTAGTTCAAAAAGGAACCCCACCTAGTCCCTGCTCTTAGAAAGTTTGTGCTGTGAGAGATGGGGAGGGGAGGCATGTAACTCCATCTGTAATGACCTCCTCCTGCCTTTCCAGTGGAGAGGGTGTCTGGTGAGAGTGAATAGCTGAGGATGTATTTTGGCATAAGAGTGACAAAAATGCTCTCCTTGGCCAAACTCGAGCCAGGCTCCTATGAGCACTCTTCCGGATTGAGCCTAACCTTGGCCTATAAAGACTTGAATAAAACATTAACATAGTTTTGAAGAGCAATAACCCTAGTCCCCCTCCCACCCCCCCAACACCCCCACCCTTAAAGTGCCTGCAGGAGAGGACTCAAGGCTGCCCTAAGACTTTACTATTTGTCTCAACCAACACCTGAAGACAGGGCATCTGTCTCCCATCCTCTGGGTGTGTAGGAGCCTAAGTTCTCCATAAGCATCGGTTAATAAACCCAGATGGGTTTCACATGCACCAACCTCCTTTCCCTAATTTTTGTAAATTTTCTCTTCCCTGACTCCATTGAGACCCTGCTCACCCCCCTTTCTATCCCCTCATTCTTCCTCTAAAATGTCCAGTCACCACTGTACTAATCAGAGCTGAGTTCGGTTTACTCCAGACTCTTTTCCCTATTGCAGTAGCATATTACCAATTAAGTTCTGTCCTTCACACTTTAGTGTCCAGATTTGTTTAACTTTGACAAGACTTACAAATCATCCTAAATACATATTTGAACAAAAGTAGCCACATGAAGCAGAGGCACCACAGAGATAAGATCCACAGGAAAATTCTACTATAGAAAGTCCTTCAGATGAGATATATTTGACTCTGTTGAATGTGGTTAGAAATAGAAGTTGGACCAGGCAGAAGACTGGTGGAAATTGAAACATTTGGTCCATTGGCAGGAACTAGCAATAGAGATGAAGATTTTAACTAAAGGCTTTGGAGTTGCCAGAGCTAGATGGAGAGAGAAACTTATAGAAAATACTAGGCTAATGATAATTGCTAAAACATAGATTTGTAAATAATCTGGAGATTTTTAAACAACAAGGGTCATTAGATCAAGCAAAACTTTCAGTTTTCCAGCAAGTTGTATGAGATGGAATCAAAGGGCTAAGGTACTAATGGGAATTTTTTAAAAGTCAAGCAATATAACACCTGTATATACTATTTTGCCAAGTTATAGCTCCACTATATCAATAAATGTGACTATTTGACAGCAAGTTATATATACACAAAGAGGCAGAGATTTTCTGCTTATTAAATACTGACATTACATTTGCTAATCAATCATTCACTTATTCTGTAAAATATTTGATACTTATGGAATGCCAGACTCTGAGGTATGCAGTGGTCCCTGTCCTCAGAGAGCTTATAGACCAGATTTAATGAAGGTGAAAGTGCTCCAGGAGTCTTTTACTCATCTCTTCTTGTATCTATCCCTAGCCTTTCTCAGCTCTGCTCTGTATCTGAGGAGATCTGAACTTTTGGGCTGCATTTCCCAGGCTAAGCTGGAATATGGCTGGGTTTGGCCAAAAGAGGCACTGAAGAGAGGATGGAAGGTGGCAGAATTGGAGAAGCCAGAGTGCTAGTAAAACCATCTTTTTGAGTCATTACTCAGTCTCTAGAGGTGGTAGTTGGCTTTCTGTTGTTATTCTTTTTTTTTAATTTTTTAAAACATCTTTTTTGGAGTATAATTGCTTTACAATGGTGTGTTAGTTTCTGTTTTATAACAAAGTGAATCAGCTAAACATATACATATATCCCCATATCCCCTCCCTCTTGTGTCTCCCTCCCACCCTCCCTATCCCACCCCTCTAGGTGGTCACAAAGCACCGAGCTGATCTCCCTGTGCTATGTGGTTGCTTCCCACTAGCTATCTATTTTACATTTGGTAGTGTATATATGTCCATGCCACTCTCTCACTTTGTCCCAGCTTACCCTCCCCGTGTCCTCAGTTACCTCAACTCCTCAGTTCTTTCTCTGTGTAATTAATTCCTTGTGTTAAATCCCCTCTCCTGTA
Source organism: Physeter macrocephalus (assembly GCF_002837175.3). Lineage (NCBI taxonomy): Eukaryota > Metazoa > Chordata > Mammalia > Artiodactyla > Physeteridae > Physeter > Physeter macrocephalus. Next base: position 133,254,349 of record NC_041214.2, on the reverse strand, counting down.
ATATCTGCTGTAATTTCTGTTTTTCTGATGGGATCCTGACTGATATAGTAGGACACCTAACCTGGACTTGGGTTCTTAGGGAAAGATTCTCAGGAGAAATGTAATATTCCTATTTTTAAAAGATAAACAGAACTTGGCAATAGCATGAGAGGATAAAGAAAAGGCATGATTCAGCATCATGTCCAGATTTTTGGTTTGGGAATGTAGGTGGATAAAGTTGCCATTTGTTAAACAAGGAAGAAGAAACAGAAGAACGAGTTTGGGGATGGGTTGGAAATGCTGAGTTTGAGTTGCTCGCGGGATACCCGAGGATAGATGTCCAGTAGGATTTGACAGAATCTGAACACAGAAGGGGTATCGTCTCCTGAAACCCTCCTTCTCTTCCTGATCCCTCAGTTGCCTTGCTCAGTGGATTACTACATCTCTCTTCTGTACCTTCAATCTATTAGCCCAGGTTTCATTTGCATCTGCTCAGTTCGCCTTTATCTTAAAAGAAAATCAAAAAAACTTTTCTTAAAGTCCAGGTTTCCACCAGCTTTTTTGGGGCTGTATCTCTATTTTTCCTATTATGAATAATTTTGTTTCCATGGCAGTTATTTCTCTTTCCTTCTCGCCCACTCTTCCTTAATCCACTGAAACCTGTCTTCCATCCCCACTGAAACTGATTCAGAAACTAATCTTGGCAAACACAACAGTGACTTGCTTATTGCTAAATCCAGTGGGCTCTCAGCTCTGAGCTGGCCAGAGGTGCTAAATTCGGGTTAGTGGCCAGTAAACAGCAAATATTCAGTAAACAGGCATTGTTATTATTATGCTTGGGCTGAATTAATTTTTTAATTGTTACTGCTAAATTTTTTTTCCAAGATGAATTATCTCAACGAATCCTCAGTTTGTCTGACAATTTCTTTTCTTCATGAACTTGTGTCTCTGATTACCTACCATCAAAACAATTAGTGAATTCAGCAGGAAAAAAAAATCATTCACATACATCACTTAGCATCTTATGGAAAGAATAAAAATATAAACCCTATAAAAATTGTTTGACTAAAATGTTCACGTTTCAACTAGCTGTTTGCTTAATTACAGAGAGAGCTTCAAAACGATGCAGGCTACCTTAGGGGAATGATAGGCAAAAGCATTTTCCTCAAAACCTATGTTTTCTTGCAGTAGCCACAAATAGCTAGTAATCTTTACTAAGAAGCAGAAATGAGGAATAAGGGTCATTTACTAAGTGACATGTTTGATTTATAGTCTAGTAGTTGCAAAGAATTAGCAGTGTATTTATTTTTCAATAGCTCACAGCATAAAAGACACGCCTATAGTGATGAGCAAACTCTTAAATCATATCTTTGCCTCAGTGTAAAAGGAAATATGCTTTAATAGAAGAGCGTGACCTCATCTTTCAGTGTCTTTCAGAGGAAGGAACACAATCTACAAATGAGATGTGATACCTTAATTTTTTGGTTTTTTCAGTTTGCGCTTAAAAGAGCAGTTCTTTATTTGTAGACACTTTGAATTGTGAAAGCCAAGATGTGCCATGTGTGCATTTGTAATCATATGTGCTCAGATTTATGCTGATTCACAACTGATAAACTTCATGCTCTGAAGCAGAAAAACCACAAAGCAAACTTGAAATTTTTAGTAAACTGGTATTCTCCGTAATGTAACACCAGTGGTTGGACTGTGTGAACATATTCAGGGATCGTTTATAGATAAACTTAACACAGTTTTTTAAATTAGAAGGTTATAGTGACTACAATGATCAATCTCATTTAGATCCCACATAAAACCTTAAAGATGATAAAATCCCATGATAGGACTACAGGTATGATTTCATATTTTTTTAATAAAAATAAATGATCTATTCTTTTAATGACTAAAGAGATAGAAGGACACCAATACCATGTCTCTCTGAAATGCTTACTCATAATCTCTCTTTCATCACATAGAGAAGCTCTAAAGAGAATAAAATGCAGTGCATAATGTAATCTGTCATGATACATCGACGTGCTGAGTAAGAAAATTCAGAAGGAAGAAGCATTTTAATTTAACATGAAACATCTGTTTTTATAACATTTTCTCTTGTGTTGTTCTAGTTCCTCTGTGCTTCTATTTATTTTTTATCTTTTTATTATATTTTATTTTATTTCTTTTTTTTTAAACATCTTTATTGGAGTATAACTGTTTTACAATGGTGTGTTAGTTTCTGCTTTACAACAAAGTGAA
>NC_041214.2:133234746-133251681 GCF_002837175.3 Physeter macrocephalus | reverse complement strand
AGGTCCATCCACCTCACTGCAAATAACTCAGTTTCATTTCTTTTTATGGCTGAGTAATATTCCATTGTATATATGTGCCACATCTTCTTTATCCATTCATCTGTTGATGGACACTTAGGTTGCTTCCATGTCCTGGCTATTGTAAATAGAGCTGCAATGAATATTTTGGTACATGACTCTTTTTGAATTATGGTTTTCTCAGGGTATATGCCCAGTAGTGGGATTGCTGGGGCGTATGGTAGTTATATTTGTAATTTTTTAAGGAACCTCTATACTTTTCTCCATAGTGGCTTTATCAATTTACATTCCCACCAGCAGTGCAAGAGTGTTCCCTTTTCTCCACACCCTCTCCAGCATTTATTGTTTCTAGATTTTTTGATGATGGCCATTCTGACCGGTGTGAGATGATATCTCATTGTAGTTTTGATTTGCATTTCTCTAATGATTAATGATGTTGAGCATTCTTTCATGTATTTGTTGGCAATCTGTATATCTTCTTTGGAGAAATGTCCATTGCAGCTCTATTTACAATAGCCAGGACATGGAAGCAACGAAACTTAAAAGCTTTTGCACAGCAAAGGATACCATAAACAAGACCAAAAGACAACCCTCAGAATGGGAGAAAATAGTTGCAAATGAAGCAACTGACAAATGATTAATCTCCTTTGTGCTTTTAAAAAATATAATTTGCCTTACATTCACTCAATTAGGTTACCCCTAACTGCAGGATTAAAAACAGCAAATGGCTAATCAAATAAGCAAACAAAAGAAAGAAAGAAAGAAAGAAAGAAAGAAAGAAAGAAAGAAAGAAAGAAAGAAAGAAAGAAGTTAGTACATAAAAATAAACATACACAAAAAAACATATAGATTGTTTTGATGACCCCTTGGAAAGTGTCGATGCTTTGTTGCCCAATATTGAGCTTAATTTGATTATTTCTCCTCTTTAAAAGACAAAGAGAGTTCATTACATTGCACTTTTCTGACACATGGCACTATTTCTCTAGGTCAAGAACATACATTCTTATATGGAATTTATGTGATTTAAGCAAAGAATAGAGCCTCACTCAAGTCACAGTGTACCACAGGGTTTGTGTTTGGATACGTGCATAGAAGTCCAGAAAAAGCTGAATAATCTGGCCAAGGAATTTTAAGGACTCTCGAAGAGAGCACCATAGGACAGGAGCTAATATCTTCCTTTTCTTTCATTCTATTTTAAATAACTTGCAATTTTGCATAGCAGGTATTGACAACTTGAACCACTTTTGCCAGATTTAGATTTCTGTACATCAATTGATGAATAAATCCATCCTTACTCCCTTTCTCTCTTCCTCTCTCCTTTCCTTCCTTTCATTCTTATTACTTCCCTGATTGTGCCACTTATAGGTTATATAATCTTGAGTAAGTTACTTAATTCTTCTGTGCCTTAGCTTCTTTCCTGGTGGGAATAATAATAACAATACATTCTCTAGGGTTGTTTTGGTGATTAAATGAGTTACTACATCTATTGTGCTCAGAATATTGCCTGTTATAAGAGCTTAAAATGTTATTTATTCTTATTATTCATTTTTCTTCCTTTTTTGTTTTTCTTTTATGAAAAGTATATAAATATATTATCACCAAATATTAAATTAATATAGAAGTATAAAGAGTAAAATGTTAAAGTTCCTTTTCCTTGCCTCCCACTGACCCTCTCCTTGACAGAGATAACAATTTGATGTGTATAATTTTAGTTCTTTCTCTAAATATCTGCATGCAATTGTGTATCAAATACACACACGCACAAACACATCCATATATAAACTGATATATATATATACATGCATATACACTTATTCTTTACATAAAAGGGACCATATCATTTGTATTTTTTGGCAACATTAATAACCTTAGATATCTTTCCATGTTAAAATGCATAATTCCACCATATACCTTTTAATTAATTAATTAATTAATTAATCGAACATATGTATTCATTACAAGATATTGTTCTAGACACTAGTGATTTGATAGTAACCAATAGATAAATTATGTGCCCATAGATGTTTGGGTTCTAGTGAAGGAGATGGATAATTAATATGTAGCTCAGTGTTTAATGTCAGGAGCTGGTACATTTTATGAAGAAAAATAAAGAGGGATAAAATGTAGGGAAGGTTAAAGTCAGGATGATACAGGGGGACATTCAAGCAGAGCTTTTGAAGAGGATGAACCAGCCAAGAGAATGTCTGGAGAAAGAATAATACAAGTAGAGGAATATGAAAGTGCAAATGCCCATGATTTTGAAACAGGACAAGTGATGAAGGAAGAAGGAGGAGATGAGTTCACAGAGGCAGAGGCCAGATTACACAGGACTGTGGGTCTTGGTAAGGACATTGAATTGGATTTGATTAACTTTACTGAATCCCTGCCTCTTTTACTACAGTATGGATGTAACATAGCTTACTTAACTCTTCTTTTCTAACAAAGGGAATGTTTTAAGTGTTTCTTATAAAAGATTATAAAGACCACCCTTTGCTCATCTCCGTGCACAAGGGAATATTTCTGCAAGTTGTATTCCTGCAGCAGAATAACTACATCAAAAGATGAGCACAATGTAAATGTTGATAGATGCTGTCAAATTGCCTTCCAAAAAGGCTACATTTACATTCCCACCCATGGTGTACGGAAGTGACCATTTCTCTTTATTCTTTTCAACACAGGACATTGTCTTCTTATTTTAAATAATCCAGTGGTAAAGAAATCATGCCTCTGTTTTGTTTTAGTGTGTATTTTCATGATTATTAATAAAGCTGAGAACCATTTCCTATGTTTATAACCATTAGATTTTTTTTTCTCTTGTGAATAGCCTATTAATCAAATTTTCATTCCAGATGATGTCTGTGGCCAGTCTTTGGATTGGCTGTCTTTGGGTCAGTTGTCCACCCTTCGTACAGTCAGCTGTGTCTGGAGGATTGACGTTATATATTACAAAACATAGCTCACTAAGGCCGCTCCTCAGCATGGGCTATAAGTAGTGCTTGATTACCTATAAACTATATGAGTGAAGCAGTGACTTTGATTAATGCCCAGTGCAATTTGATGGCAAGTGAAATTAGGAATGAAACACAATATTTATTGAGCACATGCTAAATGCCAAGCTCTATTTTAGATGTTATGAGGGACAGAAAGTTACACATGGTGGTGTCACTGTCCTCAAGACACTTTTAGTCTTATAAAGAGAGATGACAAGTACAAAACTAATTATAATTCAGAATGGAATACAAGGTCCCCAACAATGACACAAACTGAATGATAAAGTAATTCTGAGCAAAAGAGAAATCACATTCAACTGAGAACTCTGCTAAGGTTTAGTGCCTTAGATTTTGAATAAGTGTAGGATTTTTTAAAGTACAAAAAAGTACAAAAACAGAAGTAGAAATCAGCTACAGTCCCACCACTGAGAGAAAAATATTGTTTTCTTTAGCTAATGACTCAATATTTTTAGGGATATCCTGCCTGATATTTGTGTATGTGTATGTATACATATGTGCATGTGTCCATATGAATATACACAAACAGTTTTACACAAATGGGGGCTTTTTATGGGCAAGGACCTTGTCAGTGTTTGGTTTATCGGCCAATTCAGGTACTCAGGATTTTTTTTTTTTTTTTTTTTAGGTTTACACTTTTTTTTTTTTAATCAGACAAAAAGAAAAGTAAACAACTACATTTTAAAAAGTTATAGTAATTAGAGCCTATCTAACCAAAACTGCTACCTGGAATTTTTCAACATTTTCACTTTAGCAGAATCAGACAAATGACACCTGATAGTACAATTTTTTTTTTTTTTTTTTCCTCCAAAAGTAATACTGAGTATGTCCTGGAGACACTACAAACTAAGAAATATACTATGTATTATAAAGACAACTAATAGTAATAGTAATGATGGCGACAAAAGTCTGATTCTTTAAAGAAAGGTTCAATAATCTTTCATACAGTAGTTTTACTGTTGCTGGAGAGTAGAGTGAAATATGCTAAACTATGAGCTCCTTAAAGGCAGAAACCAGAGTAAGCGTGGCATCTATTCTAGCACATAGGAAGCCTTTAATAGGTGGTGAATGAAACATAAATACTGGATATTCAATTAGGTGAAAATTTCTATCTCCCAGAAAAACTGATTGAGCTTTCACTGCATTCAAAAATACATATTTATTTATTCCCTAAGACTCCCATTACTTAATTCCTTGCCTGAACTTGCTTCAAATTTTAGTTCAACAAACTAAACAGATACAAGAAGAGAAATGGTGTTAATTCATCTTATATGAAAGTACTGAAAAACAGTCCCACCACTGACTGAGGCGTCTCTCACTCTGCATATCAGGCCTAAGGAAGAACGGATACAGAAGGCAGACTTCCCCCTACCCCTGCCCTTTTGATAAGCTTTCCATTTTCTAACTCCAGCACAAAAAAATATTTAAAACAGTCTGACTATGGGAAAATCTTCCTCTTTTCCATCCTTACTAGAGACACAAGCCTTTCACTTCTTGTCACGTCCACTTTTGCATATTCAAGGTTTTCAGATCTTGAAACTGAGTATTTTCATGTTGTGCCCTCCTTGTGGGGATGAGACTTTATGTATACTTTATATAATTTTTGATATAAGTATACTCAGGTGTTGAATGAATATTTTATAACTTGTTCTTTCTATGTTAATAAAGCTATACCTATTTAGCTAGTCATATTTATAGATTGCATAGTATTTTATTACTTGTATAATTTACTCAACCATTCTCCTATGGATAAATGTTTAGGTTTATTTTCAGTTCTATGTTATTTTAAACAACACTGATAAGAACAATGTTGGGCTAAATCTATTTTATACGCATGTGATTATCTCCTTGGAGGAAATTTTTAGAAATGACTTTTCTGTCAAAAAGAATAAAGCATATTTTAGAGGATTGTGATGCATAATAGTCAAACTGTCCCCCTGCATAGAAATGTGAATGAAATTCTCACCAGCAGGATACAGCAACATATGTCTTCACACACTGACCAGAACCAGGTTTGATTTTTTGACGTAGGCAGAAGTGAGAAATTCTAGTAGTTATTCAGTTTATTTTGGGTCTGGGGAGAGGGTTGGGAGTGAGTACATTTTTAACAAACATCATTTGAGACTAACTTTATTTGGTTTGGCTTAAAGGACCACAACTCCACAGGTTTTTTTATGTTTGATAAGTATTTGTCAAATTCATTTTATAGTTTTTACTCTTGGAAGTCATAGTCTGGTTCAGTATTCTTCAAACAAAAATCAGAAATAGACATCCAGATGCATAGTGAATCTTCTTGTATCACATAATAAACAGGGATTGGAATTTGAATTCTTATTTCTTTCTCTACCGTTAAAACTGTGAGGCTATGTTGAGTTAATGTAGCTTCTTAGCAAGCTACTAAACTTCATAAGCAGTTTATCCGTTAACCACAGTGTAACTGTAATCATGAGTCAATTTTCAGTTATTTCAGAAGCGTCTTCTGTGGATGGTTGTGCCAGTTACTAAGCAATTGTCTCTCAGCTCCAAATCACCCTTCTGTACTTGCTTCGTGATGCTGAAGCTGGAACTCTGCAAACCTTATTTCTACTCACCAGCTGACTCTCTGTTAGACTCTACCACAGGGGTCAGAGGAAGGAGACTAAAGCTGGAGAAGAAAACAGGGATTCTGCCCTTCTGTGTACTTCCTGTCAGCTTCCTGTCTGCTCTCAGTTCCCTGAGCATCACCTTGGCAACGCTTCTTCATCGTGCAGCGGCAGGCAGTTCTTCCCTGGGTAGCAGCAGCTGAGTTCAGTTTGCACTCTTTCAACTCTTGTGGAACAAGCTTCACTGGGTCATTCTTACAGTCACCACCATCAACCAACACCATCCCAACCTCTGAGGTCCAGACCCCAGCAACTTGGGGTCTCTCCACTAAGCTCAGAGACACTAGTACCCATTGAGTAACTAAACCAGAACCTCCCTTCAAAGGTCTGAGTTTCAGCTCTTCAGGACTCCCCCACCCTACACCTAAGTTTCTAAATTTTAGTAAATCTAACCTTTTCCTTTTGTTCTTTCAGCCATAGGGATAGTATCTGCTTCCTGCAGTTGCTGCCTCTTTCTTTCTTTTTATTTTTCAGTTACTTAGTTCACAACTTTATACCTAGTTGATGATTCCTAAAATTAAATTCTCTCTGTTCAATGACTGGTATATTTTTTTATCCCCTTACTGGACCCTGATGGAGACAATGGTCATAGAAGAACAGTAGAAGTTTATATTTTTTAAGAACAAAGATTATTCATTTATTGTCACCCAACATATATGTGACTCCCTAGAAGAGTTTCATGAGGCAGAGGAGGATGAAGAGAACCAAGGGGTGAAGCCAATTTTTAATAAGTGTGGTTTATAAAATGTGCCCATACAGCATCACTTTCACCAAGGAGAGCCACTGGATACCTCTTTGCATTTTTTCCTCCAAAATCGTAAAGTCACATCTCCACAGCAGTAGCAAGATGGATTTTCATGATGGAATCTGACTAGTAATGGGTTGTTTGCAGAAGCAGGGCATTTCAGTGACCTGAGATTATTCTGGAAGCTGCAATTACCTAAAGAGAATAACAACAGAAACTCCTATTTGGGGCAATTCAGGAAAATGTCATGGAGGTGCACCTTTGTAGTGGCCATATATGTAAGCTGTGGCTGAGAGAAAGATTTCAGCATTGAGTTAAAATTCCTATGTTCAGTGACTGTGATCATAACAGATTCTTCTCTTTTGATACTCAGTTTCTATAAAATTTTATGGTTCTACAATTTCAAGTTATCCATTAAAGCTCAACTACATTAACTAAGTCTTAAGGGCCAAGATCATAGTTGTTCTGAAAATCAAAGTAGTTGGAAAACTGTTTTCTAACTGTGTTCTAGTGAATCAAGCTAGCTGACAAATTTATAGGTACAATTCCTTTTGTGCAATTAGTTCAAGGCTCTATCCCATCAACTGTAACCATTTAAGAGTAAACTCTTATCGGATTTCCTAAGTTACTGATTATTATGAATTTCATCTAGTTTTGAAAAAAAAGTCACCAAAATATTTCAAAAACATTTTTCTGTCTTATAAAAGTAGATACAATGTAGTGTCAAATGCAATATGGCTACAGTGACATTTTTGGTACATTTAAATTTTCCATATAAGCTAGATTTCAGGATTTTATGTAAATAGTTGTGTCAATTGCAAATAATTCGTTTTGTGTCATTCTTACTAATTATTTTCCACTTAATTCTTCAGATCTAATACCTCCTATGCAATGTTGAATTGAAATGGTCAGAGTGAGCATATTCATTTCATGCCTGATTTTATGGGGAATATTTTTAAAGTTTCACTATTGAATATACTGTTTCCTGTAGTCTTTTAATAAATAGCCTATATCTATCAGAATTTAGTACAGAAATCAGAAATCACTTTAGACATTACAAGGAGGAATAAACCTAATAGGCACTTGAAAAATTATTGGAAAAGCTGGAGGACAGGATTGGGGGCGGGGAGGGGGGGGTTGATGCTGAAATTTGGTTTCAAGTTCACTCACCACAGGTGTCATCAGAGATCAGTAAATTTGCAGCTACTACTGTCCTTGCTACCATTGCCACAGCTGCCTCACCACAAACCTGGTACCAAAAAAGAAAAATAATGAGTAATGAATCAACAAATCCTATTGGTTCTTGCTTGTTAGCCACATCTGCCAAAGGAAGATGGTCTCTGCTCTTCTATCAGTCAGGGTTTAGCAAAAGCCGCAGTAGGTATCTGAACAGATATAATTTCATATAAAGATTTTTAAGTTAAGCATGAAGTTGTTAATTAACTCAAAAGAAAAAAAAGAAACCGCCAAAAACACAGTTATGAAAATAGCAATTGCAGGAAGCAGTGACCACTTCTAGGTGAACAAAGAAGAGGTTGGAATTACTAAATTTTAAAAGCTTTAAGGAAGAGACTTGTGGAGGTGAAACTCAGACATCTCAGGAGATGGAGCTGGTTTGCTGATGCCTGGTTTCTCTGCAGAGGATGTAATTGAGGCTATTTCTGTGAGTTTTGGGGGAAATTCAAACAAGATGTAACTGCAGCTATGGAAGAAAGTACCAGAGCTGGGGTTTAGAAGCAGTGTCAGGGTGACTGTGTAGGAAGGAGTTAATACAGTAGGTCTGATGTTGCTCTTTGAAGGGCTTGCTAGTTGAGGCTGTCACATAAAAACTTGACTGGAATTCTCCCGATGTTACTAAATAATAATGCTGTTTTATGTGCCTTGGGCACTAAACCCGGCTGTAACAGTTTACCTAGATTGTTTGTGCAAACAATGAGATTTATAGTAAATACCTGCTATTCTTCTGGGAGTTTGGAATTTTGGAAATCATAGCTGATTGCGCAGGGAGAAAGTGCCAATGTATCCATCCCCCAGTGAAAACCCTGGACTCAGAGTGACATCAGCATCATGGAGGCATAAGACATCCCTCATTTTTGTCCCCTAACTCAACAACAAAAGTTTGGCATCTATCCATTGACAAAAGTGCCTTTGTGGGACTTCTGGGATCCAGCACCATATGCCAAGGGACCTAGGCAGAGTCTTGTTGACCCATGCATTGGGCAATAGACAGATAGATCTTGATCCTGGTTGTGGATCCTGTAGTGATCTTTGAACCAACTCTAGCCCCTCAACTGTGGTCCAGGAGCCCCTGGAAAACGCTGCCTTAGACAATCACCCACAGACGAGAGAGCCTTTGTAGAAGTCCAGCTTTTCAGAGGAGAAGTTCCAGTACATTGGTGGAGCAAAAAGTTACAAGTCTGAACACATAAGATTGGGTAAAAGGAATAGCTTGACTTTACTCACAGCTCTCTTCCCCCAAGGCAACACAGCTCAGGCCAAGAAAGATCGAATTGACCCATGTTTTCTCTCACAGGGGAAAAAGGGAGAATGTGAGAGAGTACCTGGGTTCCCCAACTGTGTGGGATGCTGCCAAGGGAGCTCATTTCTTTCTCTCCCCATCCAGGTTACTGAATTATGAGCTGCATGACTGGGGGGCTGGAAGAGGCTGGGAGAGCAGCAGTTAGGACTCTTTTGGAGGGCATTAAATGGACATAGATCCCACTAACTGCATGGACTCCATCAAGAAGCCCATCCACGAGCCACTGGTAACACCTCAGCCATGGATCCCCTGAAATTAATAACATGAAAATATATGAAAATATACAACACACCGGTAAAGGTAAGTTTATAGGCAAATTCAGAATACTCTTATACTGTAATACGGTAAAATGTTAAATACTTTAGTATAAAGGTTAAAGGGTGAGAGTATTAAAAATAACTACAGTTACAATAAGTTGTTAATGAATACACAATAGAAAAAGAAGTAAATTGTGGCATCAAAAACATAAAAGGAGGAAGCAAAAGTGTAAAGTTTTGTATGCAATCAAAGTTCAGCTGTTATCAGTGTAAAATAGACTATATTATAAGATGTAAGCCAATAATAACCACAAAGCAAAAACCTACAATAGATTCATAAAAGATAAAGCAAAGGGAATCAAAGCATACAACTACAGAAAATCATCAATTCAGAGATGAAGGCAGCAAGAGAGGAAGAAAGGAACAAGGGAGCTACAAAACAGATGGAAAACAATTGATAGCATTAGTAAGTTCTTACCTATCAATAATTCTCTAAATGTAAATGTATTGAATTCTCCAATCAAAAGACATAGATGGGCTGGATGGATTAAAAACAAGACCCAACTGTATGCTACCTACAAGCAACTCAAGCTTTGAGGACACACATAGCTAAAAGTGAAGAGAAAGCAAAAGATAGTCTATGCATGTGGAAACCAAGAGAGCAAAGGCAGCTATTCATATCAGACAATATAGGCTTTAAGTCAAAAATGATAACAAGTGACAAAGAGTGTCATTATATAATGATAAAGGGGTCAATTCATCAAGAGGATATAACAGTTATAAATATATATGCACTCAACATTGGAGCACATAAGTATATTAAGCAAATACCAGCAGATTTGAAGGGAGAAGTACACAACAATACAATAATAGTAGAGGACTTCAATACCCGACTTTCAATAATAGGTAGATCATCCAGACAGAAAAACAAGAAAATATTGGACTTATATCTAAACAATAATTTAGTCAAATGAGCCCAATAGACATATACAGAATATTCTATCCAGCAGCAGCAGGATACACATTCTTCTCAAATGCACACAGAACATTCTACAGGATAGATGGTATTATGAGTTTCTTTAATCCTTTTTCTTTCTGTTCTTCAAAGCGGGAAACATATTGATCTATTTTCAGGTTCACTAATTCTTTCTTCTGCTATGTCTAATTTGCTACTGAGCCTATCTAAAGAAATTTTTATTTTAATAACTATAATTTTCAGCTCTATAATTTCTCTGCTTAGATTAACTGTTTAGCCATTGATAGCCTTTTTCTTCAGTTATTTAAGCATATTTTCTATTTTTGAATATATTTATAGTAGACACTTTGCAATCTGCCTGTTAATCTAACATCTGAGACCAGAGTCTGTTTCATTGTCTGCCTTCTTTTCCTGAGTATAGCTTTATACTTCCCTGGTTTTCTGTATATAGATTAATTTGAGGTTGAAATATGCATATTATAGATAATACATTGTAGCCACTCTCAATTCATCATATTCTTATGAAATTAGATTTTTGTTCTACTGCGGTGTTTAGTTGCCTAGATCAATCTGCAAACTTTTCCACTTCCTGTTCCTCATGATATACAGCTGCTTATCTATCTACCCTGTTCTTACGACTTCCTACTGCTGCTTTTCCAGACTATGCCCCTGTTGGTTTCCTCTATGTCTGCCAAATTTGGGGATGAGGATCTAGGAAGAGATTAGGATCACCTCGCTGTTGTTTTCGTATTTCTAGGGATTTTCCTAGTTTTCAGCTGTTCTGTCAAGTTTGTCTTACTGTTTGACACATCAGGCTTTTTGCCAGACTGTACATGGTTGGAGAATGCATTCAGTAAAGAGAAGCATCCAACTCATGAACCCAGATCCACATCATTCTACCTTTAGAGAGTAGATTTCTCTCTGCTTTCAGCTTGCTTTTCCACAATGCTCTCTCTGGTTTTCAAGTGCTTGAATAGTTTTGCCAAAGATTTGACAGTTTATCCTTTGAATTTGGGTTTCACTCCCAAATTTTGAACTAGGAGCTCCTTCCCACACATTCATATTATCTCTTCCTGTACTTGCTTCCTTAAGTAAGCATCATGGGATTTTATACCTGGAAAGTTTCTTAGAAAGAGTGTAATCATCTCATTTTATGTTAGAAGCACCAGGAGCCTTGAAAGGTGAGATGACTGGTCCAGGGTCATGGAGCCAATTAATGGCTTAGTTTCCTGATTTAGTCTTGATGAATCACCATGATGCCTGCACCAGGAGCACTGTATGGTTCTAATGCAATTGGGTAGTGCCAAAAAACCGAAAGATACCATCCCAGCCATCAGTACATTCATATGTTTTAGGGAGATCATATATACACAGTAAAGCAAATTGTGAAAAATTACAAAACCAATTTAGCTTCTAGTTCAAAGTCCAATTAAATATAGATAGGAGAGTGATAGGGCTACAAGCTCAGGCAACAAATCTAACGTGCATTAATTAACCTTAAAGCCTTAGCAAAGGGAAAATTTTAATACATCAGAAATCCATGTAGTTTTACTGAATTTCTTCAGATTCTGAATGTATAGTGTCTGTAAATGCATGACTCCTATGGCCCTGGTTAAGCGTCAGAAGGGCTTTTGAAATTTTGGCATGTTAAATTTTTTTTAGTGCTTGGCTTTCTGTGTCTCTATTATGAATCCTCTACAAATCTCTTGTGGATAGAATATTGGATCACACTTCTAGGTATCTAAGATATAAAGACTTATTTTTAGGAACCTTCACTTTACTCTTCATCCTTGCATCTTAAACAGGAAAGGCATAATTTGTTTCTAGAGGGTTCCAGTGTATTATGAAAGCTCTTGTTTGTGTATGAAGAACAGAAACTTGTTTCACTTATTTGTTTCATGTAGCCTCCTTTTCATAATAAAATGACATAGGCATAGAGTTAAATTGGGCTTCTAAAAAAATCTGATGTAAACTATGTAAGGAAGAAAATAAGTAAAAAATATATTATATAATTTTATGTAAATAGTTAATATTTCTCAATTTGCAGCATATAACATAATTTTATTTAAGATCACATTTATATTCAAGGCCAGTTGCTACTTTTACAGACATGCTCCATTTAGTCTTTGCTTTAAACCTTTGAATGCTTTATAATGTGAACTGCTTTAAAGTACTTAGCATATAAAAACAGTGCTTTTCAAACTATAGGAGGAATTAAATTTGTGTTATTTAATCAGTTATTTTATTTGAATTAAAATCTTTTTAGATTAAAAGAGATTTTAATTAATTGAAATTTCCAATGCTTTTGCAAAATTCCTCCCTATTTTCAAACAGGGAGCAACATTCTGTTACCTTTGTCAAATGGCCAAATAAATCTTTTGACTCGCAGAAATAGAAAGAACCTATCTTATCATCTTCTCCCTCCAAAAAGAAGGGATGAATTTTGAAGTTAGAAGTAATGTTTTGGAGCTGATTGAACCAAAAGCCTTCTTTGAAGTGTAATTTTTAGACAAGCAGGGAATTGTGGAGATCTTTACATAATAGGTTCCGCAAGTGGCCACAAACTTATTTAGGTAAACACTGAGGTTAATATCTATTTACTGGGAATACAATGATTACAAGATGGTCACATGGTCTGAAGAGAAAAAGCTTTTTTGTAATCAGGTCCAGAGGTCAGAAAAGAGGAGTGTGTTGATAATGGTTATACTGAAGTGTTACTTGTAGGGAGTAAAAAATGAATTTTATGCTCAAAAGTAAGTTAGGTGGAACTTTATCTTGTTTTTGACAGTTAATAGTTAAAATGAAAACAAGTTCATGGAAAATGAAATAGCTTAGGCAGATCCAAGAACCCATGTTTGATATGATTTTCACAAAAAGAATCATGGTGAATAATATGCCTACTGGTTTGGCTGTGGCCATTGGTTTGGGAATATGGTTCTTGAATAGCCACATTTCAGAGTGGATCTTTCTTTCTGGGAGAGTAGAAAGCTAATTACAGCAGGCAATTCAAGAAGCAGAAAAAGAGTTCATTAAGGTACTAAATATCAATACCTCTCACATTAGCCTCCCTGACATTCTTACCATGATAGTGGATTTATGGTTTTTAACCATCTTCCCTCTATATGTTACATGGAGTAATATGTTTATCTATGCAAATATTAATTTCAGAAGTAGATTAGTTTCTTATACTGAATGGAGACTTGAAGATATGAGATACAAAATAGATATATTTTGATGGAGCATGGAATGAGCTAAGTCTAGATGGCACTTTGTGGCCTGGGTGGTAAGTATTCCTGGAAGAGAGACGATAAAGGGAAGATACTGTTGATGGACAGTGTACTGTTTTGCTGTGAGTCTGCAGAAAGGGATATTTGGATAAAGGTAAGTCATCTTAAAAAGGCATGTTGTTATTACTCAGTGAAAGTTAAGAAGCTCATTGAGAAAAATATATATATATGTATTTATATCTAAAAAATATTGTTACCTATCTTTTTGATATAAATAAATTAATTCCATTCCTTTTGGAGCAATTTAAATTTTATTTTGATATTATTAGTATTTTATATTTTGAATATTATGCTATAATATTGGTATTATGTAGATATTTTTTAGAGTAAATGCTTGGCATTCAAATGTTTAACAACTCTTTTTATTTCCTGTAAACATCTGACAAAGAATTGTCAACAAAAAAATTAATCAGTCAATCTAAGAAAGAAATGGAAAACTGTATTCAAGCCAAATTGAAGCTCATAACCCAGGAACAGCATCTCAGAAAGCTCCTAGAACTGTTCCATCTGTTAGAAGTCAAGGCACAGTTATATAAGTTTTTTGAGACTGAAGGCTGTATATTAAATGACGTATTATTGACAGTTTACCTAGACCAGATCTAAGTGTCATCATGGGCCCTTACAAGATCATGAAGGAATGTTATCTTTAAGGAATTGTCTTGATGGCAGGAGAATGTTGCTCTTTATAGTTGAGCAGGTACTTCTGCCATGGGAAGGTTGGTGGATGCAGAGTACAGATAGACAATGCACAATAGGAGGGAGAGAAGAGGCCAAAAGGCAGAGAAAAATTTTTCTGTTTAAATTTTTCTTGTCTTGCTATATATAACATGTGAATTTTATTTCATAAAACTATACTTCTAAAACCAACAGACTTTCATGGTGGATCATTTTACTTACATTAATTACACAGGTACTAGTTTCTTAGCTGGAGTTCAAGTCTACTACCAATGTCAGTTTAGAGATAAATAGCTTTGAAATCCTGATATGGGAGAACTATAGAAATAACCTGTGCAACCTCAAGTTTGTAAAATGGCCTCTGTGCATCATACAGCTATTCTCAAATGGAGACCAAGAAAGCAAGGTCATTTTTAATCTCTACATACATCTTGCTTTCCTGGCTCAACACTAATCATTCATTATGTTCTGCATATTGGAAGGGAGAAGATGAAGGATATAGAAGAATTCACTTTGAAAACATGTACTCAATGTTGCATATCCAAAAGCTCCCAGGGGATTAAACAATCAGAAAGCCCTACATCATTTGCATTTTAATGGATAAAAATAAGAGTTGAAACATTTCTTTACACTTAAACTACCGTGAAAAAGCGTGTGTAGTTAATAGGACTGAAGTGGTGAGGTGGGGGGAAGAAATGGGGACTCAATAAAATTTAAGGAAAATTTATTTCTTTTACAGAATTGGAGCTGGGCTGATTAAGTCAAGGTGCCTGCCTCTGCTAGAGACACATTTTCCTAATGAAAAGTACTGTAACTTCAGACCTTTCACATTTTCCATGAATAGATGTCATTACTCACTATCACATTTATCATTACTTGTAAAACAGTGAAGTGGCAGCAAGGGAAAGGACTAAAATAGCATTGAAAAAAATTTGGTACTGGCTTAGGTAATTTAAATGAAGGCTTTTTTTGCAAAAGCAATAACAACCTCCATCGTTACTCCATCATACCTTTGAAAAACTCACATCAGGTAGTGGGCCACTTTTATGAAAAGTATCTACAATTTCTCTCCACCCTCCTCTAATTCTGAATTAAAAATGATAAAGAGCTTGACTGGTAAAATTCTGAAACAGATAATGAGTTTTTTAAGTGATAATTACTGAATCTCCTTATTTTTAGAAACCCATTAACAGGTATCTCTTTAGTCATAGAAGAAAAGTCTTCATAAATATTGAATTGTGCTATCACATGTACAAGTTTCTTTCCAATTATGGAATCTGACTAATTTCACAAGAACTATTTGGTATTAATTGGTTTTAAGATTTAATCAAGTAAAGATGTCATTTATTAATTTCAATTTGAAAAGCCAGAAAAAAAGTATAACCTTATTATCTTTAGACAAACATTGTCAAATGTTCATGTGAGTTAGAAATTGAAAACAAAAAGTGCCCCTGTGCCTTGTGAGTTTCTCCAATTCAAAGAAGAGGATTTATCAATGGGAAGCTGCGGCAGGTCTTAGAGTGAAATCTAACTGCCTTACGAGAGAATGGAGAGGGTTTGACTAGACTTACCAAGGATGCAATGGCCGTTTGCTGAATTCTTAATTTGTCTAGTAAGTAGGAAGAGGGCAGTAAGCCCTACATTACAGTCAAAGTCAAGCAGCTCCACATTTCCAGTAAGTAAATCTTGACCACGTTCTTCAAGTACCTAGAGGTAGTGAAACCATAAAGAGGCCCCGAGGTATACAATCTTGGAAGCTGAAGATTAGCGGGCTTTGTAGATGGGAAAGTCCTGTAGCTGGCTGGGTTCTATCAGCTGCTAAAAGTTCCATCAGCTGTTGACAAGGCCCCATTCAGAGCACATAGACGTTTTCGAATGTAATTATTATATGTTAATTACCACCAACTGATCAAGATTATGTACTGTACCAAAGACATTACAGAAGCTGAGGATGAATTGCACCCCAAAACAGAAAACATAAGTTCAATCTGTAGATTCGATTCATTTTCCTCTTAGGAAAATGAAGGCTCTTTACTCAAGGAGCTGTTATGTATAAAATAGGCAAATAAGGGTTTTGCAAATTATTGTCAATAACTGCCATTGACAGATTCATTATTAGAAACAAGCCTGTTTGCATTGTAGGACATTTTTTATAATGAAATCTGATTTCAGAAATGTGTTTTTTCTAACTTTATAAGTTTCTGATGTCTGCATTTTCTTTCACTGCCAGGATCTTTTCTAATTTATCTATTGCTAACTAATTTTCAATAAAAAATATGGTAAATGAAATTTTCTTTCAAAATTTAATTATTCAAAAGGCTGAATGAAGATAGGATATCAAAGTTATCAACAAGTGTTCTTATAAAAGACTGTGATTGTGTTCTGGATCCTTCTATTTTTTTAATGATCATGAAGATTATTTGAACTGAAGCTATTCAGGTTGGGGGCAGTAGCTTTTCTTTCTATTTGTGTTATTTTTATAATTAAATTAGAAGACCTCATGTCACATTTGTGGGGTTACTGGAAGGTAGAGTGATCATGAAGACCACCTGTCTCTTCCTGGTTCCCTATTACAAAGTCGGGTGATCATCAAAAAATGGCTAGACTATTGCTAATCACAACTCCATCTCTGGGAAACCTTGAAGCACTGAGACTAAGGATTCCATAAATTATCAAAAAGCAACATTATTTTTAAACATCTTTATTGGAGTATAATTGCTTTACAGTGGTGTGTTACTTTCTGCTTTATAACAGAGTGAATCAGCTATACATATACATATATCCCCAT
>NC_041214.2:133218450-133234653 GCF_002837175.3 Physeter macrocephalus | reverse complement strand
CATATGGTATTTGTTTTTCTCTTTCTGACTTACTCCACTCTGTATGACAGACTCTAGGTCCATCCACCTCACGACAAATAACTCAATTTCGTTTCTTTTTATGGCTGAGTAATATTCTATTGTATATATGTGCCACATCTTCTTTATCCATTCATCTGTCTAAGGACACTTAGGTTTCTTCCAAGTCCTGGCTATTGTAAATAGAGCTGCAGTGAACATTATGGTACATGACTCTTTTGAATTATGGTTTTTTCAGGGTATATGCCCAGTAGTGGGATTGCTGGGTCGTATGGTAGTAAAAAGCAACATTTACTGTAAAGACATTGTTTTTGATGTCCTTTTTCTCCTCAAAATATGGAAGTGTTGGTTCAGGAGCAAAGATTGTCTTACTCAATCTAAGGCCATATTTGCATGTCCAATGAAGAGAAGTTTACATTTGCATTCCTTAGCAAAAAACTGAACAGGAAAAAATACTAGTCTTGTTTACGCACTAATTTCTTAGACACTAAAGTACTACAATAACCTCTCTGATAATCGAAATTATGAACCCAAAACTATTTTTAAAAGGGACTTGAAAAATAGGAGGACCTGCTTGTGTTTGTGTGTTTTATTATTTTTTCTCAAACACCTGGCACAGTTCCTGGCAGAGTGCAGGCACTTATTCATTCATTCATTTAACAAATATTTACTGAACATTTTCTATGCCCCAGGATCTGTGTAGAGTTAGTGAAATACAGTATTGCATAAGACCATTTATTCCTGCATGGAGCTTATTGTCTAGTGGAGGAAACAGATGAATAAAATATTCATACCAATCAATTTATGTAAAACTATAACTGTGTAAAATTATAGTGTTAAGTACTAGAGATGGAATGGCTTATAGTGCTCTGAAAGCACTCTTTTATGAAAGCATAATATAGAGAAGTTTAACCTACTAAGAGGACATCAGAAAGCCTTCTTCAAGGAAGCAGGCAGAAGTGGGAGAAGGGGGACCCTTAACCCTGGCTACATTCTAATGACATTGATGCAGATTGAAGGAAAAGCCTAAATATACAAAAAAGGAGAAAACAGTTTTAAAATAAAATGCAAAAAATAGACATGTCATTGACTATTTTAGAGTTTGAGGTGTTTGTGGGATATTCATATGGAAGAATTGGATAGGTAGGGCTGATGCTTTGCAGAAAAGTCCCAACCACAGAATCTTTAGTAGACAAGTTATAGTTGAAGACTTTGGAGTTAAGACCTCAAAAACAATGCACAGTATGGTGGGCTGAATAATGTCCCTCCCCTATATGTTTACATCTTAATCCCTGGAACCTGTGACTGTTAGTTAATATGCAAAAAGGATTTTGTGGGTGTGATTAAATTACAAACTTTTAAGATTAATATTATCCTGGGTTATGAGGGCAGGTCTAATGTACTGTAATATAATGCTCCTTATAAGGCAGATTAGGAGGGGTCAAAGTCAGAGGAGGATGTGATGATGGACACAGAGCCTGAAGTGCTACTCTTTGTAGATAGAGGAAGGGGCCACAAGCTAAGAAACACAGGTGGCCAATATACGCTGGAAAAGGAAAGGAAACTGATTCTTCCCTCAGAAAATCCAGAAAAAAACAGCCCTGCTGACCCCTTGACTTCAGCCCAATGAAGCTCATTTTGGACTTCAAACCTTCCGAGAACAGTAAAAGAATAAATTTATGTTGATTTAAGTTTGTGGTCATTTGTTACAGCAACAAAAGGAAACTAACACGTATGGAGAGGATAGAAGAGGGCAGAAATAAAACCTTCGGGAAGACTCACCTCTAAAATAATAGTAGGAGAATGTTCTAGGGCAGAAGATACCACAGAGCAAAACCAAGAAAAAGTGGACTCAGAAACCAAGAGAGAAAATATTTCTAGGTTCATGGAACCTAAACTGGATGGGGTAGGGAGTTGAACAAGAGGGGCCGATAGATTAGAGAAAATGCAGAGGCCGAGTGACAAGAAGTCCTGTGGAGATGCAAGACTAATATTGGGGGTAGGAGATAACAACCTCTGGTTGGATATGGTTGTTGTGATCTGAAATATTACATTAAAACATCAGAATCTGGAGGTGGGCGGTGATTCTGTATAGAAATGTACAGAGGAGTGGAGCTAAGCTGGCCCACATGTGCTCTCAGCTCCCTCAATGTGATGGCAGGTCTTAGAGCTGAAAAGAAGACTTGTCTTTAAGTGCCTGATTTACTGCATTTGTGCTTTTCCTGAGTCATTTTACAGAGTCTAGCAACTGTGAGGAGTTTTCTTCTGGTTTTAATTGGCGTATTCATATTTTCCTCTAAGATGGACTCACACCTTTTCATCTTGCTAATATGTGAGAGGCTGGGTTCACATTTTTATTTTCCTTTAAAAATTAAAGTGGTCAACACCACACTGCATTTTCAGGATCCATTTTTTCACACCTCCAAGCTAGATTCTAAAAGTTGAATATTTTTTGTTCTAGATGATTTTGTGTAGCCAGAAAGTTGGGAGGAGTGGAGATGGTTGTGCACGCCGGAGAGCTCTGATAAAGTGGCACGCAATCCTTCTTAGAACTCAGGGCTGTACTCTCTCCTCTGCCCTCTGCCCTGTGTCCTAGTCCAGGGTCACTCCACCCAGTGGGAGACCCTGTCAAGTAGGATTCTTTCCCTGTGAAACCCTGGAGACTTTACTTCTATCAGAGGTATCCTGTTGTTCATTTTTCCTGACTTCACCCACTTTTCCCCTGGAGACTTTCCAGTAGTGTTCAATCAAAAGAAAAAGATAACAGTTGAATTTTCTTTACGCCATTTATACTGTATTAGGGAACATTGACAAGCTCTCTCTGAGGCTGACGACATTGTTGAGAGCATGTTTTGTTCACTTCTTCCTTCCCCTCCAGAAACATGTGCTTCTTTCTTTGGATTGGTTTATTAAATTTCATTATGTTATTCTCTTGTTCTTGTTTTGTGACTGTTGGTGAACATTTTTTGATTGGCTTTTATTGGTGGGTTTTTTTTTTCACTCATTTTGCTAAATTTTATGGGAGGGAAATTAAATGATACAATTGTATTCTGCCATCTTAACCTGGATGCTTGTAAACAATATTTCAGTGGTTACTTTTATTCATTATTTAAAAAGGAAGTCAATCTACCAAAATTATACTTCAGATGTAGGATTAATTACTTTTATGAAGTTGAATTTATTACAGATACAGCTAAAACTAACTTGTGTTTTTAACTTCCTTAAAGTGCCTCAATTGTGTAGTGATAGGAGCAATAAACATTGAATATAAATAAGTACTTGCACCTGACAAGTAATTTATAAATATTTTACATGTACTGTGACCATATTTATTTGTATACAGATAATACATAGTCAGACTGTCTCTACAAATAAAAATGCGGACCATACACAATTTTAATTCATAGGGATTACATGTCTCTTCTCTCTTGGTTTATATTCCTATGCATCCCTTCCCGTAATTATTTCCTTAACTCATGGCTGCCAGCTCTACTTTAAGACAAAAGCCAAGGAAATGCAGCTTTTGAGTTTGTGCCAGAAGATTTTTTTCTACCTTGGAGAAAATAATATTTCTAACTGTATATTACAGTTTTTTATCATTCTGAAGTTCTGTTAGAAACAATTTTCTGATTCTTGCTAAACTTTACATAAGCATATGTGAAATGAAAAACTAAGCAGAGAGGTTACAGTCACGATGTTTCGTAAAAAATAAATGCCCAAGAGAGTTAATTCAGATGCCAACACTGTATACAACTCATATTTAATTCAACTCAGGGTTTTCATCTAATCCTCTTTTAGTTGGTATACCCTTGAAATGTGTGGATGCTTCAACAAAAACTCAGTGAGACTCAAAAGAGGATATGTGATAGGGTCATAATGAGACAAAACTATATTGTTTGTGCACGTATGTGCACACACACACACACACACACACACATACGCACATAGAGTAAATCAAGTCACAGGTGACTGTGATACTGGCAGTGGCTTGTAGCCCTGTAAGTGACTGTCATCTTGCCCTGCTTCCTCTCTCTAGCACAAAACTATTTCTGTAGATTCTAACATCTCATCCATTCTATAAAGGAATAACTAATAAAAATGTCTTTCATTTCTTTTTGTTGTTATAAGAAGCAAAAGAACTGAGGGCAAGCCTGATTTATTTCATTAAAATTATTTTAAATCACACCAACCAACATTAAACTGACAGTATGAGTGGGCCATAAAAAAGACCATAATTTTATTCTGCTCTCTGATTGTTGGTATCTGGAATTATTAATAAAAAAATCAGGAAGCCCAATAACTTCCAGACATTGTATTTCAGCCTATGAGAAATTCCTAATGAAATATCAATGAGGACTCAATAGGTAATTCTGCACATATATTACCATAAGATGATTTTTTTACAGTCTAGTCAAGAGGACTAGAAGTCATCTGGATTAAGATTCCTTTTAGAATCCCAAGGTAGGCTCTTTCTTCCTGCATTCTCTTGGGACAGAGAGGCATTTTGTGCCTGAATATACTACCAATACTCTCTTAATGATGTTATGCATAAGGAGATGCAATTTATGAAGACTTGTGCCTTTTTGTCTTAGAGTATTGCTAACTCTGGTCAAAAATACATAAGCTCCTGTGCCCAAGGCCTATGAGATCTGTAAGCATTGGTACATATGAGGTATGATTTTATGTGGCTCTTCTATATTTTAGATGTGGCTGGAATACACTTTGCTATGATAACCTATGTCAGCCATAGCAGGTACTTAAGTAATCTCTCTGAAATCTTCCTCTACACTCAAGTTATTGAGGTAATGTTTTGCTAAATAGAGAGCTGTAGTAAATATTGGGCACATATATTGTCACTGGAGAAGTGATTTGAGTTTTCAATATCCTCTGACCTGTAAGGCCAAGACAAATCAATGTTGAAATGTCCATCAACCCTCTCCACTTAACCCCCTACCATAAAGCTATGGATATCTCATTATACTGTGACCCAACACACCCCATAAATTTCTCCAGTTTAATTCTGAATAACTGATGATAAATTCATGCAATTTAAGTAAGCAAAATAATTGTGTTGATTCATGATCAAATTTGTGGTCCACGGAAGCAAGAGTTGGAATGGCTAAATCCCGAAGAAAAAAAGGAACAACTAGTTTGGTTCTAGTTATTAATTGAGCAGCTACTTACATAATTGGGTATTGCCTTAAAGAGTGAAATCATTTGTGCATTATCTTACTCCTAAATGGGCTGTGGACATTGACTACTAGACTAAGAAATTATCTTGCATTTTATTTACTAAGGTGTAGTCAATAAAATTTCTTACCACTTCAGGGAAAGTTTATTTATTTATCTAACTGAATAGCCATATTATATCAGCAAGAAGGGTCTACTGACCATTTCCTTAATAGAACTTAAACACTGTTACACATGAAAACTTCTCTAGTTCACCCAATTTGGGTGAACTAGACCCATATTCTTTTGACCATATTCTTTTAAAATATTGTCATTAAGGTATAACTTGCATAAATTGTAAGTGTATAGCTGGATGGAACTTTGCATGTGTATACATTCATGGAACCACAAGTCTGATCAAGGTGTATAGCATTCCCAGCAACCCAGAAAAGAACAATGGGTGATAATGGGCTTTTCCCAACTCGTAGGTAATTGTGAAGCCAAATGAAATAAGTTAAAATGTCATTGGAAAATTACAAAATCCTACCTAAAAAGAGAAAGCTTTGCTGTGGCAGTAGTAATAGTTATGAAAGATTTCCCCTAATCCAGAGATTGTTCTTTCACACTTTGTTTTTCTTATTGTATATAAACTTACGAAGTGTGATAGCTTAACTCTGAGCAGATTGAATCTCTCAAAGCTAGACTTTCAAAAATAACAAATTTGAAAATTATGTAAAAACAGTCAAAATTATTACCATAGGCATAGTTCATTAATGTTTCTTCCAAAGTGTAAGCAGTTTAAAGTATTTAATTACTGCCCGTCTTTTCATGTCAACTTGCATATAGGTTTGTATGCGTATATAAAAATTATTGCTAAAGTGAAAAATCATTAGCATCCATTGGTGACAAACCAAGCAGAACACTTGCGTGGTTAACAATATTGACATACTCAAAGTAAAAACAAAACAAAGACAAATTAGTTGTTGCTATTTTCTTTAGGGGTTATTAGCAAAGTACAAGGGTATTATTTTAGTTTCTGGTTTTTTTAACTAGGGTTAATTATCATCATTAACACTTTTTTTTAAAGATTCTCTAAAGGGAATCTGAGTAACCAGAACAAATCGACAGATTTGAAACAGTGGAAAATTGTACAATTTTTTTTGATGGTTGAGGAATTCAGTTGGACTGTTGGCATTCATTTTCTTCTTACATGTACTCGGTCTTTCATATATACAGTTGACCCTTGAACAACTCAGGGGTTAGGGGAACCAACACCACTCTCCCCTGACTCCCCACACAGTTGAAAATCCACCTATAACTTCTGATTCCCCTAAAACTTAACTCCTAATAGCTCACTATTGACTGGAAACCTTACTGATTAATATAAACAGTCAAATTAACATATATTTTGTATGTTATATGTATATATACCTATATTTTATGCATTCATGACATATCTTTTTCTTAATTTTTTTTTTATTTCTAGGCTACGTGGTTCATCTGCGAGTATTTTTCAAATTGTTGCAAATCTTCAAAAAATTTTCCCATATGTTTATTGGAAAAATCTGTGTATAAGTGGACAAGCCAGTTCAAACCCATGTTGTTCAAGGGTCAACTATATAAGCAAACCCACTATTTTTTTTTAAGGAAATGGGTTTATTTCCTTTACTATCATCTATTATTTTACCTCTCTGTAAGGAACATTGTCTGTTCAGAGCTTTCACCTGTTTGGTGGTTTTAGCTAATATTCCTCGGATAGTCAAAAATATTCTTCCAGGGAGTTGCAGGTAACACCAAAAGTGAAACTGCTGTGTCTAAGGCTCATCCTGGGAAGCAGGTTGTCCACGATTAGATTCATTGACTTCAACTTTCCTTTTTTGAAAGTTCCTACACTGAACTAATATTGACTCTGAGTGTCCTGAGCCATTAGAAACAACTTACATGTATTTAGAAAAGGATTATTGTGACAATCATGGTAAGCATGATAGTTTTGACACAGAACAGTTTTATTGCTCTGGGGTTATTTTTGATAATTTAAGTAGAAAGAATAATATTGCCCATAAAATGTAGATAGGAATTTAGTGCTTATGAGAGTAGGGGGATTAGCAGCATTAGTTCAAACTAAGATGTTTGAAACTTCCTCCCACAATTTCTTTTAATACCCTTCAGGCCGGACCTGAACACCCAGTCCTTGGCCCTCTGCAAGAATGCAGACTGTTAATCTTCACTGAACACTGGCCAGTTACTGTCAAGAGAAATGTTCACAAACTAGAATGATGCCCCAATTATTTAAACATACTGAAAATGATTTTTGGATTTTGACTTCCTCATACAATTATTAAAAATGTTAAGATAGATTATAATATCACAGATAAATGTCACTCATTGTCATAATTGTTATGGTTGTTATATTAAAAAGTCTGTATGTATTAGATAAGCATAATGAAGTGTTTACAGGAAAAATGTTACCATGATTGAGATTTGCTTTCAACATGTGTGATTAAGAGGATACATGAAATAAAATTGGCAAGATGTTGACACCTAAGGTTCACTGAATTATTCTCTGTACTTTTGAGTATGTTTGAAAATTTCCATAATAAAAATGTGAGGAAGTCGATGATTATGATATTATGATATGGATACTAGCACCTTTGGGTTCTAGATACAATGCAAGTCATAACTAATGGATAATCTCAGGAGAGAGAAGTTCTTTAGGTATAGTTTGCTCTTCCATTTAACAAATAGGGAAGCAGCAGGTGAAATGTCTTTCTTAGGATCACAGAGAGTTCAGTCAAGAGCATTCTCTTTTTCAAGTCAGCCAATATATATCGAGCATCTTCAACGTGCCAGGTCAAATAGTGGTCCCTGATCACACCAATGTGAATAAGGCATACTGCAGTTGAGAGAGGAAACCACTTACACAAACAGCTAATTATAAAATAATGTCATTAATAGGAGGGAAAGCTGTAGCATTGTGTGTGTGTGTGTGTGTGTGTGTGTGTGAACAGCACAAGCAATAGCATGATGAATAAGAAATAGCATGTACTGTTGAAGGAAAAACCAGTGGTTGAGTGTTGCTAGAGGTTCAAGCACAAAGTAGGAGGAAATGACAATTAGGGGTGGAGAGGCAGGCAGGGAACTGAATTCTGTAGATGGTGTAGAGGCTCTGAAGGGTTTTAAGGTGGGGCAGGCGGGTGAAGGATAGGTTTGAGCAGATAACACTGGAGTCGAAGAAGACAGAAAGATGTCTGTGGTCATCACCCAGGTGAGAGACAACAATGACTTGAACTAGATCCAGATTTTGTGGGAGAAGGGTAGGAAGAAAAGGAGATTTCAGACCAGAGTAGTTTCGTAGCAATAGGACAGTGATAGAATGCTTATCTTTCCCTACTTTTCATCTCTCATCCTTCCTTCTCAAATGCTCTCTTTTTTTCCCCTTTCCTTTCCTGTCCTTCTTTTACCTTCACCTTTCTGACTTTCCTTTGTTGGATCTTGTGCAAAGATAACTTTTTTTTTTAGCATGACTGTAATAAATAATTTTATTTCATCTTAACATAGGCCCCTTGATTTTAGGGTGGATTTGTGATCTGAAAAACTCTGAGACAGAATCCCAGCATGAATGAACAACCATGAGCCCTGTGTGGTTGGAAACAAGAGGAACGGGAGCTTTAGTACTTGCCCAAGAAAATGATTTAATTTTTTTTTTTTTTTTTGTGGTATGCGGGCCTCCCTCTGTTGTGGCCTCTCCCGTTGCGGAGCACAGGCTCCGGACGCGCAGGCTCAGCGGCCATGGCTCACGGGCCCAGCCGCTCCGCGGCATGTGGGATCCTCGCGGATCGGGGCGCGAAGCCGGTTCCCCTGCATCAGCAGGCGGACGCGCAACCACTGCGCCACCAGGAAAGCCCCTGATTTAATTTTTGAAAATCTGTTTTGAAGAGTTAATATATGCTCATGGCACAGAACTCAAAATACAAAAAGTACATAATAAAAAAGTCTCTCGGGGCTTCCCTGGTGGCTCAGTGGTTGAGAGTCCGCCTGCCGATGCAGGGGACACGGGTTCGTTTCTCCCTCAAGGGAGCCAGCCATTGTTCCTTCCGACGTTCTTGTGTATTGCTTCAAAGTATTCCACGCATTTACCATTGTACATACACACAAGCAAAGACTTTTAAAAATAACTTGTGTGGAGACTTTGTGTACATACTTGAGAAGTTAATTAGCATGCTAACGGCTAGATTAAAATCTTATTAATCAATTTGTTGGGCCATTTGATTCTATAGCTCTAAAAGAAAATGTAGGCCTTCTATTGCAGACAACAATGAGCTCACCAAGGATATTCACATGAATAATCTTCTTTGGAAGATGAAAAGTGCTAAATTAAACTATCTGAGCCCTTTCATTTCAAGTAGATACGAAGACTGTTAATGTCTATCTAGAGTCTTGCTTAATTTTCAAAAAGCTCAGCAAACACTCTTTTAGCATATTAAGAAATCTGCTTATTTAACAATATATTGCCTGCTAAAAGGCATCTATCTTAATTCAAAAATTAGTGAAATCATAAAAAATTTGTTTTTAAAATTAGAGAAAAAGTCTTTAACCTTTATTCAGTGGTAGGTTTTGGCAATTCCACATACGAAAACAATCCAGTTTCTATGTTCACCTCATGTACTCTGCAGTGAAATCTTTACTGCAATAATTCCTGGAAGAGCAGAATATAAAAATAAATATTAGTCTTCTTCCAGCCCAAGCCAGATTTTCCTAGCTGCTTATTTCCCCAGGTGGCCAGAAGAATACAATCCCTGGTATAGAAATCTGCTGGGTTCACATACATATCTGATCAGAAGTAATGCGCTCACTTGCATAATGTTCTTGCATTTCTGTTGATGATATACGGTATAGTGATTATCTAATAGACATTATGAAGTAACCTCATACATGATTAAAACCACTATGTCTTAATTTGTGGTTTTATTTTACTTATAAAGAAACCTTCCTTAATAAATACTTGCTTAAGGAATAAGTCCTTTAGACAATACATAAAAATTTAGTCTAAAGGTAATGATTATGCCATGTTCAGATTCTGGCATTTTCTTATTATGATTTTCAGTCCTAGAGGCTTAGAAGCACATTGAGGGAATTAAAGAGAATATATATTCCTAAAAATATTAAGCACAAAATTGTCGAATTATACTCTTTCCCCCAATAGGAAGCCAGCTAGCATGCTCCAGAATGCCATAGCTTTCTTATATTTCAAGCAGAAACACTCCGATTTACTGAGTAGTCAAGTAATATTAATGATATTTTACAAAATCATTCTGTTTTTAATATGTTGGGCTTGAAATTATATTATTAAACTATACATGCTATTCTGAATTATTTAATAGTACCCTTTGCACAAATTCTCTAGAAGTTTATCTGTTTTATGAACTACTGTGTCCCCAGCTTAGAACATAGTAAGTGCTCAATAAATATTTTTAAATGAACAAATACAACATTATCTATGACTATTTCCATTGGAGTATTTCTATTTCTATTATTTTCTTCACCACACATTGTACATCTTTTTTCAACTTTGATTTTTTTCTTTGTTGTTAGAAAATAAAAACTATGCAGCATAAGGTAGGAAATAAGATTGAAAAAAATTCCGGCTTGATCATCTCATTATATTCTAGTTGCATGAGCCTAGTATAGAAAAATATTAACAATTTAATCGTTTCATTATTTTCCGTACCTCATTTCCCTAGTTCAAGTTGACTGTAAATATGGAAAAGCTGTGAACTGCATCCACTCCCCAGCTCCATGTAAAAATGTCCTAAAAAGAACAAAAAGAGAGAGAGAGCTAGAGAGCTAGGGCATTAGGCACAGAGAGACAGAGACAGAGGAGAGACACTAATACTGGGAGAGAGTCTTGCTTATATTAATACGATTGCCATTAACGGGACTTTTAATACAAAGTGCCCTACGCTCCTCTGCACCGTTCATCATAAGCTAATGAAAGAGGTGCTTTAATTAGGAAGATGATAACTGATTCAGAGGATGAGAGAAAAGAGAAGGATTCCAAACCATCACATCTATATACACGGAGGGACAGCTGCCAAGTGAGAGAAGGCTTGTGGGAAAGGGTAGAGAGCAAGTAAGCTGCACAACCTTACAATGACGAGGAATGAAGGGAGGTGACAGTGACCTCTGTGAAGAAACACACCCTAGAATGTTAAAATATCAGGGGGTAATCCTGGGCCTCCACTGTGAGACATGATATTAACCACTTCAGCCTCTTTTAATTGTCAGAAGCAGATCAGACTATCTCAAATTTTGGAATAAGTCACTATAATAATCTTACACTTATTGTTAGCACTATTGGTTTAGCCTTAAATTCTATAATAGTTTTTGGCATCCCTTAGAGAATTAATGGTCTATCATTTGAAATTAAGGAAAAAGGACATTCCTGCTCCAAAGGAAATATTGCCAACTGTTTGACTATCAGGATGCTGATCGCTAGTAAGAATTGTGCTTGCTTAGAATGAATAGATAGAAAATGGGATGCAAATATTACATGTGACTATAAATCAATGATATGGCATAACTCCTAGGATTCCTTTCTTTTTCATTCTGTCATTACTTGTACTTTCTTCCCCTGGAGACCCAGAAAAATTATCTGATACAAGAAGCTAATACAGTATAAAGGAAAGATGTATATAAACAAGATTTCTACTTTTAAGGGGGAAGCAGTGATTTCATCTGCACTTCAGTTTTATCATTCCTGCTGCAAAACATAGGACTCTATAGAAATTAGGAGTGACCTTGTAGAAATATGTTGGATAAAGACCACTAAGCCAGTGCTACTCACAATGTGGTTCACAGCCGGGTGCCTGTCCCCGGACTATTACCGAGTTGCAGTAAGTACAAACATTGAGAATAAACATTTAGAAATTTTTGTAGCAATTTGACAGAGTAAATTTTTTTACCTATTGAATTTAATTGTAAAAACACTTGAGACTTTTTAACTTATGTTTTAGCTCATTTTTTCAAGTAACTTTTTTTTTTTTGCATAAGTACTGGTCTTTGATGGATAAGAAATTAGAAATAAATCTTGTGCCATGGATAGTTTAGTAGATACTGGATTAAACTACGTTGGGGAAAAAGTGCTTATATCTTTCTTCAAAGTTCTGAATAATCCTAAATATTTAGGCCTTTGAGTATTATAAATTTCTGTTTTTTCAGTAAGTAGAATGGTGGTTCCAAGGGCCTGGGTGGGGGAATGGAGAGGTATTGGTCAAAGAGTGAAAACTTTCAGTTTAAGATGAATAAATTCTGGAGATCTAATGCATGATAACTATAGTGAGCAATATTGTATTATATACTTGAAAGTTGTTGAGAAAATAGGTCTTAAATATTCTTACCACCAAAAAGACATGGCAATTATATGAGGTAATAGAGATGTTAGGTAATTCTATGGTGGTAATCATTTTATAATATACGGGTGTATCAAATCAACATGTTGTATACCCTAATTCACACAATGTTATATGTCAATTATATCTCAATAAAGCTAGGGGGGAAATCAGAATCTCTGAAAAGAAATTTCTGTTTCTCTATGTTTTCTTTGTTATTTTAAAAAATAAATATATTCTATGTCTGGAATGTCTTCATACATTTTGGAAGAATTTTTAAAAATTTAGTCTTGTGAAGTCCAGAATTGAAACCAAGCCTGGGAGAAAGGGGAAAGGTCAGCATACTAAGTTGTTGGAGTGAATATCATGTCAAGAGAAGCAAACAAAACTGCAAATAATTGGGAACTAAAGTAGTTTTATCAAGTTGAAGTCAGAAATATGGGCATGTGAGCCAAAAGAATATTTCAATAGTTCATAGTCACATGCCAGAGGATGAGGGAATGGACACATTTTAACAAGAAATTTGAGAAACATTTAGTATCTACAGATCAGCTGCCAAGCCCCAAGACCTCTGTCCCAGTCATCCTCAGTCTCGAGAGACCAGGTAGCAGACCACCTGGAACTGCTAGGATGTGTTTCTGAAAACCTTGCATCCTGCCTACCATCCTTTTCATCCTTGGCCACTTCTCTCCTATTCCTATTTTTCCTATTCCCCTCTTCCTATTTTTGGTTCATTTTTTCCCCTGATCCAAAATGCTGACTTCCACAGTGTCCTATCCAGTGTAAACAAAAATCTGTAAGAGTTCTTCCATAAGAACATGACTTTTGGGGTTGAGGCTACTCCTTCCCCCATTCCACTTATGTCAACCGTCCTCCTCTATCCCCAAGCTGCTTCCAGAACATCATTGCATTAGCCTTATGTAAAAACCCCACTATTTTGAGATTATTCCTTCAGGTAACATCATCCTCTAACATTGATTGTTACTGTCATGGACCGATCTTCTGGCACTCACCCTCATGCCATCAATGATTTAGCATCTAACTCATTTTTTATACTCTCTACTTCACACTGTGTTTGACCCTTAACTGCTTTATTCCTTGATTACTTCATCTCCAGCCATGTTCATCTACACCTCTCATAATCCAATACACCTAATGTTGTCATCACTTGGGACTCTACCACTTCTGAAACGTTAAATCTGAATACCCCACCCTGACCACAGCGCTCCTCCCACAAGCCTTCTCACTCAGTTATCCTCACCATCCCTCTCTATGTGGGGTTGGCAGTCCGTGATATCTCTTATCTTGCTCTGTTGGTCCCATCTTACCTTCTTTTCCTTTCTGTCTTGCTTTGATGTCATGGGACCTCATTTCAACCATTCTTTTGCCCATTTTTTTACATCCTAGTCACATTGCCTTTCTATCTATTCCTTTGGCAAATGCTCAGTCCAAGGGCTCCATTTCCCTACATCTAACCTAGACAGCTGAGTATCATTGAAGATGATTCCATAACTGTACACTTTGATGCCCAAACTCAACTAGACCTTCAATACTTTCTGTTTCCCTAGTGAGCTTTCTCCACTCTCTCCTCAAATTTTTCATTCTGCTGTACTCACAACTGACTGGTAATCTTGCCGATTTGTTCAGAGAGAAATTATAACTCCAACTTCCTACCACCAAATCTACAAACAGATGTCCCAGGGAAGAGAAGTTATTTCCCTCCTTAAAGATTAACTCCTGGGGTTTCCCTGGTGGCGCAGTGGTTGAGAGTCTGCCTGTCAATGCAGGGGACACGGGTTCGAGCCCTGGTCTGGGAAGATCCCACATGCCGCGGAGCAATTAGGCCCGTGAGCCACAACTACGGAGCCTGCGCGTCTGGAGCCTGTGCTCCACAGCAAGAGAGACCGAGACAGTGAGAGGCCCGCGCACCGCGATGAAGAGTGGCCCCTGCTTGCCACAACTAGAGAAAGCCCTCGCACAGAAACGAAGACCCAACACAGCCAAAAAATAAATAAATAAATTAAAAAAAAAAAAGATTAACTCCTGTATCTGTACTCATAATCTTATCTCCTGCCTTCCTAGGATACTTGCTATGGACTGAATGTTTGCTTCCCTCCTGAATTCATATGTCGAAGAACTAATATCCAGTGTGATGGTAGTAGGAGGTGGGGCCTTTGGAAGGTAATGAGGTTTAGATGAGATCATGAGACTAGGGCCCCCATGATGAGATTAATGCCCTTATGAGATGAGGAGAGCTTCTCTCTACCATATGAGGACACAGCAAGAAGGTTGCTGTATGAAAGCTAGGAAGTAGCACCAAATACCAGATCTACCAGCACCGTGATCTTGACTTCCCAGCCTCCAGAACTGTGAGAATAAGTGTCTGTAAGCTAACCCTGTCTACTGTACCTTGTTATTGCAACCTGAGCTGATTAAGATGATACCCTCTCCTTTATCTTCAAGCTTTCCTTTCCTTTTTTTTCCTTTTCATCAGCCCCTAAACAATTGAATGTTGTCACATTCTAAAACCTTGTCTTTCAGCCTCACACCTTCCACCAAGCACTGTCCTTTATGACCACTGCTTCACAACTAAATCCTTTGAAGGCGTTGCCTATATTTACTGTTTCTAGTACAACTTCACTCATTCTCCAAACCTTTTAAACTTAGCTTTTGCTCTTGCCACCCATAGAAACGGTTCTTGTCAAAGCCAGCAACAACAGGCTTCCTTGCGGCTAAATCACTGAAATCTTTCCTTGTTTGTCCTCTCTGCTCCTCTTTCCACTCTCGACCACCCTCTTTGGTTCCTTAACACCAAACTCGTTCCACTTCATCTCATTGATTGAAATCTCAGATTTCTTTGTAGAATCTTGAAATTTTGGTATTTTTCAGAGTTCTATCTTAGATTGTCCTCTCATTTCAATTCTCACATTTCTAGGAAATGTCTCCAACATTTCCTATCATGGCTTTAATAATCTTCTATCTATATGTTGATGGCCCCCAAGTTCATCTTTTCAGAGGCAACATCTCTCCTGAATTTTAGGTGAAGAATTCCTCCTTCCTATAAGATGGCTCTTGGATGTTCCATGAACCCATCAAAGTCAACAATTGCAAAACTGAGCTCACCTTTTCTATTAATCTCCTCCATCTCACTTTTCACCCACTGGTGAAAACTGGAAATCTGAGTATCATCCTTGATAGCACCTTTTTCTTAACTTTAGGATTCCTAGGTATGAGTCAATCCATCACTGTTTTCTCTATCCCCTTTATGATACCTAATTCAGTCTATCATCTTATTTTCGGTAGCCTCATAAGGGGTCTCCTTTTCTCTGGGCAGATGTCCCTTCAACTTACTCTCCATACTGCAGACAGTGATTTTTCTAAAATGTGAATCATATACATGTATCACTACTATGCTTAAAAGTACTCACGAACTCTTTTTTTTTTAATATCTATAGTCTCCATGCTGTACATTACAACCCATGATTTGTTGATTTGTTTATTTATTTATTTTTTGCGGTACGCGGGCCTCTCACTGCTGTGACCTCTCCCATTGCGGAGCACAGGCTCCGGACAAGCAGGCTCAGCGGCCATGGCTCACGGGCCCAGCCGCTCCGCGGCATGTGGGATC
>NC_041214.2:133213476-133218191 GCF_002837175.3 Physeter macrocephalus | reverse complement strand
CGAACCCGTGTCCCCTGCATCGGCAGGCGGACTCTCCAACCACTGCGCCACCAGGGAAGCCCGATTTGTTTATTTTATAACTGAAAATTTGTACCTTTTGATCCTCTTCACCCATTTCACCCACCCTCACCTCTTGCCTCTGACAACCACCAATCTGTTCTCTCTGTATCTACATATGACCTAATTTTTCTCTAGATTTCTCATATAAATTGAGATCATACGGTATTTATCTTTCTCTGTCTGGCTTATTTCACTTACAATAATGCCCTCAAAGTCACTTATGGCAAGATTTCATTATTTTTTATGACTAATATTTCATTGCATATAAATACCACATTTTCTTTATTCATCCATCCATTGATGGACACTTAGGCTGCTTCCACATCTTGGCTATTGTAAATAATGCTACAATGAACATGGGGGTGCATATATCTTTTTGAGTTGGTGTTTTCACTTTCTTTGGATAGATACCCAGAAGTGGAATTGCTGGATCATATGGTAGTTCTATTTTTAATTTTTTGAGGAGCCTCCATACTGTTTTCACAGTGGCTGTGCCCCAATTTACATTCCCTCCAACAGTGCACGAGGGCTCCCTTTTCTCCACACCCTCACTAACATTTATTATTTCTTGTCATTTTGATAACAGCCATTCTAACAGGTGTGAGGTGATATTGTGGTTTTTATTTGTATTTCCCTGATCAATCGCTCTTTATTACACTGAAGGTAAAGTCCAAATTTTTAAATATGCTTCACATGATCCATTATCTTCTGGTCTGTCTTGACCGTTCTTCCTTTTGCTTCTTAATATGCTAGCCATTTAGGATTTAAAATATTTCTCTTCTCTTCTCCTCTCCTCCCTTCCCCATTCTCCTCCTCCCCCCATCTACTGTCTCTCTCTTTCTTCCAGGCCCTTGCACATCCTCTTCCTTCTGTGTTGAATTTTTCACTATACACACACACACACACACACACACACACACACACACACACACACACTCCATTACATGCTTCCTCTGGCTAAATTATACATGCACGGTTGATGGGAATGTAAAATGATATACCTGATATGAAAAACAGTACAATATTTGCTTGAAAGTTTTAAATAGAATTATCATAAGATCCGAAAAAATTGAAAACAAGATCTCAAAAACATATTTGAGGGGCTTCCCTGGTGGCGCAGTGGTTGGGAGTCCGCCGGCCAATGCAGGGGACACGGGTTCGTGTCCCGGTCCGGGAGGATCCCACATGCCGCGGAGCGGCTGGGCCCGTGAGCCATGGCCGCTGGGCCTGTGCATCCGGAGCCTGTGCTCCACAACGGGAGAGGCCGCAGCAGTGAGAGGCCCGCGTACCGCAAAAAAACAAAAACAAAACAAAACATATTTGAACACCCACGTTCATAACAGCATTCTTCACAATAGTCAAAAGCTGGAGCAATACAATTTTCATTGATGGATGAGATATACACACAAAAGAATATTATTCAGCCTTAAAAAGGATGGAAATTCTGACACATGCTACAATATGAATGAACTGTGAAGACATTATGCTAAGTGAAATAAGCCAGCCACTAAAAGACAAATACTGTATGTTTCCATTTATATGAAGTACCTAGAATAGTCAAATTCATAGAGAAAGAAAGTAGAATGGTGGCTGCTAAGGGTTGATGGGAGGGTGGAAGGGAATTGGATATTTGTTGTTTAATGGGTCTAGAGGGTCAGTTTTGCAAAATGAAGAGTTCTGAAAATTGGCTGCACAGCAATGTGAATGCACTAAACTATACACTTAAAAATAGTTTTGATGGAAAATTTTATGTTACATGTATTTTACATGTATTAAAGTTAAATAACATAATTTAGAATATTTTTAAGGATTTCCAGAATGGTTATCAGCATGCTTTTCTATTAAAGATAAACACAGCATGTAGATATCAACAAATTGCATGGATACTAAAAATGAATTAAACATTCCCTAGTCTCCACTCCTCCATAAAATATATAATTTTTTTTGGGAGGAGAAACATATCCTTTGCTTCTCCTTACAGAATTTCAGTAAGTAAGTAATTTAACTGATTTATCATTTTCTAAAAAAGAAAAAAATACACTACTGTATACCTGTTATAAGTGATGCAAAAGATTGTGATAATATTCCATTACAGTGTTCAGGAAATAAAAGTAATATATTATTTGGGATGCATTGTATATATATTTTTTCAGCATTATAGCCATATTTACTCCAATATTTGTTTTCTAGAAATTATGGAATTCTATAGTAATCGCACTCCAGCATTGAATGGATGAGTGCACTCAGAACAATTAATGGAAATTGACTAGTCAACCATAAGGGCAGAGGGAAACTTAAGGTTCACTTAGTGTCATAGAATACAAATTATCTAAGATTTGCATGAATCACTGTAGCTACTATACAGGTGCCTATCACCTTAATTCTTGTGCTACAGAATGTCTATAGTAAACAATCTCAAGATGGCCCCAGTGTTCTTGGACTCCTGGTTTTCATGTTCATGAACTCTCCTTCCCTCGAGTGTGGGCTTCTAATGAATAGAATATAGCAGAAATGATAAGATGTCACTTCCTAAATAGGTTAAAAGAATAGGCTTCCATTTGGATGCCTTATTTCTCTGTCTCTGTGTCTCTCTGTATCTGTCTTTCTCTTTCTCTCTCTCTCTCTGTTTCTCTCTGCCCTTTCTCAGGGGAAACAAGCTGCAGTATTGTGAATAATGCTATGGAGAAGCCCACATGGAAAGGAAGTGTTATCTGGAGATAACAAGCAATGAGGATCAAAAGCCATGTGAGTGAACTCAGAAGTGGATCTGAGAAGACTCTGAGTTGAGTTGACTATAGTCCCAGCCAACATCTGATTGCATCTTTTTTTTTTGAGATTTTAAATAAATTTTATTGTTAAGGGAAAAAGTCATTATATAATTTACAGTGTAATCACCTATTATAACTAACAGTAGGGCATAGGGAGAAAGAGCTTCTGGGGGAGGCAGTGGTTCCTGTTTTTAAAGGCTCTTCCCATGTACAAGCCACAATATTCATTATTTTAGTTCAGTAAATGGATTAGATCACCATCCAATGAACAGGGTCCCTCTTGTATGCCATGTTACAAGAGATAGGAAAAATCATCTCTTTACTTGATTTCCATGGACATAGACTCCAAAATATATGCTCTGCTGAAAATTAGGGGAGATGGGTGTGTTTGACAATGCCAATAGAAACAATTATAAAGAGAATGTTAGAAAAAATATATCATTAAATGTCTCTTGGCCTATCCTATAATAATGTTTCATTGCTTTCTAAAGACTTTCATTTATCTCTTAGAGAGCCTCCATCCTTTGGCTTCATCCAAATACTATCTTTCCCACTTTATTTATTTATTTATTTAACATATTTATTGGAATATAATTGTTTTACAATATTGTGTTAGTCTCTGGTGTACAAAAAAGTGAATCAGCTATACATAAACATATATCACCATATCCCCTCCCTCTTGCACCTCCCTCCCACCATCCCTATTCCACCCCTCTAGGTGGTCACAAGGCACCAAGCTGATCTCCCTGTGCTATGTGGCTGCTTCCCACTATCTATTTTACATTTGGTAGTATACATAAGTCCATGCCACTCTCTCACTTTGTCCCAGCTTACCCTTCCCATTCCCCGTGTCCTCAAGTCCGTTCTCTACGTCTGCGTCTTTATTCCTGTCCTGCCCCTAGGTTCTTCAGAACCATTATTATTTTTTAGATTCTATATATATGTGTTAGCATAAGGTATTTGTTTTTCTCCTTCTGACTTACTTCACTCTGTATGACAGACTCTAGGTCCATCCACCTCACTACAAATAACTCAATTTCGTTTCTATTATGGTTAAATAATATTCCATTGTATATATGTGCCACATCTTCTGTATCCATTCACCTGTCGATGGACACTTAGGTTGCTTCCATGTCCTGGCTATTGTAAATAGAGCTGCAATGAACATTGTGGTACATGACTCTTTGAATTATGGTTTTCTCAGGGTATATGCCAAGTAGTGGGATTACTGTGTCATATGGTAGTTCTATTTTTAGTTTCTTAAGGAATCTCCATACTGTTCTCCATAGTGGCTGTAACAATTTACATTCCCACCAACAGTGCAAGAGGGTTCCCTTTTCTCTACATCCTGTCCAGCATGTATTGTTTGTAACTTTTTTGATGATGGCCATTCTGACTGGTGTGAGGTGACACTTCACTGTAGTTTTGATTTGCATTTTTCTAATGATTAGTGATGTTGAACATCCTTTCATGTGTTTGTTGGCAATCTGTATATCTTCTTTGGAGAAACGTCTATTTAGGTCTTTTGCCCATTTTTGGACTGGGTTTTCTGTATTTTTGATATTGAGCTGCATGTTCTGCTTGTAAATTTTAGATATTAACCCTTTGTCAGTTGCTTCATTTGAAAATAATTTTTCC
Source organism: Physeter macrocephalus (assembly GCF_002837175.3). Classification (NCBI taxonomy): domain Eukaryota; kingdom Metazoa; phylum Chordata; class Mammalia; order Artiodactyla; family Physeteridae; genus Physeter; species Physeter macrocephalus. The sequence continues at coordinate 133,213,725 of NC_041214.2, read as the reverse complement.
CATTCTGAGGGTTGCCTTTTCATCTCACTTATGGTTTCCTTTCCTGGGCAAAAGCTGTTAACTTTCATTAGTTCTCATTTGTTTATTTTTGTTTTTATTTCCATTATTCTAGGAGGTGGGTCAAAAAAGATCTTGCTGTGATTTATGTCAAAGAGTGTTCTTCCTATGTTTTCCTCTAAGAGTATTATAATGTCCAGCCTTACATTTAGGTCTTTAATCCATTTTGAGTTTATTTTTGTGTATGGTGTT
>NC_041214.2:133185723-133213435 GCF_002837175.3 Physeter macrocephalus | reverse complement strand
CATTGTATATTCTTGTCTCCTTTATCAAAAATAAGGTGACCATATGTGCGTGGGTTTATCTCTGGGTTAACATGTTCCATTGATCTATATTTCTGTTTTTGTGCCAGTACCCTATTGTCTTCATTACTGTAGCTTTGTAGTCTACCCTGAAGTCAGGGAGCCTGATTCATCCAGCTCCATTTTTCTTTCTCAAGATTGTTTTGGCTATTCAGGGTCTTTTGTGTTTCCATACTAATTGTGAAATTTTTCGTTCTAGTTCTGTGAAAAATGCCATTGGTAGCTTGATAGGGATTGCACTGAATCTGTACATTGCTTTGGGTAGTATAGTCATCTTCACAGTGTTGATTCTTCCAATCCAAGAACATGGTATATCTCTCCATCTGTCTGTATCATCTTTAATTTCTTTCATCAGTGTCTTATAGTTTTCTGCATACAGGTCTTTTGTCTCTTTAGGTAGGTTTATTCCTAGGTATTGTAATCTCTTTGTTGCAATGGAAGTGCAACAAATGGGAGTGTTTCCTTAATTTCTCTTTCAGATTTTTCATCTTCAGTGTAAAGGAATGCCAGAGATTTCTGTGTATTAATTTTGTATCCTGCTACTTTACCAAATTCATTGATTAGATCTAGTAGTTTTCTGGTAGCATCTTTAGGATGCTCTATGTATGATATCATTTCATCTGCAAACAGTGACAGCTTATCTTCTTCTTTTCCAATTTGGATTCCTTTTATTTCTTTTTCTTCTCTGATTGCTGTGGCTAAAACTTCCAAAAGTATATTTAATAATAGTGGTGAGAGTGGGTAGCCTTGTCTTGTTCCTGATCTTAGTGAAAATGGTTTCAGTTTTCCACCATTGAGGACGATGTTGATTGTGGGTTTGTCATATATGGCCTTTATTACGTTGAAGTAAGCTCCCTCTATGCCTACTTTCTGGAGGGTTTTTATCATAAATGAGTATTGAATTTTTTCAAAAGCTTTCTCTGCATCTATTGAAATGATCTAATTGTTTTTCTCCTTCTATTTGTTAATATGGTTTATCACATTGATTGATTTGCATATTTTGAAGAATCCTTGCATTCCTGGGATAAACCCCACTTGATCATGGTGTATGATCCTTTTAATGGGCTGTTGGATTCTGTTTACTAGTATTTTGTTGAGGATTTTTGCATCTATTTATTTATTTTTTAATTAAAAAACAATTTTTAAAGAATGGTGTTTTTTAAAAAAAATTATTTATTTATTTATTTATTTGGTTGCACCAGGTCTTACTTGCAGCTCGCGGTGTGACATCTTTGCCTGGTTTTGTATCAGGGTGATGGTGGCCTCGTAGAATGATTTTGGGAGTGTTCCTCCCTCTGCTATATTTTAGAAGAGTTTGAGAAGGATAGGTATTAGCTCTTCTCTAAATGTTTGATAGAATTCACCTGTGAAGCCATCTGGTCCTGGGCTTTTGTTTGTTGGAAGATTTTTAATCACATTTTCAATTTCAGTGCTTTAGAATTTGCCTCTGAAGCCATCAGGTCCTTGGCTTTTGTTTGTTGGAAGATTTTTCATCACAGTTTCAATTTCAGTGCTTGTGATTGGTCTGTTCATATTTTCTATTCTTCCTGGATCAGTCTCGGAAGGTTGTGCTTTTCTAAGAGTTTGTCCATTTCTTCCAGGTTTTCCATTTTTTGGTGTATAGTTTCTTGTAGTAATCTCTCATGATCCTTTGTATTTCTGCAGTGTCAGCTGTTACTTCTCCTTTTGCATTTCTAATTCTATTGATTTGAGTCTTCTTCCTTTTTTTATTGGTGAGTCTGGCTAAATTTTATCAATTTTGTTTAGCTTCTCCAAGAATCAGCTTTTAGTTTTATTGATCTTTGCTACTGTCTCCTTCATTTCTTTTTCATTGATTTCTGATCTGATATTTATGATTTCTTTCCTTTTGCTAACTTTGGGGGTATTTTTTGTTCTTCTTTCTCTATTAGCTTTAGGTGTCAGGTTAGGTTGTTTATTTGAGATTTTTCTTATTTCTTGAGGTAGGATTATATTGCTATAAACTTCCTTCTTAGAACTGCTTTTGCTGCATCCCACAGGTTTTGGGTCATCGTGTTTTCATTGTCATTTGTTTCTAGGTATTTTTTGATATCCTCTTTGATTTCTTCAGTGATCTTGGTTATTTAGTAGTGTATTGTTTAGCCTCCATGTGTTTGTACTTTTTACAGTTTTTTTTTTTTTTTTTCCTGTAGCTGATATCTAGTCTCATAGTGCTGTGGTTGGAAAAGATACTTGATACAATTTCAATTTTCTTAACTTTACCAAGGCTTGATTTGTTAACCAAGATATGATCTATCCTGGAGAATGTTCCATGAGCACTTGAGAAGAAACTGTATTCTGTTGTTTTTGGATGGAATGTCCTATAAATATCAATTAAGTCCGTCTTGTGTAATGTGTTGCTTAAAGCTTGTTTTTCCTTATTTATTTTCATTTTGGATGATGTGTACATTGGTGAAAGTGGGGTGTTAAAGTCCCTGGTTATTATTGTGATACTGTTGATTTCCGCTTTTATGGCTGTTAGCATTTGCCTTATGAATTGGGGTGCTCCTATGTTGGAGGCATAAATATTTACAATTGTTATATCTTCTTCTTGGATTGATCCCTTGATCATTATGTTGTAACCTTATTTGTCTCTTGTAATAGTCTTTAATTTAGAGTCTGTTTTGTCTGATATAAAAATTGCTACTCCAGCTTTCTTTTGATTTCCATTTCCATAGAATATCTTTTTCCATCCCCTTACTTTGAGTCTGTATGTGTCCCTAGGTCTGAAGTGGTTCCCTTGTAGACAGCATATATACAGGTCTTGTTTTTGTATCCATTCAGCCAGTCTATGTCTTTTGGTTGGAGCATTTAATCCATTTACATTTAAGGTAATTATCATTTTGTATGTTCTTATTACCATTTTCTTAATTGTTTGGCGTTTGTTTGTCAGTCTTTTCCTTCTATTGTGTTTCCTGCCTAGAGAAGTTCCTTTAACATTTGTTGTGAAGCTGGTTTGTTGGTACTGAATTCTCTTAGCTTTTGCTTGCCTGGAAAGGTTTTAATTTCTCCATCGAATTTCAATGAGATCCTTTCTTGGTAGAATAATCTTGGTTGTAGTTTTTTCCCTTTCATCACTTTAATATGTCCTGCCACTCCCTTCTGACTTGCAGAGTTTTTACTGAAAGATCAGCTCTTAACCTTTTGGGGATTCCCTTGTATGTTATTTGTTGCTTTTTTCTTGCTGCTTTTAATATTTTTTCTTTGAATTTAATTTTTGATAGTTTGATTAATATGTGTCTTGGCATGTTTCTCTTTGGATTTATCCTGTATGGGACTCTCTTCACTTCCTGGACTTGATTGACTATTTCTTTTCCCATGTTCTGGAAGTTTTCAACTATAATCTCTTCAAATATTTTCTCAGACCATTTCTTATTCTCTTCTTCTTCTGGGACCCCTATTATTTGAATGTTAGTGCATTTAATGTTGTCCCACAGGTCTCTGAGACTGTTCTCAATTCTTTTCATTCTTTTTTCTTCATCCTGCTCTGTGGTAGTTATTTCCACTATTTTGTCTTCCAGGTCACTTATCCATTCTTCTGCCTCAGTTATTCTGCTATTGATTCCTCCTAGAGTTTATAATTTCATTTGCTGTGTTGTTCATCATTGTTTGTTTGCTCTTTAGTTTTCTAGGTCCTTGTTAAATGTTTCTTGTATTTTCTCCATTCTATTTCCAAGATTTTGGATCACCTTTACTATCATTATTCTGAATTCTTTTTCAAGTAGACTGGCTATTTCCTCTTCATTTGTTTGGTCTGATGGGTTTTTACCTTGTTCCTTCATCTGTTGCATATTTCTCTGTCTTCTCATTCTGTTTAACTTACTTTGTTTGGGGTCTCCTTTTCACAGTCTGCAGATTCATAGTTCCCATTGTTTTTGGTGTCTGCCTGCAGTGGGTGAGTTTGGTTCAGCAGCTTGTATAGGCTTCCTGGTGGAGTGGGCTGGTGCCTGTGTTCTGGTGGGTGGGGCTCGATCTTGTCTTTCTGGTGGGCAGGGCTATGTCTGGCAGTGTGTTTTGGGGTGTCTGTGAACTTAGTATGACTTTAGGCAGCCTCTCAGCTAATAGGTGGGGCTGTGTTCCTGTCTTACTAGTTGTTTGGCATGGGGCAGCCAGAACTGGAGCTGGCTGGCTGTTGGGTGGAGCTGGGTCTTAGCATTGAGACAGAGATCTCTGGGAGATCTCTTGACAATTGATATTACATGAGGTCGGGAGGTCTCCGGTGGTCCAATATACTGAACTCGGCTCTCCCACCTCAGAGCCTCAGACCTGACACCAGGCCAGAGCACCAAGACCCTGTCAGCCACAGGGCTCAGAAGAAAAATAAAGAAAGGAAAAAAATAAATATTTATTTTAAAAAAATTATTAGTAATAATAAAAAAAGAGGAGAGCAACAAAACCAATAAACAAATCCACCAATGATAGCAAGTGCTAAAAACTAAACTAAGGTAAACATAAAAATCAGAAATAAATCAGTCACAGACAGCAAACCCCAAGTCTACAGTTGCTCCCAAAGTCCATTGCCTCAATTTTTGGATGACTCATTGTCTATTCAGGTATTCCACAGATGCAGGGTACATCAAGTTGATTGTGGGGATTTAATCTGCTGCTCCTGAGGCTGCTGGGAGAGATTTCCCTTTTTCTTCTTTGTTCCCACAGCTCCTGGGGTTCAGCTTTCGTTTTGGCCCCACCTCTGCATATAGGTTGCCCTCAGGCCTCTTTTCCCTGCCCAGACAGGAGGTGGTTAAAGCAGCAGGGGCTCTTGCTCATTCAGGTCAGGGGGAGAGAGGGGTACAGTAGTTATAATTGGAATGCAGGGTAAGTCTCTGGTGGCAGAGGCTGGCATGGTGTTGTAACAGCCTGAGGTGCACCATGTGTTCTCCCGGGGAAGTTGTCCCTGGATCATGGGGTCCTGGCAGTGTTGGGCTGCACAGGCTCCTGGTTGGGGGGGGGGGTGTGCTGTGGATAGTGACCTGTGCTTGCACACAGGCTTCTTGGTGGCTGCAACAGCATTAGCTTTTCATGCCTGTTTCTGGGGTCCGACCTGATACCTGTGGCTTATGCCCGTCTCTAGAGATCACTTAGGCAGTGCTCTGCCTTCTGTGTGCACAGGGGGAAGGAATCCCCTCTCCTCGCCCACCCCAAAATAATGGTCTCTTGCCTCTTCGGCAGGTCCAGACCTTTCCCCAGACTCCCTCCCGGCTAGCTGTGGTGCACTAGCCCCCTAAGGCTGTCTTCACACAGCCAACCCCAGTCCTCTCCCTGGCGTCTGACCTCCTAAGCCTGAGACTCAGCTCCCAGCCCCAGTCAGTCCTGGCGGGTGAGCAGACAAGCCTCTCAGGCTGGTGAGTCCTGGTCGGCACTTATCCTCTGTGCGGGAATCTCTCCACTTTGCCCTCTTCACCCCTGTTGTTGCGTTCTCTTGTGTGGCTCCAAAGCCCACACCCCATCTCCACCAGAGAAGGGACTTCCTAGTGTGTGGAAACTTTTCCTCCTTCACAGCTCCCTCCCAGAAGTGTAGGTCCCTTCCCTATTCTTTTGTCTCTGTTTTTTCTTTTTTCTTTTGCCCTACCCAGGTACATGAGGATTTTCTTGCCCTTTGGGAAGTCTGAGGTCTTCTACCAGCGTTCCATAGGTGTTCTGTAGCAGTTGTTCCACATGTATATGTATTTTTGTCGTATTTGTGGAGAGGAAGGTGATCTCCACCTCTTACTCCTCCACCATCTTGAAGGTCCCCCCGGATTGCATCTTATGAGAGATTCTGACTCAGAGGCACCCAGCTAAGCTGTGCCTAGCTATATGATCCACAGAAGCTATGAGAGAATAAATGTCTCTTGTTTAAAGCTGGTAAATTTGGGGATAATTTGTTACACACTGATAAATAATGAAAACATTATTGAATGTATCAAATATAATAAACTGTTAAAAGTAATGTTTTGCATATACTTTTCATACATTTTTGGGTAAAGCTACATACATACATACATACACACATCTTTGGCATAGTTTCTATCCTTCTCCCTTGTCCCAGTTCCTATACTGTTATGATGATCTAGCTTCTGATGTTTGGATCATGCATGTTCAGCCTTATCTAATCAGCCACATTATTTTAGCTTTGTTTATCATCTTTTTAAGGTTCTTAATAATCTCTCTCTTTTTTTTTCTTTTCTCAATCTGAATTAGAACATATTTTTTTCCAGTCTGTCTCCAATTCTTTAAGAATATCAGGATAAAACAGTACATATTTATGAGCTAGGAGGTGTTTAAGTGGTGTAGTTAATTAAGACAATTCATTTGGTGGTTGGGTCCTCAAATATATCAATCAACAACAGAGTGAATTCTTTGGTTCCTATTGTGAATCTATTTCTCATCCTCAAGAAGCACTATTATTACTTACCAGGATTATGCTAATAGCCTCCTAATTGGTCATCATCCTTCTACCCTTACTTCCCTTCAGTCTATTCATAACACAGAAACCAGAGTGACCGAGTCTGTTAAAACATAGATTAGACCATGTCTTTCTTCTGTTCAAAACCCTTCAATGGCTCTTCATTCTACTCAGAGTAAAAGATATTTGAGTACTCTAAATTGTCCCCTAGCCCCAATCTTTTAATCCTATAATCCATGAACTCCTTACCAAAGGACCAGGCCCCATCTCCCTTCAGCCACACCCTGATCTTTAATCGCATTTTCCAGGGACACTCCCACTTTAGGGCTTTTGCTTTAGTTATAGCTTCTGCCTGAACTTTGCCCAGATATGCTCTTGGCTAGCTTATTACCTCTTTCAGGTCTTTATTCACAATTTCACCTGCTCAAAGAGACCTACTTTAACCTTTACCAAATATTCTAACTCCCTACATCCTGCCCCAGCCTTCAGAGTTCACCATCACTTATCATCTTCTAATCTACTAAATATTGCCTTATTATTTGTCACATTTATGGTTTATTATCTTTCACCATTGGACAGTAAGCTCCATGAGATCCATGAGATCTTTGCTTTGTTCACTGTTGTATCTCAATCACCTAGACCATTACCAGGTGCATAGTAAGTGCTCATTAAATATTCATTGCACAAAATTGTGAACAACTTAAATTGATTTGCCCTTTCAGCTCTCAAAATATGACCACTGGTAACAAAGTATTAATAAGTAAAAATTATGAAAAGTTTTACTTTTGCATAAAGAAAAACACTCTAGCTGCAGAGTCCTTGCTTTCCCTCAAAACAAGAACCTGATGAAGCATATTAACAAATGGGGACATGATTTATTCATTACCATTTGCAACATCTTGACTGAGAAAATTAAATTGTTTTGTAGATGCTTGATACACCCTGGGACCTTTTCAATTTCTTCGTTTTTTTTTCACTGCTCTTCCCTTGTTAATTTTTCTTGTTTTCTTAAAAGGACTATAGGCAAGTAAGCAATATTCTGCTCCTTTGGCAAATAATTGATCGCTTGCCCTCTTGAACTCCTCCATGGAGTGTGTCTCCACAGGTTTACTTAGCATCCTGAATGGAGTGATGGAATTGGAGAGCAATTTCTTACGGGAAACCATGCAAAAAAATAAGAGTAAATGCTTCTTATTTTGGCCACAGTGCAAGATAAAACAGATGACCAGCAAAAGACATTTTCCAACATCAATTTTTAAAAATATATTTTACTGATCTTCATTGTCTCAGCGGGGAAAGATGTTTGTCAACACACCCTTTCTGTTGCTGTTCATATCAGCATTAGCAACAAATCACAGATTAGAAATAGAAAAGAAACATTAGTGGATTTTTTAAATTATTGAGATATAATTCACACATAACATCGTGTTAGTTTCAGGTGTACAATATAATGATTGGATATATGTGTATACTATGAAATTATTATTACAATAAGTAAATTCACTGCTAATTACATCCTTTTTTTTTTTTAACCTCTGTGCTTTTAGTGCTTCATCTTGGAATTCTTAATAGTATAGTTAGATTTCACATTATGATGAAAACTATATTTATATATTATCTCATGTTTAAATATTTCCCATATACATATTGTTTTTCATCATCTTTTCCATTAAACAAAATGCTCAGTATTTAACCTATACAGGTTGGCTTTCAGAGATCTCATAATGTTATAATAAAATAAAGCCATGATGATAATGAAAAAAAGAAAAGAAAGAACACATTAGTCTCTAATTTTTAAACAATAAAGTAGATTATAAAAATCAAAATCAAATTCCTTTGTACTTAAGGAAATTACAGAGACTTACTGAAATAAGTAAAGCCTTATTGAAGCATCATAGATCAAATCCTTTCTAAAATATCTTTATAATAAAAATTTGTGTATAATAAAAATATTTCTAAACCTTAGCTTGTGATCTAATAATTGTCAGCAAGAATATCTAATACAACTAAATCCTAGACCAGGAGTTAGCAAATATGTTGCCTCTTTTTGTAGATAAAAATATTTGGAACATACGTGTGTCCATTCCTTTGTGTGTTGTCTGTAACTGTTTTTGTGCTACAACAGCAGAGTTTAATAGCTGTGACAGAGACTGTATGACCTGCAAACCTAAAATATGTACTATCTGGCTCTTTACAGAAAAAAATTTGCTGACCTCCTGTTATAGACAAATAAAAAATTGAGACAGTTCTTTATATTTCAGTACACTGAAATTAACCTCATGTTCCCTTCTATCGTTTAATAGGGAGGGAGAACTTGGAAAAATTTCAGAGTTTTCTGGCTGTGAGTAGTTAGTACAAATTGACCAGGAAAAGACAGAAAGAATATTGGCCACATTAGCTGCTCATTCTGGCCACACACATGTCCCCATATTATCCCTCTGTTCTCTACTAAGTCTTCTCACTAAGTACCTGAGACACATGAGTCTTCCTTGAGGTCTTACTGTCAACAGAAATGTTGATTTTTCTCTCACGACCTTCTGACTTTACCTTCTCTCCTAAATTGATCTTCTCTCTTCAGACTGTGGTTGGGTGCACTTGTCTGCTGGTTTGGCCTGGATGCATTCTGTGATTCTCTGAGCTACTTTGCCCTCCATGGCTGGGTGCCAAGATTCTGGCTCTTGGTCTTGATTCTCAAGCCTTAAACTTCAATTACTGTTTCAAATTCTGATATTTAGATTCCCATCTCAGGCTGCCCTTTCTGTTCTGTTCCCCAACCACACAAGAGACAGTGAGTAATAAAGGACCTAGATAGAATTTTGATGTATTTAACAGGTTATTAGAGGAAAACCATAGGAACCAGAATTGCTTAGTCTCAAGAAGAAAGGGCAAACAGAAAATTAAGTTTGCTAAATTCTGAAATTCTACAACTATGTGCCATATGAAGAAAGGGAATCAGTTATTTTGTATAATCACAGAGAGATGGATGTGAACAAACTTGGTAAACACGAGGATTGGGCTAAAACAGTATGAAAAAAGTTGCCAAGAATCACAAATTTTCAAGGTGGAAAAATTCTATAAACAAGGTAAATCTCAATATCTTGGGATATTCAGTAGGTACTGAAGCTTAAAATCAGCAGACAATGTTGATGACCTATAAAATTTCCTTGAAATGTATGATTGAAGCAATAGTTCTCATGTTATTTTTACTGAGAAAAGGCCAGAGGCAAAGCAGAAAAGTTATATTTCACAACATTTAAAAGAAACAGCTACCATGAAAAAAATACTGTTTTACAAGCAAACTCTTTAGTGTTTTCTTTTAGATTACCTAATCTTCAGGTTATACTGAAGAAAGGATTTTTTTTACTCTAAAATAATAAAAATAATTTTCTATATTCTTAAGTACGTTTATAATTTTAATTTTACATTCTAGAGTTTATTTTGTTTGTTTTTAGTTCTCTTTTTTAAGCATTTGCTAGCTTTTCTGATCCATTTATTGAATACCTCATTTTTATTCACCGATTTTAAGTACTGTACTGACTTTAGAGTATTTCTAATTCCCTGTACCATTCATGGACTCTACACAGATCCACTGGTCTGTAAGAAACCTTATATATGTCCACAATAGTCAGTTTACATTTGGAAATAGCATATTTTACTATCCATTATAGCAAGTTTTCTTCATTCATCATTTTGCTCAAAAGAATCCTGGTTATCATCCTACCTATATTCTTGCTGATCAACTTTATAATATATGTAATTCAATTTTGTAAACTATACATGCATATTTTATGTACACATTGCATACAGTGTTTATAATGTTCTGAAAAAAATCCTGCAAGCAAACATCAAACTGATCGTGTTGGCTTTCTCAAGGAGGAGGAAGGGGTGATTATTGTGGAATGGAAAGGGCATGATTACTGGGGTGATGGGGTCAGTTGTGTGACTCAGATTTGGATGTTGGGGAAAAGCATTTTAAGAGCAGTAATTTGTATAGAATTTGAAGACACATAGAAATTAGTGATATGAAGAAGGAAAGGAGAACATTTGAAGTAGAAGAAAAAAATCATAATCAAGGTGATATGTCTTCAAAGAACTGCTATTCAGGATGGTTTAAGCTCTGGGGAATATCTAAAGCTTTGGTTGAATACTTGGGTGAGAGTCACAGTATAAAAGGCAGTCGTGCCTAAATTAGGAGCTTGAACATTTTATGACCCTTTGGATAAATCACCAAAAAATTTTAAACAAGGTATTGTCATGATCAAGTTTCATCTTTAAAATGTCACTCTGATGTTTGAAGGGAGCATATAGGACATTATGTAGAAGGCTACCGCAATAATCCATGTGTAGATCATAACCTTGGTCTTCATGTAGTCTAGTTTCTTTGTGATGTCATAATCAAATAAACACAAATTTTGCAGCAAGTATATTTAAATGCAATGTAAGACTTTATTAGAATTTCAGGAACAGTGTTGTAAAAGTCCTTTTTTTACCCATCTTTCTATATCCCTCAAACCCTAGAACTACACTGAAAACTTTCTTCCATCCTCAATTCAGGGTGTGGGCTCCAGGATTTCTTTTCACTCCTCTCCCTGCCTTCCTGGATGTGTTTTTTTTTCCCATTACCTTTTTCTCTCCCTTAGTTCTGTTCCTGGTTATTTCCAACTCTCTCAATTATTTTAACCCATTATCACTATGCACATAGCAGATGGTTCATAAGTATTTCTTGCAAAGGAGAAGAGGACATACTGCAAATACACATAAATCATTTTTATCTTTGTTAAACAGTAGAAAAGTGATTAGAGACTATTCTCTCATAGTGGTCTTAGAGATAGAGAAGAGGGATGGATATCAAAGTAATATTGGAAGCAGAGTGAGGGAAATTGGGTGTGGAATAACGGAGATAAGGTACTGAGGGGGAAAAGTGGAGCTTGTCTAGAAATACTCTCCATGTCTCTAGCTAGGAAATGAGATCATTGGGAGGTACTTTTGACTAAGCAAGAGAATGTCACAGAAGGAGAAGAGTTAGAGGGTACACAATGAATTCAGCTTTGTAAAAATTGATATTAAAGTGTTTTAGATTACCTAAGAAAAGCTCTCCAGGTACAGATGGAGAAATGAGACTGCACCTTAGAAGAAGAGTGAACTTGCGATTCATCATTGTAAAGGTGATAGTCCAACCAGAGAACAGGGCTCAGAGGTCTGAGGGAAAAATGCAAGATAAAGAATAAGATAGAAGACAAAGAGTTTCCAAAAGTCTACGAAAGTTAGAACAGAGAAGAAGGTGGAAAAGAAGCAGGTGAGGGAGGAAAATGCTTCTTGTTGAAAGTGTCAGATATTACAGAGAAGTTGAGAACCACATGAGCTAAGAATTGGAAATAGCAGAAATAGGCTTAAGAATTGTCCATTGCATTTGACCCCATTAAGAACAATTTCAGTGGAGATGGGACTGCAGCCTGATTAGTAACAGGGGTATTAACTACACTTTCAATACTTTTGTTTGTGAGGAAAGATACTGAGTTGAAATGGGAATCTAGAAGTCAGCTCTTAGGTAAAAGGGGCTATGTGGATGAGCAGCCTCTTTTCAAGAGGACAAAAATAGATGTCTCATCTTAAGGGAGAACAAGGGTTAAGACATAGCAGTTAGATTGAGGGGGAGCTGGTGAAGTGCTTGAATGAAAAGGGACATTTATTTATAGTAGAATGTGGGTTCTATATGGCACTGTGGGAAGAATTTAATATGATTCTCTAGGCATATGTGCTAGAAACTGCAGGGTGGTGAGGCGAGAAGACTTTGTTCCTGCCTCGAAGAAGATAATGGTCCAGTAGAGATACTCATCTAGTTAACAAATATTTAATAAGAGCCTACTATGTGCTAGGAGACACTGTTCCAGGCACTGAGGATACAGTAGGAGGTACGAAACAAGGTCTAGGTCCTCAGAGAGATTGTATTCCAGTAGAGGCAGACATGCACACAAAGAAATTCTTTAACCATTTACAGAGTTATGATAGCTGCCTTGCCCCAGAATTGATAAGTTCTTCCATCTTTGCTTCTATTAAGCCCTCCATAGGAAGCAAACATGGAAGGATGTGTCAATTCTACGGGGAAAGGCAGATAGGAGGAGGCAGGTGGAGATTCTCCTTTGCAAAGAAGGGTATAAAGATTGAGACGAGTCTTGAAAGAAGAGTGGGTATTCACCAGATGGAACATGTAGGGAGAGGCAGGACAGGCAGAGGCAGTGATGTGAGCACAGGCTAGGAGTTTGACAGGAAAATGGAATGAGAATGGGGAGATGAGTCATGGGAGAGGGACAAAGAGTAGGGTGAGGATTAGGTTGTGAGAGGGCAGAGCACCATTGGAGCGTGCATTTTGGGTGGAGGCCAGGGATGGCAGGAATAAAAAGCTTTGTGGGATTAAGTGGCCCCAAGGTTCTGAAAGCCTCTGGCTTAGAGTGGTGTTCACCCTGGCACAAAGAGAGACATGACCAGTGCTACTGTCAGTGGCCCAGCCCAGTCAGCAGGCTCGATTAGGGTGCCAAAATGGATGCCTCGGAAAAGTGATCTGTGCTTCTGTTGAGCATGGCCCAGCTTGGCTGGAAGGACGGTGCAGGCATGATGGGAGCATATGGAAAGTGAAAGATTCCACGGAGTCTAATGGGTGCACAGTTATGCAGAGGCATCTGGGCAGACACTCCCACATGTCCTCTGCCTGGCTACATCACCATGGGCGAGGAAGTCTTATTTCCCTAAAAGGTCCAGTTTTTGTCCAAAATGAAGGGAGTCAGAATCAATGAGCCCTTAGGTCCTTTTTAGCACTGAAATTCTAAGAATCTACTTGAGCAAAACTTCCTGAGATAAGGAAATGTGCTTTCCTTATTTTTCTAAATTTACTTCGGAACAACTCTTTTCTTGTATACAAAACAAAACCTTTTAGTAAAGGACTCAACACATAATAGAAGTGCAATCAATATGTAATCAATTGATTCATTTCATACTAGCAGGAAACTTTTATTCTTCACATTAAAATGTAATGAGTTGTTATAAGTAAGCTGCAGGTACAAATAATACAAGCCATACTTGCATTATCATTTTTTTCTCTTTATGTTTTACTTTGGTTGCCTGACTACAAATGTTTCCAAGCTTTTACTCGTTCTGATTTTTCAGCTGGTACATCAGCATGCAAATTAACCTGCACCCAAAGATGTGGGTCCTGAAAGCAGGAGGGCTGGGGATAAAGAAACATTTTTATAAAGTTTTTCAAATTTAAGAATATTTACTACCCTGAAGTCTATCGTTATTTTGTTCAAATAAATATTGGAGTATCAACAGAAAATTTAGGAGAGGATAAAATATCAGGGAAACAGAATCATTTGAATCTATCTGTATGTGTGCTTCGACTCTTCTGAGTTTGGGAGGGATGTCTCCCTGTTATTTTCTCACCTTTATAATAATTTTTAGTCTATTTTCTCCTTCTATCGTTCCAGCATTCCTTTGACCCAATTTGATTCCCCTTTTATTAATGTTTACCCTCCTCCCTATAGTGAGTCTGCTGCGATTTCATTCATATGTTTTTCATCCCTTTGTAGATAATACCCGTAGTGACCAAAAATGAACTCAAATCCTGACTCACAGAGGCCCCCTGGACAGTCTGGTCTTATGGAAACCTTGGCTACTGCTCCTTGATTGCCCTGCCATTTGTCATTACTCTTTGTTTACAGTCTTTGAGCCAGTTTTCAATCCATGCGACAGCACTTCTGTCCAAATCAATTTGTATTAATTTTTCAAGTCAGATTTCGCAAGGCACTGCAGTCAGTGGATTCCGGAGGTCCAGGCATATTACATGTTTCCTTCATCCGGTGATTTTGTAATTAGATTTTTTTTAAGTGGGGGTAGGGAGGAGATCGAGTTTCTCCGGCATGATCTTCCTGCGCTGTCTCATCGCCCAGTGACAATTCATGTGTGCAGGTATTGACGCCGGCGCGAATTTAATACCTATGATAAAGTGGAGGATTTTTTTAAATAGAACTGAAATGCCAGCTGCTCCTCGCACCATATTGTCTAATGAAGCGCCCCCTTTTTCAGCAGCTCCAGCCAGGAATCTTTGAGTCATTTTTGATCCTCTTTTATCCTTTGATCAACATTTGATGCTTGGAACGAAGCCAAATTATAAGAGCGCATCAGACTCCCTCTCCCTGGCTCCGCATCCCTCTCTCTCCCTCCTGCGCTCAGTTATTAACGTTCCCGCAGCCCTGAACTCATTTCTAACCAGCTGCACCTCTGCAGTTCTTTGTTCTTTGGTCCAAGGTGGTCACTCGGCTGTTGCAAGTCAAGTCGACCCCAGAGCCATGGGCAAAGCCTCATTACTCAGGCGCTTCGCCTTCTTAAAGTTGTTCAGAAGCCTTGGCTCCTGTGGTCCCTCATTGTCTTAATCTTCTTCACTGGGCTGGGAGCAAACGCAGTTCTCTGGAATTCACTGCAATTGTTTCAGGTCTTAAGACATTTAATCTCAATAAAAATCGAACGGATTTTGTGTGTTGGTGGGCAGGGGCAGAGTTGTGGAGTTCTTGCCTGTGCTATCTAGGAGTACTGTCATTTTAATAGTTCTCAGAGTCTTGTGCTATTTTAAAATACAAACAGTTCTAGCCTAGCTCTTTAAATCCACCATTTATTGTTTTTGCAAATCACCCTGATGCGAAACTCTCAAAAAGCCAAAAAACGGCACTCACAATAAAGGATAAGTATTAGGTTTAACCCTTTGTCTGTATTTGAACATCTCTCCTCCAATGAGAATAGTCACTGGTTTTTAACTTTGCCTGTTTCTACCTTGCCTTTCTCCCATCTGACTATCTGAACTTTGTACTGTCTCTGCCCCCAAATGAATTTTATGATACTAGACCTTTTTATCTAGCAAATCAGGCCCTTCTGTAATTTAATTAAACTTTTCACGGGAAGAACCCAACTATCAAATGTCATCTTATCTTCAGCAGCAGAAGTTGAAATAGAAATATCAGACATGTAGACAAGAAAGAGTCAAAACAGATCATTAACACCAGACTAAATGCCTTTAGACTGTGTTACAATGACTTCATGCTTAGCTGTTGAAAATAAGCTGTCAAAAACTATGTTGCTGTCTGTTCAAGGAATATGAAGTAGTATACCAAATACATTTGCTTTGAAGAATGTCTGGAACAGCTCTGAAAAACATTAACAATTTGGCATGGACATGTGAATGCTGGAGTGGATGGAAGAGCTGTTTTGGGGACAGAAAGCACTAAATGTAGACATGCTATATTATGCTTATTGGACTATCCTTTGCTAATAAAACTAATGGAAAATGAGAATAAACCAGTTAGAATATACAGAATGAAAATAAATATTAGAAGATATGGCCCAAACTGCCATTAAATACTAAGATATATTTTAACCCTTCTTAAACATTTTACAGTGCATTTAAACTTACAATTAAAAATTCTTTCAAAGTGTGTAAATAATAAATAAGTGAAGTTTAGTTCTAATTTTCAAACTTCAAAAACAAGTGATGTTTTATTCTGGTCTCTCAAAGAAATTAAACAGATCTGATAATACCAGCAAGAAATATGAATGGAATTTGTGACATTTTATCACCTTTATGTTTTCTGAGGGTCTGTTTTCTGATTAATAAAACCGCTGGGTGGGACTTATTTGTTGCAGGATGTTACACATGTTTTTCTCGGAGATTGGGAAGGAGATGGCGATGACCCGTTATTACTATGAATGGTAAAAGAAAGAGATATCGTATGCAAAGCACCTATCACTGTGCCTGGTGTATAGTAGGTGCTCAGTACCTGCCTTCTGCATTACATAAACCCATTCAATCAAAGTGCGGTCAGGTACTGCTTTTCATATGGAACTATTGGTCTGACCTTTACAACTTAAAGTGTTTGCCTCTTCAAAATTCAAGAGAGCATAGATGTGTTCTGGGTGAAGCTAATGCAGACTTTGTCACTATTTCTCAACAATGACAAGAGTGTGATAGATTGGCGAGGACTTTGCAGTTGAGTAGACTTGTTTTTTAATCCAGTTGCTAATAGATATATGACTTTACATCTCTTTGAGCTTTTTAATTTTTTCATCTGAAATGTAGGAACAATACCACCTACTTCAGTGTTGTCAGAATTAAAGGAAGTTATAGCTCTAAAATGTCTATGAAACTGGCTGTTTCATAGCTGATGTTCATTAAATATAATTTTCCTTTCCTTTGAGGAAGAGAGTTGGGGAGAGTTAGAGTGTCAAGGTACTTGCTGAACAGGCAGGAAGAATAATAACATGGGCTAAGCCAATACAACTCAGGATAAGTAATGTGTGAGGGATCTGCCATGAGTTCAGGTTAATAGTAGAAAAATTAACTTCAAATCAATTTCTCGTAAGGCTGTCTTCTCCCTGGCGGATCCCTATAGAGTACCATAAGTGGTATCCAAACATCAGTGTAACAGAATCACCCAGGGAACATGGTAAGAATACAAAGGCACACACCCTATCTGTCTTCTATGAATCTGGGCCTCTGTGTTCTTTGTTAGCTCTCCAGATGATTCGGATAAACTTCAGCATGTGTGAACCACTGGTATAGGTAATACAGCTGCAGCAGACATAGCTGAAGTTTATCCTCTAGCTCGAGCCACTGCTGGAGTAGAGAGTTCCAGGGTGCACCCCAGCTATTTAACAGTGATGTCTTTGGCTCCTGCCCCAGGTCTCCTCCCGTGCCAAGTTTGTGGCTGGAAGGAGTTTCAGCAGGGTGGTGCTTGACCAATGGGAGATGCAGGCCAATGGATCAATGCTGTCTGTCCATCCTCAAGTGGACAATTCTGAGGGGCATCCTGTGGACTTCTCAGGACGTCCCAGTGGAATCATTCTCCACAGCAGCAATCTCAATATCACACTCTCATTTTAGATTTTTCCCTTTATCCATCCCACATTTCCTGCAACATCACTCTTGTTTCCTGGAATGATCTTCCAGATGAATACTTACAAAAACGATCTTAGATCAAGTGCTAATTTGGGAACCACTCAAGCTGAGGCAATTATGTAGTGGCCAAAAACATGCTCAGGAGAGAGTGGAGCATCTAGCTTCCAAGTGGGAACCTTATAGTGCATGCAACAAAAGAATGAACTAAAAATGGGTGATGTCGAGAAGGGTTAGGGGGTTTTTGTTCAGGAGTGTAACTAGTACCACACCATGGAAAAGAGAGGTAAGCCCAAAACTGAGCCAAGTCTTCATGGTCTGATAGAGTGAAAGACAGATCAGGCCCTAGATTCTTTTACACAGATGCCAACAGGAGAAAAGGCATCACCGGATAATAGGAGACACTGATGGAGTATTTGAAGAATCCCAAGAAGTACATCCCTGGAACAAAAATGATCCTGGCTGGTATGCAATAAAGAATGAATCTTGCCCAAAGAGAGGTTTGACCTTCGTCCTCACTTCTGGGAAGTAATCTCCAAGTCTTTGGAATGTCTACCTCATATGAGTGTGTTTGCTTACTTGGAGGCTTTGGACCATGCCAGATAGTCAAGGCTAACAATGTGATTATGGTGCAGGACCTTAGGCACTATGGTATCACTTCAACCCATGGAGGGACTGCATTCTAAGGTTGGCCATGTGGAAGGTCAATCATGTCCAATGTGTCAAAGCCCCAATAAAACTCAGGACGTTAAGGCTTAGATGAGCTTCCCTAGCTGGCAATACTCCATGTATATTGTCACACATCATTGCTAAGAGAAGTAGGCACTGTTCCCACCACTCCCCATGGAGGAGACAACCAGAAGCTCTGCACCTTGGTGTCTCCCAGTCCTGCCTTATGGGACTCTTCCCTCTGTTGCTTTAAATCTCTATCCTTTTGTCACTTCCCAGATTAAGTTGTGAAAGACAGTGACTTCCATTTTGTTCACATACTTTCTGGGGCTCATCCTGGAAGCCAGTTGCTATTCTGAGCCACCTTGTGGAGAGGCCTGCCCTACAGGGCAGCCTCCAAGTCACAGCCTGCAAGGAACCGAGGCCTTCAGACCAGTAGCCAGTGAGAAACAGAATCTTGCCAACAACCAAGTGAATCCACCTTCAGTTGAATGTTGAGAATTTCCTGTAATTCCCTCCATATGAGAAATCCAGAGCCAGAGGACCCAGCTAAGCCACAAGGTGGCCTGATTCATGGAAACTATGAGATCAGTGTTTCAAGCTGCTTTGTTTTAGGATAATTTCTCATGCAGTAGAAGACAATTGGCACACCTGGGCTTACATCTCCGCTTCACTCCTTGGTTGTAGTGTGATTGTTTGTAAGTTACTGAAGTTTTTTGTGCCTTGATTTAGTTACTTGTAAACTTGGGTATAATAGTAGTACCTACTTTACAAGGTTGTTGTGAGAAACAACACAATGAATTAATCCCTAGTAGGACCACATAGCAGGAGCACAATGCATCTTAATGCTCACTGACACAGGCCTGGGGACTGTGTGGAAATAGAAGTGGCAGCCTGCTGCCACTATTCTATTCTCCAAGCTGAGCGAGTCACTTCTTTGGTGATGACGTCTGATGTGACTACTAGTTGAAGATGCTATTCTCTGAACAAATAATTCAGAAATTTGAAAAATAAAAAAGAATATGCTGCAATTGAGTGCTCAGTTTCCTCTTCAGCACCAAAATGTGTACAGTATAATTGTAAAACTGAACAGATGCACTAAGCTCTGATGGTGTAGGCATCCCATCTTGAAGGCAGGCGGAAGTTGGAGGTCGATATGGGTAGTAATTAGAAGATGGATAAAAAGAACTTAATATCTTCCCCTGTTGTTAGTTTTGCCCTGTGGATTCTTTAGGCATCCAAGAATTGTAAATTAGGATTGACATTTGTCACAAAAGCAAATAAAGTTTATTGTATTTGTCAGATCATCATCTTCCTCTAATATGTTAATTAAAATATTACCTATTAAAAGCTTATATCTATAATTACTATTCAGTAAGTGTTAAATCAAGTTTATGGTATTCTCGTAAGTGGAACTATACAATCCAAATATGCTTCTACCCTCAAACCCTTTTTCTGGCCATTTCTCTTTTCATCATACATTTTCTTGTGGAATTTTTTTAAAAAGCTAAGTCATGCATTTGGGAAGAGTATAGATGGCCAAGATGAAGAGGACTGCTAGGCTAGGGTCCTTCCAACATAATTTAATTTGGGGGTTCTAGAGTTCTAGAAACTTCTTGACTGGGGTACAAAGGCATTTTAGGAGGACATGATTGGCAGCATTTGCCTGAGTAATTTGTAGCCTCTTTCCAGCCAAGTGCAATAACATCAACTTGAAGTGATAAGGATACTGTTAAATTTGCTTTAATTAATGTCAGGTCCCTAAGTAATAAATCACCATTAATTTGTGAGTTAGTTTTTTGGAAATGGCCTAGTCTTTTTGGCTGTCTCTGAAATTTAGCTGGGAAAGCCTCCCACTTGTGGAAGCCTGTCTGCTCAATCGTTTTCTTCACTGTTTAGTTTTTCAAGGTGAGACTTCATCTGGGTTGTAGGTGTGTAAGATTACTCTATTTTCATAATTAGAATCCCAGCAAAAACTTCTTAACATTGTCAACTTTCATGTAGACTTATATCTATTAGAAGAATTATTAACTACTTTATTTAGACATTAGTAGTTTTCATACACTTATATGTGATTTTTTTTCAGGAAAATCCTCCAAAGAGTAGAATTTCATAAAACAAGAATTTTGAAAAAGGCAAATATCTACATGATAGAAAATAGCTGAACTTCTCAACTTCCTTTTTCAACATTTTCTCGAGGTGGCAATAGGATCCACAAAACCTCTGTCTCCTTCCTCTCCTGTACATATAATTTAGAGATGCATTTCTGGTGTTGCATATTTTTAAAAGAGAGATGTGTGTGTGTGTATGTGTGTGTGTTTGTAATGCTCCTAGCTATTTGGTATGCCCTTCTTAATTCAATTTCTTTGTGCTGATTATGCTGGTTGGTCTGATCTAGTCTAGCCTTGCAAAGAATTCCCTTCTCAACTTTGGATCATCCTTGTAGAACAGCTTCTTACTTCTGAAGTCTCTGTTTCCTAGGGCTCCATTTTCAGTTCAATTTTGGCTTGCAACTCATGCTGTTGACTTTATTCTTTTTTGTAGTTTGCAGTATCACGTGCATGCAGGTAATACACAGGAAAAATCCTGGTCTGGGCTGATCTTACAGAAGTTTGATATTTTGTGTAATTAACTGTCAGATCATTTCAAATTTTGTTAACTTTAAAAGATACCAAATAGCATTATTGATCAGTTAATTTATAAATGTTACGAATTCTGGAGTCTTCTTAATACTTGTAATTTGTATTGCTTTTCCAGACTCTCCAAGAAACATTGTCTGACCCAGAGTAACAAGGACAATGCTTTCTTAATGCATTACCTTGTCATTCAATGAATATGCTAAACTACCACATAAGGAATCTAGTCAAGATATAGAGTCCATTTTCAATTAATTTTGTGGGATGTATTTGGGGGAAAGAGAACGGGACTGAGAGTTAGAAAGCCTGACACTGACATCTGACACTCCCCACAGATAGTTGGGGACTGAACTTCATTTTCACATCTATTAATTCAATGAGAAGTGGATGGTTGCACTAGGCAGTTTCTTAAAACCTTTCCACTGCTGACATTCTATGAATCATCTTTAATGTCCACTTATATCCAGTGCATTTGCTTATCAATTTCTGGAGGGAGCAGGTGCAAAGTAAAGGTATAAAAAATTCAGTTGGTCATTTTTTTTCTTATAATATCTGGCATGTAAGGTTAAGTTTGAAAGAAGAATTAAACCATAATGAAAATAGAAAAGGAAATTATCTGTGGATTTGTGAATTTACATGCATCTTCTAATTTTTCATGGGAAATTTATAATTGGATACTCTTTGTCATTGAATCTTGCTAAACAGATGCATATTTTTCTTTCAACTCTTCTTTGGCTACAGTAATTTCTGAGTTGTCTCCATGCAGTCATTACTCATTCTAGTTCTCATGAAACAACTAGTTTCTTAAAAGCTTTCTGTTCATTTATCTCTCAAGTGTGATTATGACATCCTCATTTGCACCCAATCAAAAAGCACATCAATTCCAGTGTCTTGTTATACTTGAATGATTTGTTAGATTCACCCAAGCAATGATTTTTATGGGATAAAGGCAGAAATCACTGGAGAAAACAAGACTGAGAAGAATTGTATAGTGTTGGATAAGAATTCATAGTTATGGACTGTATTAATTGCCTCTTCTTCACCCCATTGGCGAATGAGGGATTCCCACCCAAGGGTTATGGGGATGGCCAAACACATAATATCCAACACTGGACGGATGAGATAGTCAGCAGTTTATTAGTCACATATACTCATAGCCTGGGGGAGGAGGACGCTACATGCCATTGACATGTGGGGTGCACCTGGGAGCAGAGTGAACAATCAGAAGCTGTGAGAGGGAAGCTTTGTTGTATCAAGAGAGTGAGGTACTCTTTATCCTATAGTAGGATATAAATGGCTTGTTGGGATAATCCACAGTCTGGCAAGGAACTGAAACCTGATACTCAGAGATAAGCAAAAAATGTGCCTGGTGCCCTCAATATAAGGGGTTGTTTGACAAGGGGACCTTATTTACAGGAGCAGAGTTGGGAGAGGAGGTTGCTGCTAGGCCATTCCAAGACCCTCCCAATTTTAGTAGATGTCAAACAGCAAATAATAATGAACCTTATTTTCAGTCCTTACAACACATGGATATATGAATATTTTTTATCTTAAAGTAAAATGATGAGAATTAAGATCATATTTAAATAAAATACGGGAAACTTTTATCAGTAAGAAACATAGACTAATTTTTTTAGAAAAACATATCAGGAGATAAATGACATCAAAATCCAGGAGAAACTTTTATGTTTGGGCAGAAGCAGCTGGGTGAATTTTAGATCTGTTTGGTTTTAAGCTTTTGTGATTTTTTAATTTTTTTTTTTTTTTTTTTTTTTTTTTTTTTTTTTTTTTGCGGTACGCGGGTCTCTCACTGTTGTGGCCTCTCCCGTTGCGGAGCACAGGCTCCGGACGCGCAGGCTCAGCGGCCATGGCTCACGGGCCCAGCTGCTCCGCGGCATGTGGGATCTTCCCAGACCGGGGCACGATCCCTTGTCCCCTGCATCGGCAGGCGGGCTCTCAACCACTGCGCCACCAGGGAAGCCCAGATTTTTTAATTTCTTGACTAATGAATACTGTTTGTCTTTCTCATAGATTTCATTAATAAATATCTTCCTGGTTTTAATTTCCCTTTTTGTTCTATGGTCTTTCATCCTATATAACTTAAGCTCTTTCTGCATCTTGCAAGGTTGAACTTGGCTTTCCTGTGTTTATTTTCTTTGGCTTTCACAATGCAAATTTGTATCTGTGATTTTAGGTTTGCTCAGCATCTTTTCTATATAAGAAAATGCCTTGTAAATGGCAATTCAATAGATTGATTCATAAGTAGAATGTACATAAGTGACAAATTTTAAATGAGAAGAAACTGTTCAGAATAATAGTATTAGTGATGAACCTAATGCTACTGAGAGGTTATTTTTCAATAAATACTACTGCTAGTTACAATCGTCTATGATGGAAAATGTATGTAAGAGTGGCCAACTCATTCCAGTTTGCTTAGGACCTATTTAAGCACTGAAAGTCCTGCATCCTTAGAAACCCTTCAGTCCTGGCAAACACAGTATAGTTGGTCACCCCAGGTGAATTTTTATTAGAACTTCTATTTCAGCAGATCTGAAATAGATACAAGGCAACTGGTAATAACTTCATAAAAATATTTTATTGATTGTTGTAGCCCTGGCATTTAAAATATTTCTGAGTACATAGTAGATTTTCAATAAATATTTGATAACTGAATCACTGAGAATATAGCCTACCAATCTGTCTAATTAACCCAGAAGGAGAAGATGCATCTCCCTGGAAGATCATTCTGAACTGTTAGGTACCATCTCTTCGAATTCATATGAGATAAAATGTTTTTCTGACTTGAGGATGTGAGGATGACCCAGCAAAGATGCTGAATCAATGGAAAGCATGGGTTTTTCAAAACATGAATATAAGTCAGTTTGTAATGAGTGTTGTTGAAACTTCCTCCCAAGTTAAAAAGTCATATGCCTGTTTATTGTTTTACTCAAAGCATCTTTCTGACATACCTAAACCTCTGTAATTATGAACTTCACTGTACCCCTAATGAGGATTGTACTTGTACATGCAGATCTGATGACACAGATCGTGAGCAGGGACCCTGAGGCTACCTGTGTAGTCTGTCCAGCAGAGGGCATTGGTGTACCTATGCAAAGACCAGGGCTCACCTGGGATGAATTGTGATGGTCAGCAAGATGCCTAGGGCCCATCTGTAAATGCTGAAAGCTAACAACAGTGGGAAAATATTTCCTGTAGGAAAGCTCTGAGATCACCTGATACAAATGCAGCACCATCTTGTGCAAGTTGTGGTGACCTAGTGAACTCACAAATGTATAAAGTCTCAGAAGTTTACTCTAACATGGGATAAAACAAACATATACACTCTGTTTTATATAAAGTAGATAACCAACAAGGACCTGCTGTATAGCACAGGGAACTATACTCAATATTTTGTAATAACCTATAAGGGAAAAGAATCTGAAAAAATATATATATATATAAAACTGAATCACTGTGCTATACACCTGAAACTTACACATTGTAAATCAACTATACTTCAAGTTTTTTAAAAATCAGAAAAAATAAAATAAAAAACAATAAAACTATGCCACAAAAAATAATAAAAATAAAATAAAATAAAACAAAAACAGCACTCCGGTAAACTGTCATTCCTGAGAACCAATGCACTATAAAGCTCAATTTAGAAAAACTCTTAAGTACTCCAAACCAAGAAAGAGAATGAATGTATAAAGTCTAAATATATATCTGAAGATTCTGAAGATAATCTTAATTATTTTTCTAACTTCTAATGATAATAATAATAATAATATCTAACATATTTAGTGCCTTAAATGTTCCCAAACTTAACTCACAATATTTTAAATATATCAACCCTTTAATGTATTTAAGACTCTGGCTACTACTACTATTTTACATGTAAGACACCTATTGCACAGAGTAGTTAAGTGGTTTATTTAAGGACACATAGCTAGATGGATTAGAGCCAGTGATTCTGAATATAAGGCTATTTGTTTTTACTCTGTACTTACCTATGGTGCTCTCCAATTATATGGCATATATTAAATAACACATATTTATCATTAATTATTATCATGCTTTTAACCAGACATATACTTCTTATAAATATTAAGTTAATTTCACAAAGACTAAACGTGGTATTTAATCTGATTTTTGTCCTAAAATGTCCAATTGCCTTGCAAATATTAATTTAGAAAGAATGAGTGAAATTTTCCAAAGAGCAAAATTCTTTGTGCAAGAAAGAAACATTATTCCTAGATATAGCTAGACATTTTTAGTACTTTAAGAAAAGACACAAAACACCTTGGAAATGAGAAGATAATGGTGAAATCAGGGAAGTTCCCTGTTCACCAATGATATTTAATTTCCTTTGCTGAGAATGAAGAGGAAGATGAAGTCTCTGGGGCAGCTTCTAACATGACCATGGCAGTATGACATTGCTGAATGCTCTTTCTGACTTCCATTTTTTCAAGGTAGTGACAGCTGTTTGGTTTCTCCCACTGGACAATGAAGTTATTTGCTACCCTACAGCAAAACCTGCTTGATCACAGTGAGGGAAAAATGAGTTCTGTGACTTAACATTTACATTCTGTCCTAGTGTTGCTGGGCTGCATCATCATAAAGAGACTTTCATGGGACCCCCTTTCCCCAGCCCAGGAAGCTACATGGCAAATCCACAGCAAAGCTGAGTGTATGTTTACTTGTGAACACTACATGGCCCACCTACCATCAGAAACACTATCTTCATCAAGCACAATCATCTGATCATCTAACAGGTGTGCTGCTAGGCTGGGCTATCAACTCAACTGCCTATGTAGTTTGGATTTGTTTGTGTCCAAATGTATGTTTAACCATAACTGAATTCTTTTAAAATTGAGATTTCATAACAACAACAAAGAAGACTATTGAGAACTACTGAACCCATAATGTAGAATGGACTATATTTAATGTATTATATTATGTGTATAAATCGTATCTTATGCATACATATATGAAACACCTAGAAAGAGGGCTCAGGTGTAACAAAAATAAGATCCTTGTGTTTCCTACCATTCCTTTCTAGCAGTGAACAATAAAAGGAAAAAAACATACCCCAATTTTGACCCTGATTCTCCTATTCTGTCATGATCGGGTTTTTCATCATTGGCTGACTTGCTCTGTGCTCTCTGACTGGACTCAGTGTAGACACTTCCCTGAATATGGACAAATGTACTAATTGGAAGAATTCTTTGTCTCTCTGTTTGCAATCATTTAGAGTTCAGACTTTAAAATATAGCCTTTTTTTTCAGCTGAATCTCCACAGCTTGTATTTCTGTTCTTATCTACTACTATACACAGCCCTGCAAAGGCTGGAAATGTGAAACTGCTCCATTTCTGTGAATTGTAACTCTGATTATACAATTCCTTCTCATCTCTACTATAGTAGCTCCTCAAAATTGGAATTAGACACCCATTTTATACTTGCCCATAGCACATTGTACTTGTCCTCTTACAGAGATTATCAAACTGTATTGCAATGGCCTATCTACTTATTTCTATTCTCTGCTAGATTGTAAGTTATCTTTAGTTATTCATTCATGCAACCAATGAGTTAATCGTTTTCTCATGGCTTCACACACCAACTATTTGTTGAGCATCTGCTATGTGCAAGATACATCACACACACACACACACACACACTTAGGATCAAAACAGATATTTTTCTTGCACACCTTATGTAGCCATTGAGCTTGTAGTCTAATAGGGCAGGTAGACATTTATCAAATAATCAAACAGATAAAATGCATAGTCATTAAATGTGATGAAAAAAGGAAAGGTATACGGTAATATGATATTAATTAAATCTAGTCTGTGAGTGAGGCAGGTGGTCAGAGAAGAATTCTCTGAGAAAGTGACTTCTGAGCTAAAATCTGAAAGGTGGCTGAGCTAATCAGAGGGAGAAGTGGGAAAAGTGCATTCCAGATTACAGAGCAACATGCTCAAAGTCTCAAGGCAGGAAGGAACAGGGTGAGTTTATGAAATGGTAGAGAGCCCTGTGGTTGGATCACTGAGTGAAGAGCAAGGAGCAATAGATGAAGCTGCATAAACAGAAATGGAATGAATTGTGTAGCACCTTGGAAACCATTTTAGAGGCATTAATTTCTGTCTTCAGAGCAGGAAAAATCCACTGGAGGGTTTTAAGCAGGGGAACCACATGATCTGATGTGAAATTGCTCTGGCTCCAGGGTGAAGAATGAATTGGATGGGATCAGAGCAAGTATAGCGAATTACTAAGGTGGTTTCTGCACCAGTGCAGGTAAGAGTGATAGTTTAGACCACAGTGGTGGCAGCAGAGATGGAATAGGAATGGCCAGAATGGTGGGATGAAACTAGGGCCATGTAGCTTTCTGCAAAGTGGAGAAAATCTTTCCAGAAGGGACTGGTTATGAATGATGAACGTTACCTAGAGTTTCTCTACTGTAGTCTCCTGGTCATCACTGCATCTCTAGAACCTGGCACGATGCATGGCATGTGGTAAGTGCTTGATACATGTTTGTTCGAAGGAAAGTCAGAAGAAAGAAATGAAAGAAAGGAAGAAGGAAGTGGATAATCTTTCCAGGCTTCTGGTGGAAAAAAAATATCTCTAAAGGACTCTTCACCACCATTCAAAATTCAGAAGTCCTTTGCTGATCTTTGATAGAAAATAACTTTTAAACTGAATGCAAAGATTGATGATTGATTGACTGATTGATTTTTATAGTGACTATAGTACTTTTAATGTGGGGCTGAAAGAGATACTGAGGCATGGTCTGACTTCCATGGGAAAGAAAATTGTTCTCTCTCTTTTTTTTTTTTTTTTTTGCAGTACATGGGCCTCTCACTGTTGTGGCCTCTCCCATTGCAGAGCACAGGCTCCAGACGCGCAGGCTCAGCAGCCATGGCTCACGGGCCCAGCCGCTCCGCGGCATGTGGGATCTTCCCGGACCGGGGCACGAACCCGTGTCCCCTGCATCGGCAGGCGGGCTCTCAACC
>NC_041214.2:133150467-133184850 GCF_002837175.3 Physeter macrocephalus | reverse complement strand
TATATGCCCAGTAGTGGGATTGCTGGGTCGTATGGTAGTTCTATTTTTAGTTTTTTAAGGAACCTCCATACTGTTCTCCATAGTGGCTGTATCAATTTACATTCCCACCAACAGTGCAAGAGGGTTCCCTTTTCTCCACATCCTGTCCAGCATGCATTGTTTGTAGCTTTTTTGATGATGGCCATTCTGATCAGTGTGAGGTGATACCTCATTGTAGTTTTGATTTTCATTTCTCTAATGATTAGTGAAGTTGAGCATCCTTTCATGTGTTTGCTGGCAATCTGTATATATTCTTTCGAGAAATGTCTATTTAGATCTTCTGCCTATTTTTGGTTTGGGTTGTTTGTTTTCTTTTGATACTGAGCTGCATGAGCTGCTTGTATATTTTGGAGATTACTCTTTTGTCAGTTGCTTCATTTGCAAATATTTTCTCCCATTCTGAGGGTTGTCTTTCATAATGGATTCAGAAGACAAATGGTTAATTCTTTTTTCTAATGCAAAAATGATAAACTGGGACAGATTCAAGGACCCCTGAACTTTTATTGCTTTCCAAAAGCACCATTTTTGGATTGAGATCAATGTCTGTTTGCTCCACATCCCTACTCTACTATTGATCAATTGCCCCCTTTTCCAGCAGGTTTTTTCCTATTTCCATAGAAACTTCCACTTTACCAATGATTTGAACTTAACTCCTCTTTCTACAGTGTACAGATTCACAGACCTATTCCATGGTGATGTAAAAACTCTTCCTAAGAGTGCTGGAAAAGTGCTTTTTGTCTTCAAGGGTCTCTAAAGAATTGAGTGTGTATTTGCCCCTGCCCCAAAGTTCAGAAGTTCAGACTGCCATCTGAACCGGTGAGTACATTCTATCAACATAGCTAACATACTGAGTTAATTCCCTCTGTCGTTAAAAGATGACATTAATTGCTCCCAAATTCCCAAATGCAAGAAGACTAAGCAGAAGTGTGCAAAGCTAATCCACATCTATCCCAAGATGCCAAAACTCACCAGGAAATCCCAGGAGAAAACATTAAGCCCTTGGCAGCCTCCAATTGTCCCAGTACAATGATGTTGAGTGTTAAATAATGTAATTCAGCACAAGGATGTGCTACTGTACTGCTTTTGACTGGGAATATATTGCTACTTTATAGTCCAGAAGAATAAGAGTGAATGAATATTTATTTGAATAAGAAATAACAGAAAATATATAATGAAATAAAATAAGAAGAAATGTGCTAGAGGCTTCTGGTGCTTACCTTTATCTGGTTATCTTCTTCCTGGCACAAAGGGGGAATTCGTACTTCTCTCCAAATACAATTAGGCTGAACCACGTGACCAGTTCCTGGAAAAATATTGTGGAAGATATGTGTTGTTGCTTCCAGGCCAGAACATTGAACTGCTGCTGTGAGCATTCCCCTTCCCCACTGCATTGACCAAGACACTGCTTGTTACAGCTGATACAGCTACAGTGTGGTGGAGACTAGCTCATCCGAAGCCGCCAAGTGATTTCATGGACAACAGTTGCTCTAGAGAGCCATCAGAAAATCACAGCAGAATTTCCATGAGCAACAAATAAATGCCTGCTGTGCTAAACCACAGAAAATTGAGGTTTTTCCCATAGCATGGCTTGGTCTATCCTACTTAATGCAAAAACTTTAGGGAAATTATTAATTTCGTATCAAGGGCAACAGTACTATTAGGTTTTGGATGGTTGCATTCAATACTAAAGAATTATGAAAAGCTAAAATAAATGATGATGGCCTACATCTATTCCCCTGATTGTGGCTTGGTTCTGCCTAGGTGAGTTTGGGTTTGGAATGAACTACCCTGTACGTGGGGATGATCTCAAGTACACCACATCATTTATTTAAAGTCAAGTTTATTGAGGTATAATTCACATATGGTAAAATTCACCTTTTTAAAGCACATAGTTTTATAATCTTGATGAATGTATATAGTTGTGCAACCACTACTTCCATCACAGTATAAATAGACTATTGCTATCACTCTAAAAATTCTCCCTGTGCTCCTTTGTAATTAATCCTCTTCCTCCACACCCAACCAGTACTCTGATTTATGTCCCTTTAATTTTGCTCTTTTGAGATATTCATGTAAAAGAAATCACACAGTATATATAAACGTTTCATATCTGGCTTCTTTTAGCAAGCATAATGTTTTTGAGATTCACCCATATTATTGCATCAGTAGTTCACCCATTTTTGCCGCTGAGTAGTACTTCATTGTATGAAGTTATCATAATTTGTTCATAAATTCACCAGCTAATGGATATTTGGGTTGTTTCTGGTTTGGGGTGATTATGAATAAAAAAATCCATGGACATTTATATACAGATCTTTGCATGAACATGTGTTTTCATTACTCTTTGGTAAATTCTTGGAAGAGGTATTGCTTCATCATAAGGTAAGTGTATGTTTATTCTTCAAAACTATGTTTCAAAGGTATTGTATTTGGCATTGCCACTAGCAAAATGTATAAGAGGTCCAGATGCTCCACATCCTCCCCAGCACTTTGTATTATCAGTTTTAACAATTTTATCCACTCTAGGATGTGTATGGTAGTATCTTATCTTAATTTTTAATTAGGTTTTCCCTAATGAATAATGGTGTTGAACATCTTTCCAGGTACTTACCATTTAAATCTCTTCCTTGGGGGGACTTTCAAGACAGTGGAGGAGTAAGATGTGGAGATCATCTTTCTCCCCACAAATACATCGAAAATATATCTACATGTGGAACAACTGCTACAGAACACCTACTGAACGCTGGCAGAAGACCTCAGACTTCCAAAAGGCAAGAAAATCCCCACTTACCTGGGTAGGGCAAAAGAAAAAAGAAAAAACAGAGACAAAAGAATAGGGATGGGACCCACACTTCCGGGAGGGAGCTGTGAAGGAGGAAAATGTTTCACACTCTAGGGAGCCCCTTCACTGGCAGTGATGGGGGATGGGTGGGGGGGGAGCTTCAGAGCCACGAAGGAGAGCACAGCAACAGGGGTGCAGAGAGCAAAGCAGAGAGATTCCCACACAAAGGATTGGTGACGACCAGCACTCACCAACCTGAGATGCTGGTCTGCTCACCCGCTGGGGTGGGTGGGGGCTGAGAGCTGAGGATCAGGCTTCAGAGGTAAGACCCCAGGGAGAGGACTGGGGTTGGTGGTGTGAAGACAGCCTGAAGGGTGATAGTGTGCCACAGCTGGCTGGGAGGGAGTCTGGGAAAAAGTCTGGAACTGCCAAAGAGGTAAGAGACCATTGTTTCGGCGTGCGTGAGGAGAGAACTTTCCTTCCCCGTGTGTGCACAGAAAGCAGAGCACCACCTAAGTGAGCTCCAGAGATGGGTGCAAGCCATGGCTATCAACTCAGAACACAGAGACAGGTACAAACAACTAACGTTGCTGCTGCTACCACCAAGAATCCTGTGTGCAAGCGTAGGTCACTATCCACACCCCTCTGGGAGCCTGTGCTGCACACCACTGCCAGGATCCTGTGATCTAGGGACAACTTCCCCTGGAGAACACACGGTGCAACTCAGGCTGTTGCAATGTCACACCGGCCTGTGCCGCCACAGGTTCACCCTGCATTCCAATTGTTACTACATGACCATTCCATCTCCCTGGCCTGAGTGAGCAAGAGAGCCCTAATCAGCTGCTACTTTAACCCCTTCCTGTCTGGGCGGAGAACAGATGCCTGAGGGCAGCCTACATGCAGAGGTGGGGCCAAAACCAAAGCTGAACCCCAGGAGCTGTGCGAACAAAGAGGAGGAAGGGAAGCTTCTCCATGCAGCTTCAGGAGCAGATTAAACCCCCACAAACAACTTGATAAACTTTGCATCAGAAGAATAACTGAATACACAACAAATGTTCCCCAAATTGAGACAGTGGACTTTGGGAACAACTGTAGACTTGGGGTTTACTTCATGCATCTAATTTGTTTCTGGTTTTATGTTTATCTTCATATAGTTTTTAGTGCTTATTATCATTGGTGGATTTGTTTATTGGTTTGGTTGCTCTCTTTTTAAAATTTTATTTTTCTATTTTTTTATACTTTTTATTAAAAATTTTTTTTTCCTTTTCCTCTTTTTGTAAGTGTGTATGTGTATGCTTCTTTGTGTGATTTTGTCTGTTTAGGTTTGCTTTTACCATTTGCCCTAGGTTCTATCTGTATGACTTTTTTTTTTTTCTTCCTTTTCTTCTGAGCCATGTGGCTAGCAGGGTCTTCGTGCTCTGGTCAGGTGTCATGCCTGAGCCTCCAAGGTGGGAGTCCAGGACACTGGATAAACAGAAACCTCACAGCCCCATGTAATATCAGTCGGCGAGAGTTCTCCCAGAGATCTTCATCTCAACACTAAGACCAGGTCCACCCAAGGGCCAGCAAGCTCCAGTGCTGGATGCCCCATGCCAAACAACTAGCAAGACAGGAACACAACGCCACTCATTAGCAGAGAGGCTGCCTAATGTCATACTAAGTTCACAGGCACTCCAAAACACACCACCAGATGCAGCCCTGCCCACCTGAAGAACAAGATACAGCCCCACCCACCAGAACACAGGCACCAGCCCCCTCCACCAGGAAGCCTACACAAGCTGCTAAACCAAACTCACCTACTGGGGGCAGACACCAAAAACAACAGGAATTATGAACATGCAGCCTGTGAAAAGTACACCCCAAACAAAGTAAGTTAAACAAAATGAGAAGATAGAGAAATATGCAGCAGCTGAAGGAACAAGGTAAAAACCTAAGAGACCAAACAAATGAAGAGGAAATAGGCAGTCTAGTGGAAAAAGAATTCAGAGTAACGATAGTAAAGATGATCCAAAATGTCAGCAATTGAATGGAGAAAACACACGAAATGTTTAACAAGGACCTAGAAGAACTAAAGAGCAAAAACAATGATGAACAACACAATAAATGAAATTTAAAATACTCTAGAAGGAATCAATAGCAGAATAACTGAGGCAGAA
This sequence comes from Physeter macrocephalus, assembly GCF_002837175.3. Taxonomy (NCBI): domain Eukaryota; kingdom Metazoa; phylum Chordata; class Mammalia; order Artiodactyla; family Physeteridae; genus Physeter; species Physeter macrocephalus. The sequence continues at coordinate 133,179,873 of NC_041214.2, read as the reverse complement.
GAATGGATAAGTGACCTGGAAGATAAAATAGTGGAAATAACTGGCACAGAACAGAATAAAGAAAAAAGAATTAAAAGAATTGAGGAGAGTGTCAGAGACCTGTGGGACAACATTAAATGCACCAACATTCAAATAACAGGTGTCTCAGAGGAAGAGAAAAAGAAAAGGTCTGAGAAAATATTTGAAGAGGTTATAGTTGAAAACTTCCCTAACATGGGAAAGGAAACAGTCAATCAATTCCAAAAGTGCATAGAGTCCCATACAGGATAAATCCAAGGAGAAACATGCCAAGATACATATTAATCAAACTATCAAAAATTAAATTCAAAGAAAAAACATTCAAAGCAGCAAGGGAAAAGCAACAAATAACACACAAGGGAATCCCCAAAAGGTTAAGAGCTGATCTTTCAGCAAAAACTCTGCAAGCCAGAAGGGAGTGGCAGGACATATTTACAGTGATGAAAGGGAAAAACCTACAACCAAGATTACTCTATCCAGCAAGGATCTCATTAAGAATCAAGCGAGAAATTAAAACCTTTACAGACAAGCAAAACTTAAGAGAATTCAGCAACACCAAACCAGCTTTACCACAAATGCTAAAGGAAATTCTCTAGGCAAGAAACACAAGAGGAGGAAAAGACCTACAATAACAAACCCAAACCAATTAAGAAAATGGTAATAGGAACATAATTACCTTAAATGTAAATGGATTAAATGCTCCAACCAAAAGACACAGACTGGCTGAAAGGATACAAAAACAAGACACATATATATGCTGTCTACAAGAGACCCACTTCAGACGTAGGGACACATTCAGACTGAAAAGGAGAGGATGGAAAAAGATATTGCATACAAATGGAAATCAAAAGAAAGCTGGGGTCGCAATTCTCATATCAGAAAAAGTAGACTTTAAAACAAAGACTATTACAAGAGACAAAGAAGGATACTATATAATGATCAAGGGGTCAATCCAAGAAGAAGATATAACAATTGTAAATATTTATCCACCCAACATAGGAGCACCTCAATACCTAAGCAAATGCTAAGAGCCACAAAAGGGGAAATCGACAGTAACATAATAATAGTCAGGGACGTTAACACTCCACTTTCACCAATGGACAGATCATCCAAAATGAAAATAAATAAGGAAACCCAAGCTTTAAACGACACATTACACAAGAAGGACTTAATGGATATTTATAGGACATTCCATCCAAAAACAACAGAATACAATTTCTTCTCAAGTGTTAGTAGAAGGAAAAAAATCATAAAGATCAGAGCAGAAATAAATGAAAAAAATGAAGGAAACAAGAGCAAAGATCAATAAAACTAAAAGCTGGTTCCTTGAGAAGATAAACAAAATTGATAAACCATTATCCAGACTCATCAAGAAAAAAAAGAGAGAAGACTCAAATCAACAGAATTAGAAATGAAAAAGGAAAAGTAACAACTGACACTGTAGTATTACAAAGGATTATGAGAGATTACTACAAGCAACTATATGCCAATAAAATGGACTACCTGGAAGAAATGGACAAATTCTTAGAAAAGCACAACACTTCAAGACCAAACCAGGAAAAATAGAAAATATAAACAGAGCAATCGCAAGCACTGAAATTGAAACTGTGATTAAAAATCTTCCAACAAACAAAAGGCCAGGACCAGATGGCTTCACAGGTGAATTCTATCAAACATTTAGAGAAGAGTTAACACCTATCCTTCTCAAACTCTTCCAAAACATAGCAGAGGGAGGAACACTCCCAAACTCATTCCATCACTCTGATACCAAAACCAGACAAAGATGTCACATAACAAAGAAAACTACAGGCCAATATCACAGATGAACATAGATGCAAAAATCCTCAACAAAATACTAGCAAACAGAATCCAACAGCACATTAAAAGGGTCATACACCATGATCAAGTGAGGTTTATCCCAGGAATGCAAGAATTCTTCAATATATCCAGATCAATCAATGTGATACATCATATTAACAAACTGAAGAATAAATACCATATGATAATCTCAATAGACACAGAAGAAGCTTTTGACAAAATTCAATGCTGATTTACTATTAAAAAAAATCCCCAGGAAGTAGGCATAGAGGGAACCTAACTCAACATAATAAAGGCCATATATGACAAACCTACAGCCAACATCATTCTCAATGGTGAAAAACTAAAACCATTTCCTCTAAGATCAGGAACAAGACAAGGTTGCCCACTCTCACCACTATTATTCAACATAGTTTTGGAAGCTTTATCCATGGCAATCAGAGAAGAAAAAGAAATAAAAGCAATCCAAATCAGAAAAGAAGAAGTAAAAGTGTCACTGTTTGAAGATGACATGATACCATACATAGAGAATCCTAAAGATGCTAACAGAAAACTACTAGAGCTAATCAATGAATATGGTAAAGTAGCAGGATACAAAATCAATGCACAGAGTCTCTTGCATTCCTATGCACTAATGATGAAAAATCTGGAAGAGAAATTAAGGAAACGCTTACATTTACCATTGCAATGAAAAGAATAAAATACCTAGGAATAAACCTTCCTAAGAAGACAAAAGACCTGTATGCAAAAAACTATAAGACACTGATGAAAGAAATTAAAGATGATACAAACAGATGGAGAGATATACCAGGTTCTTGGACTGGAAGAATCAACTTTTGAAAATGACTATACTACCCAAAGCAATCTACAGATTCAATGCAATCCCTATCAAGCTACCAATGACATTTTTCACAAAACTAGAACAAAAAATTTCACAATTTGCATGGAAACACAAAAGACCCCGAGTAGTCAAAGCAACCTTGAGAAAGAAAAACGGAGCCTGAGGAATCAGGCTCCCTTACTTTGGACTATGCTGCAAAGCTGCATTAATCAAGACAGTATGGTACTGGTACCAAAACAGAAATATAGATCAATGAAACAGAATAGAAAGCCCAGAGGTAAACCCATGCACATATGGTCACCTTATCTTTGACAAAGGAGGCAAGAGTATACAGTGGAGAAAAGACAGCATCTTCAATTAATGGTGCTGGGAAAACTGGACAGCTACATGTAAAAGAATGAAATTAGAACACTTCCTGACACCATACACAAAAATAAATTCAAAATGGATTAAAAACCTAAATGTAAGCCCTGACACTATAAAACTCTTAGAGGAAAACATAGGCACAACACTCTATGACATAAATCACAGCAAGCTCTTTTTTGACCCACCTCCTAGAGTAATGGAAATAAAAACAAAAATAAACAAATGGGATCTAATGAAATGTAAAAGCTTTTGCACAGCAAAGGAAACCATAAACAAGATGAAAAGACAACATTCAGAATGGGAGAAAATATTTGCAAATGAAGCAAATGACAAAGGATTAATCTCCAAAATATACTAGCAATTCATGCAGCTCAATATCAAAGAAACAGCCACCCAATCCAAAAATGGGCAGAAGACCTACATAGACATTTCTCCAAAGAAGATATACAGATTGCCAACAAACACATGAAAGGATGCTCAACATCACTAATCATTAGAGAAATGCAAATCAAAACCATAATGAAGTATAACCTCACACACCAGTCAGAATGGCCATCATCAAAAAATCTACCAACAGTAACTGCTGGAGAGGGTGTGGAGAAAAGAGGACCCTCTTGCACTGTTGGTGGGAATGTAAATTGATACATCCACTATGGAGAACAGTATGGAGGTTCCTTAAAAAACTGAAAATAGAACTACCATATGACCTAGCAATCCTACTACTTGACATATACCCTGAGAAAACCATAATTCAAAAAGAGACATGTACCACAATGTTCATTGCAGCACTATTTACAATAGCCAGGACATGGAAGCAACCTAAGCGTCCATCAACAGATGAATGGATAAAGAATGTTCCATATACAATGGAATATTACTCAGCCATAAAAAGAAATGAAATTGAGTTATTCGTAATGAGGTGGATGGATCTAGAGTCTGCCATACAGAGTAAAGTAAGTCAGAAAACGAAAAACAATACCGCATGCTAAGACATATATATGGAACCTAAAAAAAGAAAATGGTTCTTATGAACGTAGGGTCAGTACATGAATAAAGATGCAGATGTAGAGAATGGAATTGAGGACACGGGGAGTGGGTAGGGTAAGCTGGGACAAAGTGAGAGAGTGTCATGGACATATATACACTACCAAATGTAAAATACATAGCTAGTGGGAAGCAGCTGCATAGCACAGGGAGATCAGCTCGGTGCTTTGTGACCACCTGGAGTGGTGGGATAGGGAGGGTGGGAGGGAGACACAAGAGGGAGGGGATATGGGGATATATGTATACATATAGCTGTTTCACTTTGTTATACAGCAGAAACTAACTGAACATTGTAAAGCATTTATATTCCAATAAAGATATTATACTCCACTGTAAAGCAATTGTACTCCAATAAAGATGTTAAAAGAAAATCTCTTCTTTGGTTGGTTGTTTATTCAAATCCTTTGCTCATTTTTTATTTGGTTTTCTGTCATCTTCTTATTCAATTATAGTGTTCTAGATCTCCTAGAGGATGTACTCTAGACACAAATCCCTTACCAGATATGTCTTTACTGCATCACTTTTTAAATCGTTTAATCAGATAAACTCAGGTTGAAAGGATGTTCTGAAGGGTGAGATAAAATACTCCTCATTCTTTTCTCAGATTGGCTCTCTACCCCTACTGATCAGAGAGAAAAATGAGAAATATTTTGTCCTTCTGCCTTTCTGGAGCTATGGGGAGAAGAACAATGCATAGAGGCAATATTCATGACTTCATGCTTTCTTATGTACCAATGGTGTAACTTTATCACCTTTTTCTTCTCTACCACTTTGAGGCAGCATCCAGCCACATGCCCAAATCGCTAAGACTTTGTCCTAATTCATGGTGTCTTAAAGACCGCTTTGATAGGCACTCTTTGTAGGAATGTGTGATTACAAGATTTCAGCATTTTCTCCCACTCTGACATCTTATGTTATTCTCAGATAAAGAGCATAATAAAATTATATTTGATCATGATGGATCTTGGAAAAAACACCTTAGTAACTAGAAAAAACTTCTTGTCTTCTGGAAATTTTGCCTTCAATATTAGTTTATATTTGTTGTTTTCCTTAGGATCGAAGGGGTTCATCACTAAAATGATTTATGGTAATGAGAAAGTAGTCATTCAGGTTTAGTTTTCTTCCTCAAAGATATTTTGTAAACTCATTCTTAAAATTTTGGTAACCTTAGTTTCTATGTTAATTTTAAAATTTTTTTATAGTTTTTTCTCTAGGTTTGAAAATCATTAACTCTGTGAGATAAATAACTGACTAACAAAAGAGCTCTGACTAATTCTCAGATCATAATTTTCCATATAATATATGTATTTCTGCTCATTATCTTTTGGGTCAGGAAGAGCTCCACTCGAGAAGTTCATTTTAATATGTCATTGATAATATTTACAGTAATACTACTAGATTGCATTTATTTTTTATTAATATTGAGACATGAATTTCTTTCATTGGAGTTGATAGATGTTAAGATTAAGTAATTAATCACTAAAACTCTACCCTAAAAATGTATTAAAAAGAATATGGTGAATTAAAAAATATATATATAGAGAGAGCGTGGTCAAGAATTATCAAAGGAAAAGTATTCATTCTATAGAATTTAAATATCACCAAACCTTCAGTGGAACACTGCTTCCATGAGGGAGCACTGCATTCTTTCTACCATGTTTGATTCATATCACACAAACTAATCCCCCTTCCATTTCTATTATTCATACAATGATTTTTAAGTTCTTTATTCTGTGCCAGCAAAATTCATTTCCATGTAAATTCAGTATGATTTAATATATAATGAAAGTAAATAGTGATTGAAATAGAACTTGTAAAATGCAAAAGGATGTTATGATCCCCAAAGCCAATAAACACAAGCTAAAAGATGAAAAGTAAGGCTTGAGGAGAATCTCTGAGGTTCAAGTGTTTTATTTCTTAACAGAGTAGAAGAAATTATGAGCAGCCTCTTTGGTTTAGTACATTGGAGCCTTTAGAGAGCTGGGTCAAATCGGATAAAAAGGGACATAAGAAAAGTAAAGCAGTAGCAGTTTAACTGCTTTATAGCAGTAATATTCACCATTTATTGAACATTTACTACATGCCAGGCCTCATTCTTTGTGCTTTACACATATTAACTACAGACGGTCCCTGACTTAGGATAGTTCAATTTACAATTTTTCAACTTTATGATGGTGCAAAAGTGATATACATTCGGTAGAAACCATATTTTCGATTTTTTTTTTTTTTTTGCGGTACGCGGGCCTCTCACTGTTGTGGCCTCTCCCGTTGCAGAGCACAGGCTCCGGCCTTGGTGGCACAGTGGTGGAGAGCCCGCCTGCCGAGCACGAACCCGTGTTCCCTGCATCGGCAGGCGGACTCTCAACCACTGTGCCACCAAGGAAGCCCCATACTTTCGATTTTTATCTTTTCTCAGACTAGTCCATGTAGTATGATACTCTCTTGTGATGCTGGGCAGTGGCAGTGAGCTGCAACTCCCATTTTGCCCTGAGATCTTGAGGGTAAGAAACCATTACAACCATTCTGTACCCATGTAATCCTTCTGTTTTTCACTTTCAGTCCAGTAGTCAATAAATTACAGTAGGCTTTGTGTTAGAAAATTTTGCCAAACTTTAATCTAATGTAAGTGTCCTGAGCACATTTAAAGCAGGCTAGGTAAAGCTAGGATGTTTCATAAGTTAGGTGTGTTGACCTAAAATAAATAGAGTGCCAGGTATTTTTCCAGCAAAGGTGGGGTTTATTCAGGATCGGCAGAGAATTGCGACTTGTGGTCTGCAGCTATGATGAGCCATGTGCAAGCACCTGCACAGCGAGAGAATTAGAAAACTTTTATAAGGCGAAAAAGGAAGTTGGGAGGACTATAGTAAACAAAGAGTCCATGGCTTTTTATTGGCTGAGCCCTTGCCAGGAAAAAAGAGACATCTGTCTTCTTCCTGTTGTGCTCTGATATCACCCTTCTGGTCTTCCAAATCAAACTGAGGTTTCTGTTTATTAATCTTTTACATTTTCCCCTTTGGATCAACATCTTTCTTTCAAAGCATTACCGATAAAGAGTCAGGTTTTATAGTTTCAGCAGCTTTTTCTCACTCAGTGTCAGGAAGGACCTTTCCTGGGTGTACTGTCTCATGTCAGAGGGAAAGTGCACAGATTGGAAAGCTATTCAGGTCACATTCAAGTAATGAGGAAGGGTTGGAGGGAGAATTTTCAGGTGCTTTTTATCTAAAAATATGTTTTAAAATATCTGTCCATATATTAAGATCATAGACATTGGAGATCATCTGAAGCTTTACGTCATCATCAAAAGTTTGGTGACAAACTTCCGACAGGCCTGGTCTGGATATCTTGGGAAAGCTGTCTCAATATATCACCTGCTTCATATCCAAGAAATCTTTACTTTCAGGTCACCAGATGATGTGCAGGTCTAGTTGGGGTTCAGTGCTTCTTTAGGTGTGTCACTTAGGTGAGTCCAAGGGTCTAACCCTTGGAGTTTGGTGTCATAAGGGCTGGTAAGCAGTACCTGTTTGGGGCCTCTCCGGTGAGGTTGAAGTAAGTTCATGTGGAGGTGGCTTTCCCAATAGACGAAATCTCCAGGTTACAAGGTGTGATGCTTAAGGTCTTCATCTCCCAAGAGTGCACTGTGAAAAGATTGCTCTACCAAATCATGGTTATCTTTAATAGAAGTAATTAGCCCTCTGCAATATTGGGTATCTCTCCTTTTATCAGTTATGGGTCAAAAGAAGCAGGAGCCAAGTGCATTGGGTGTCCTGTAACTATCTCAAAGGGTGAGAGTTTATGAGTTCCAAAAGGGGTGGATCTGAGATTTAGAAGAACCAACGTCAATGCTTTTGGCCAAGGTATTTGGAGGACCTCTACAAATTTGCCAACTGAGTCTTAATAATGCCATTAGTGTATGCCACAAAACCAGAGGACTGAGGGTGGTAAGCACAGTGAAAGAGCTGTAAAACCAGCTAAACAGAGCAGACTTGTTGAAACAAGTAAAATGTGGCCAGTAAAATGTGCTCTTCAATCACTTTGAAGTTGGAGAGGAGTTCCCCAGGTAGGCTCAATCTTTTCCAAAAGGACTTTAGCCACACAAGAGGCAGTACCCTTATCTGCAAGGGAAGATTTCAGCCAGGTATGAGTACCTTCAGACTATAACTAAAACATATCTATAACCATTAGATAGAGGAAGTTGTATGAAATCCATTTGCTAGACCTTGAATGATCCCTTAGGTAGTTTTAAATGTCTGCGTGCGGGCTTCCCTGGTGGCGCAGTGGTTGAGAATCCGCCTGCCGATGCAGAGGACACGGGTTCGTGCCCTGGTCCGCGAAGATCCCACATGCCGCGGAGCGGCTGGGCCAGTGAGCCACGGCCGCTGAGCGTGCGCGTCCAGAGCCTCTGCTCCGCAAAGGGAGAGGCCACAACAGTGAGAGGCCCGCGAACCGCAAAAAAAAAAAAAAAAAAAAAATGTCTGCTCGCAGTATGAACAGGCTGCCCTGGGTTGTACTTCAGACAAAAGGGCCAAGTGAGGTAGGCACTTTCTGCAGCTTTTTTAATGTTTTCTCACCAATGTTCGTTCATGAAGGCTATCATTTTTCCAGTAGACCAATGGTTTAATGCCTGTACAGTGGTGAGGAGTGGGAACTTTAGAGTCTCTGGTAGAACTGGATTATTATTTGGTCCAAACCAGAACTCGCTCTTTTTATCAAATCAACAATCGTTGAATTTCCAATCTTGTTTTTCCTTTTCTGAGGCCAATTTTTGGACTTCTATAGCCAGTTTTTCTAAATTATCATTTGGGGAAATATCCCTTTAGACCATGACAGAGGTTTGGCTTCTGTTGGTCCCTTTAAGGGCAGCACCCCTTATGGAAATGTCAGCAAAGTGATTTCCCTTAGCTTTCAGAGAGCCAAGTTTAAAATGCCCTGGAATCTCAATAGCTAAACAGCAGGTTAAATATTGCATCTAATCGTTCCTGAACATAGGGGTCATCTTTAATTTTATTTCCGCTGGATGTAAGGAAGGCACATTGCTTCCACAACATTCTAAAATCATGAGCTGCTCTGAAAGTATATCTACTATCAGTATAAACATTGAAAGTTTGTCCTTAGCTAAGGTACAAGCCTGTGTAAAAGCATATAATTCAGCCTTTTGGGCCAAAGTAGCCATAGGTAAAGATGCTGCCTTGACAACATCAAAAGGAGTTGCAATAGCATACCCAGCCCAATATGTGCAGTGGTCACTTTTTAAAGAAGAACCGTTCATGAACCATGAGAAGTCAGCGTTACTCAGAAAACTTTCCTGTAGATCATCACGAGGAGTCAGGACGTGACCCATCAGCATTAAGCAGTCATGAGGGACTTTGTTGGCAACAGAGGGGAGAAGAGTAGCAGTGAAGAAAAGGACTTTATATGAGGTGAGGCAACTGACTGAGAAGTGTTGAATGTGATGAGAATTCAGGAGAACCTTTACTACCCGAGGTACTAACATGGTAAAAGGGGACCCCGCAACAATTTCCCCAGTGGGGTTAACCTAAAGGGCAGTGCTGTCACGGCTCTAAGGCAAGGGGGGGGTATCCCCATGCCACAGGGTCCCGTCGTTGACTATAACACCCTATGGGTTGATGGATGGTCCCCGTGTTTGGGGGTAAGTAGACCAAGGGCATTTCCTTCCTTTTCATATACAGTAAGGAAAAAGGGAATCTGATAATTGGGATGCCTGAGAGCAGGTGGGTTCATCAATTCTCCTTTAAGACCTTGAAGACTATGTTGTCCTCTTCTTCCCATAAAATTGGTTCTGAGTTGTAATTGTTTAGTGAAACATACAGAAGTTTGGCCATAAGAGAGAAATTTGGAAACTAATTTCATCAATACCCAACTAGCCTGAGAAAACCTCCCGTTGGCACTTAGTTTGGGGTTTGGGGAAACTTAGGACACCATGAAGTCTATCTAGATCTAAATAGCCCTTGTTCTAGTATCAGATGCCCTAAATGTCAAACCTGAGTTTGGGCAAATTGCAATTTTTCCCTGATGACCTTATGTCCCTATGAGGCTAAAAGTTTTAGCAATTGGATGCTCTCTTTCTCTGAGGAGGCTGGAAAAGGAGAGCAAAGAGCAAATCATCCACGTGTGGCAACAGAGTAGAACTTCTAGGGAACTTTATGTCACCCAGATCAGCCTTCAGGATTTGGGGAGAAATAAGAGGCCTATAAGTAAAACCCTGAGGCATTATTGCTCCAGTAAATTGTTTTTCTTCCCAAAGGAAGGCAAAAAGGTATCGGCTGGCTTCATCAACTGGAATACTAAAGAATGCACTTCATAAATCAGTTACAGTAAAGAATTTGCTTCCGGTGGGAATGGATGTTAGTGATACGTGAGGGTTAAGAACAATAGGGTGTTGAGGGATACCAACGTTGCCTACTTTTCGGAGGTTCTGGAAAAACCTCCACCCTCAGCCCTTAGGTTTTCTCAGCGGTAAAATGGGAGTGTTACAGGGGCTAGTACAAGGGAGAATAAGGTCCTGAGCCCTGTAGTCTTCTGTTGTGGGCTTTATGCCTTGAAGGGCTTCTTTCTTTATAGGGTATTGATTAATTCTAGGAAGAGGTTTTGAGAAATCTATCTGAATCTTGATGGGAGGTGCACCGTGAATTTTACCAATGCAAGTCGGAGATTTTGCCCATAAGGAAGGTGGTAGTTGATTCAATAGGGACAAATGATCAATGTTTCCAGAATGTCGGAGACAGAACAAATAAAAGATGTCAAAGGGTCTTTTAATTCTCTTGGTGGGTTGTTTTGATGACTACTTCCAATTCCAGAATGATTTTCCCCTTTTGGAGGAAAGCAATTTCATCATGATACTTCTCTAAGAAGTCTTGGCCTAATAAATGGTTAATCACTGTTGTTTATATTATTCAGTATAAGACAGAGATTTTTTCTGTAATTTAACTTCATTTATGGATATCATATACATTTCTCTGTCAAACTCTGTTACAAAGGAACTCAATTTCTCCTTTCTGGTTGAAATGTGCAAACTCCTGCCTATTCTTGAATAACCGATAAGCAAATTGCAAAGCACATTCCGAGCTATATTCTTTCTTGACACTTGGTATGGTGGTATAGGCGGGGCCATCTAAAATTGTATATACACTAGGAAAGTGTTCCATTGATTCATTATTCTAAGCTGAAATGAAATAAAACATTTTAAAATAATATTTTCAGGGCACCTGTGTTAGCCAAAGAAATCAAAGGTATGACTTAGATAATGTTTAGTGGTGATTCAGTGTAATTTCAAAGAGTCCCATATAGCAATGTTTGATGTAGACCAGTCTTTGTCAACTAAACACAGTTCCTTGACCCTGAGGACATGTGGCAATGTCTAGAGACCTGTTTTATTGTCAGAACCGAGGGGAGTGCTACTGGCATCTAGAGGGTAGAGGCCAGGGATGCTTCTAAACATCCTACAACGAATAGGATATCCAGCCCAAAACGTCAATAGTGCCAAGGCTAAGAAACCTTGGAGTAGATGAACTGCTAATGAAGACAATAAAAATAGTAAGTTAAGGGCTTCCCTGGTGGTGCAGTGGTTGAGAGTCCGCCTGCCGATACAGGGGACACGGGCTCGTGCCCCGGTCCGGGAAGATCCCACATGCCGCCGAGCGGCTGGGCCCGTGAGCCATGGCCGCTGAGCCTGCGCGTCCGGAGCCTGTGCTCCGCAACGGGAAAGGCCACAACAGACAGTGAGAGGCCCGCGTACCAAAAAAAAAAAAAAAAAAAAAAAAAAAGTAAGTTAAAATGATTACAAGAGGATATAGGCACACAATGAAGGTAAGTAGGTAATTTTTAAAATAAGTTTTTAGAATACCAAATGTTATATCACAGATTGCTTACCTCTTCAATATTCAAGATTCATTTAGGACACAGAGAGGATGAGTATTTCTAAATCACCAACTGTAGTGAGTTGAATGGTCGTGCCCCAAAAGATATGTCCACCTGGATCCTGTGGATGTGATATTATTTGGGGAAAAAAAAAAAAATCTTTATAGATGTAATTAAATCAAGAATCCTGATATGAGATCATCCTGAATTATCTGGGTTGCCCCTAAATTCAATGATAGATGTCCTAATAACACAGAAGAGGTCAAAGCCCTGGGGAGAAATCTCCATGAAGACAAGGGTAGAAATTGGAATTATGTAGCCACAAGCCAAGGAAGGCTTGGAGTCACCAGAAGCTGGGATAGGCAAGGAAGTATTCTCCCCTAGTCTGCTAAAGGAGCACAGCCCTGCTGACACCTTGGATTTCAGACTGTGGCCTCCAGAACTGTGAAAGAATAAAAAAAGAAAAAGACTACTTCATGGACACAAGAGGTCTAGAATAGTTGAAAAGATCAGAGTGGACCTATCAGAACCCTTTAACCCTGCCAATAGAATGGGTCAAAATGACTGCTAAGCCAAATCAGTCTCTCTCTGGGAGCCCTCTGCTGGACATTATGTTCTGCCAGACTGAACTGGCCATGAGAGATGAGCTCTATATAGACACTTGTCCAAAAGCCAAGACCAGAACCAAAATACACTTAAAAGGTCAAGGCCAGAGAGGTGAAAGTTGTTAGGACATTTACCCAATGGCCTTTATTTCATCTTGAATGTGCAGAACATAGCATAGTTTGTAGCACGCCCAGACAAAAATAAGCCCTATTGCAAAGAGAATTCTTTAAGGATTACCTTTTACCTGTTTTCCTCTTTTTTGAACACCAGAATTATGAGTCTAGTATGGAGTGCCTACTAAGTCCAAGATTCATTCATTCAGCAAATATTCATTGAGTCTTGTTCTAGATATCTATCTAGGGAACCCCAGTGTGGGTTTTTTAACTCAGGACTTTATGAAGTGGACAAATGGATTTGCTGACCTGAAGATCAATAATGAGAGCCATATCAAGTTGATCATGCCTTCTTGGACATGAAGAACTCTATACCAATATGGGTATTGGAGATGGGCACTCCATTTCCTGTGGCATAAGAAGCTGGTAATAATCTTCAACCAGCATGGCTGAAAGAAGAGTGTTTTGTTCTATTATTCTTTGCCTTACAAAATCAGTCTTGAGATATGTGCTCCTTTCTTTAAAGACCTTATTACTAATCTAACATACTCATCATATATATACCCTTATTCCAAATGCAATTTTTAAGTATGTATCAATTTACTTGATTTTTACTGAGAATTTGTTTTTCTTCACTCTTTCTTAGAGACTTCTGGGTGGGGCTGAGATGAATACTCAGTGCTACACATACTTTATTTGGTGGCTGTTGGATTAGCATTCTTATCTCTGGAGTGGTGTGGAAAGGGTGCTTTAAATCCCTTTTGGTGGGAAAGTTACTTCTTGCTCAGAAAGTGATTAGCAAACAGATTCACTGTTGGTCGAAATCTTGGGTGCCTTGATGCTTCCTGTTTAACAAAATTCTCTGTCTCCTGAGTGTCAGCTTATCAGCCTTCAGAGTTCAGTGGTGATTTGGGCAGAAGCAGTACAGTTTAGTCACTTCATAGCTAACAGTTTTCATGTGGGATACAAAAGCATTATTATGTCTTTGGCAGTGACACAAATGGGTTGTGCTTTAGGAAGTCTTCATTAACTTTATTGAAATGTTAGGAATATCCTCCATAATTTTTACTTTTTAAAAACTCATTGGTCCACATATTTAAAAAGTCAAAACAGTATTCTAAACCTCTCCTATAGTTATGTATCCTTACAATCTTATCAGCTCTTACAGTGAAGTATCTTAGGTTTGCTGCCTACAGGCTATTTTTCTTTCATTAGCTGAAAGTAGCCCCTATTCACCATTAAATCTAAATGATCCAGGGATCAATCATTCATATACCACCTTTTTCCTCTTCCTCATTTTCCCTGCTTTGGACTTAACTTGCTGGTTTTTTTTATCACTACCTTCAAGGAGTGGCAAGAGAATAAACCTGAAAGACGAACCAGGTAAATTTACCACTGAATTTAAAGATGTGGAGACAATCAAATTTAATGGCTAAGATAGAAAGTTATCTCTGGCTTGATTTACCCACGCTAGCTCTGTTGCTCATTAGCACTGACACTCGAGTTGATTGTAGTGAAAAATGTCCTAATGTGCAGTTTAATTTTGAATAGCTGCTTCTTGGGGTTAAGGCACTCTGCTGGCAAGCCCTGGGTGCATCTGTGGGCAAGCTGGGAAAACCGCTTCCCGAAGATTCGATGGTGGGAAAGCAGCCCTGTTGCCCCTCTTTGAGAGTTCCAAGTTACCAAAATGTGCTTTGAAATCATTTGCAAAACAAAAATAATGCATGCTGAATCATACTATTCTTGTCAGATACCTCTGCCACAAAATCCACTGTGCAGTAACTCATACATTTCTTTCTGGTTTAAGTAACCATAGTTTTAACACAAACAAAGATTAATCCGACTCATTAAGAAGAGAGAGAAAAGATTGGATTCCATTTACAAATGCTAATTAGAAAAGAGTAGAGTCGTAAGATCTTATTCAGTCCTTCTGTGCTGCAGTGAGAAGGGGTCTTTAAAAGAACAGGTTACAAAGAAAACTGAGCTTTGGCATGTGTCATCGTTTCATTAATTTGCAAAGATGTATGTGCAACATAGCTGCCACATAAAGTATCCCATATAGAGGTCCATCATTCCTTCTTCTGCCTCTAATATAATAGATCACAGATGGTGCTTTGCTCTATAGTAAGCCTGAGTAGCAGTGTCATCTCTGCCTAGCCCATGCTCTTAATGAACAGAAATAGCCAGGCCTCAGAGTAAATGAAGGGTTCCATTAAGAGAACTTTCAAAATTACTGAGATTTATTCTTTTAAGCCAAAACTTTAAAAGATGTTAACCATTTCCATAGAAATTTTGCAGGAATTAATTATACTCCACAGTGATTTCTGTAACCATAATTATAACTGTAATGGATGTGTAGTTAACATTATAATAATCCATGATTGAAGCAGGCTGTAGCATGGCCCTGCCCTGGGGAGATTGAAGTGTGGAGAACTGTGTCTAAATACTCACAGAAGCACTATGCATTTTGACTTTAGCCATTTACTCAACAAACACTTACTGAGCATTTATTATACTAGATATTATGCTAATTACTAGAACCACAAGGCTGCAAAGACATTAACCCTCCCCTCTAAAAGCTTACAATCTAGTGGGAAAGAGTGACAAATAAAGATGTAGTTTATAATTACCTTTAGTAAATGCTCCTAACACACACAAGAATAGAACTTTCCTGGGAGAGTCAAGGAATAATTCTTAATATTTTATTTTATTGAAAATATCTGTATTGCTCTTTCTGATTGTAAACATACAGTGGAAAGATTTACAAAATATGAAAAAGTGTAAAGGAGAAAATAAAACCACTTGTAAGCTCATTATTGAGTCCTAACCACTCATGACTTGCGCATATATTTTCTTCTGAATTATTATGGAGATTGTTTATATAATTGGTGTGTTTTTTTTTCTCCAGGTTATCATTATGCAGCTGACCTCTAGTCTACCTACCTGTCCTGCCCACCTTGTAAAGTCCTGCTTTTTATCACTATTGGTTGGGAAATCAGACAACCAAACTTGTTCAGATGGTGTCTAAAAGAATAGTAAATTACACTGGGTGCAGGCCTGAGGGCCTCTTCTCAGAGAAAAGAGCATGAGCTTTAGTACATGGTTTCTATTTTGGATCCTCAGAGGTCTTTTTTTTCCCTCACTTCCTGGGTTTCAGCTGTGTTCCTGGTACTTGAGGTTATTGGATAGATGACCTCTCCATAAGTGAGCTGCTTTTTTCTAAATGTAGTTCCTGACTTTTAGAAACTAATGAGAATTTGGCAATGCCTGACTATCAATAGCTTGTCACTATTAAGCAGTGTGCAAAAATGGCCTCAATTTTAAGCCTCTACTTCAGCCCAGGAGGAGCTTGACAATCTGGGCAACTGGAACCTGATGCTAATTATATTTGCCTTCATCTAGGGTTGCCAGATAAAATATAGGGCACCCAGTTAAATTTGAATTTGAATTGGCATTTTTTTAGTATAAGTATGTCCCATGCAATAATTGGGACACACTTATATATATATAATTTATCTGAAATTCAAATCTGAGTGTCTTGTACTTTTATTTGCTACATTTGGCAGCTCCACCTCCATCGTCTCCAGGTACCCAGTCACCATAATCAGACCCTTCTCCCTCTTTTCCTTCTTTTTCCTTACTCACAAGACTAGCCAGAAAGGCTCAGTTGAGTGGAGCTGACTTCGTTTTCTACTTGGTTATATTTCAAGCAGTTTAAACATACGACTTAAACATATTTGTTGACGGAACAATATCTTTTAAATAAAAGAAATGCATTAAGATAAATACAGAGCCCCATCCTAAAACAGTTAAATCAAGGTCAAAGCGTGTGTGTGTGTGTGTGTGTAAGTGTGTTTGTGTGTGCGCGCATGTGCAACCATCGAAATTTTAAAAGAAATTATTTTCCATTTTAACCTCATAATCTAAATCATAAAGATTTGAACAGAAAGTTTTGGACATTTCCATTGAAATTTGAGTTTCAAAGTTATGGGGGAAGTTACCTAAACAATAAACTGTTTTTTTCCAATGCCTTTTTAGAGATTCTAAAACCATAGTCAAAGGAATGAATCTATTCCTTTAAAGCTACTGCTAACACTAAGCCAAGTGCCTTGAGGTGATTGATCTACTTTTCTTCCTGATGATGACAAAGATGATGATGCTTTTTAGAAAATGCTTTTTTGAGAATTAGAGACTCAGGGGTGTTTTCTTTTTTAATGTTTAAAATTCTGAGTTATTCTCTTATATTAAGGCCAAAAAAAGCATGGATTAGAATTCTGCCTCTGACCTTTACTTACTAGATTGGAGAAATCACTTAAATGCTTTGAGCTCCAAGCCGAGTCTCTGAACAATGGGGTAGCAATATTGGGGATTTATGAAGACGAGATGGGGTAATATCTATGAAAGTATCTGGCCTTGAACAGTTGGTACCCAGTAAATGTCTTTCAATACTTTGGGGGATATAATTGCTGTCAGTCACTAAAATATCTGGCAATTAGAGGGCTATAAGTTTCCACAGCTGATCCCTGCTTCTGGTGATAAATCTTGGACTGCATAATTCAAGTCCTCCTTCCCTCTTTTCCAGTTCTTCTACGTATCATAACGTGTGTAAAGTTAGTTTGTAGTCCTTGTTATAATGTCCCTTTCACTTCTTGCCAAGTGCCAAAGCCGTATGTAGAGGATCTTTTTCTCTTCTGCTGCTAATCTATTACATTACCTGACAGTTAATAGGACAGAGATCTTGCATCTAGGGCACTGATATTTTGTATAATTTCACCTTTCCTCTGAAAATCATGTATCTACTAATTTTTTTTTACATTCTTGATGAAAGAAAAGTGTTACAGCCTCTTATCACATAGAATTCAGCCCACTTTATAAAGGTTTCATATAAGGTTTTGCTTACATTAAAGGTCAAATGAGTAGGTCTACAGGCTTCCTGGCTCTTCCGGCATCCACTTCTCCAATGCAATGCAGGATACACTGGGACATGTTTTTCAGTAAACAGCAGCATCCATCACTTAAGTTCTCACCAGTTTTCTCTTCTGTTTGAGTTAGTCTCAAACAATGAAACTGCACATTATGAAGTGTCTTGTACATTTTGCTTCATCTGACTTTTAAAATAGTGGCGCTCTGGCATTTTATATTAGGCATCATTTTGTTAGGGAATCATTGACCGGAACCACCCTCCTTGGCCAGGCATGGCGATAACTGCTTGCCTGAGGTGTCTCATAACAGGAGGTCCCGATAAGGATCATGGTGCTGCTGCTGAAAACTAACCAGGAGAATGTGGGAGGGGCCTAAAGGGGGAAGAGGCAACAACCTCCCAGAATCCATCACACTGCAATCCGTCTTGGCTGACCGATGCGTGTGTCACCAGGAAGGACCCTGAGTCGGAAGGATTGGCCAGAGACAATCCAGAAACTAACCCCATTACCATGAAACCTGAGACTGCGAGCCACGTGGCAGAACAGTTTTCCTGGGTTCCCTTACCCTGCTGCTCTCGTCCTGGCCGCCCCTTTCCAGTAAAGTCTCTTGCTTTGTCAGCTCGTGTGTCTTCTCAGACAATTCATTTCTGAGTGTTAGACAAGACCCACTCTTAGGCCCTGGAAGAGGTCCCCCTTCCTGCAATAATTTCACTCACATTTGTGACCACTCCTCTGCATAGGAACTGGGAGAAGAAGAGAAAGAGTTAGATCCATCCACCAGGAGAGTTCAGCCATTCTGACTGGTGTGGGAGGGAGTGATCTCAGAAACCAAAGGAAAGAGAAGAAGAGGTTTGGTTTAATCCAGCACTCTGGAGATAGCAGTAGGGCCTGGAGGTGGGGGAGAGGGGGTTAATGACTCTGGGTGTAGTTTGCTAGCTAATTATGAGAAGTGGACCAAACAACTCTAATTCACATGTTAATTGAATGTTCCATCAAACTAAAACTTTGGAACTCAAGCTGCCTTGTTCCAGGACCCCAGGTTGAGTATACCAGAGAAGGAACATTTTAACTCTCATTTTGCAGTGAGGGGTTTGTCTTTGAATCACACTCTAAGCACAGCAGATTTTTCCAGATAGAAGAAAAATCTTGCATTTTAGGCGATGCCTGTTTCAGTTTCACCAACATTGGGAATGCAAGACAGCCCGTAGAGCACAGGTGGGAAGGATGCTGCTGAGAGCAGAGTCTTAGCCTATAAGTGCTTTTGGTGTTTGGTCCTGGAATTTTGGCATCCTGGCTCTCTAGTTATATGGGGATGAATGAGAGCACTGAGGTGCTGAATGCCCTAACCCTTGAGGTACAAGCAGAATTGGTAAAGAAGACCTAACTAAGTCTAACACAGAATGGACATCTTTTATACCACTCAATGACCCTCCACTTTCAGTCACAGAGGCATAGACCCAACTTCACTGACATTGCATGGAGAGATTTTCCTGGTCGCCATGACAGCAGTGGTCATGGAAACAGTTTTGTAACCTTAAATCATTCCTTCCATGGATCCGAGGGCCAAAGACCAGAAAGTTCTGACTCTCTAGCCATGGCAGCAATCAGCAAGTAATAAGTGTCCCTGGAGATGTTAGAAATATTTGAGGAGGGAAACTCTACAAAGCACTTGACTTCCTAGAGTTAGGCAGAAGGATAGTTCAGGAAAATAAATGAATAATATTAATACCAATGAGAATATCTCTGTACACACTGGTGGATGGAATCCACAATACTCGAGTTACATTTGAATTTATATTCCCACATGTTTATTTATTGATGTCTCAAAGAAATATTATTGCACATCTACTAGGTGTTAAACACTGTGTCGTACTCAGGGGACACAATAGAAATACAATAGTCGTGGCCTCTAACTTCCCTTGATGAAATTTTTAGTTTAGCTCTTGTATATCTCCAAGGAAACTTTATTGTTTTAAAATAATCTTTTCATTAATTTAAGGCATTGAAATCCAAGGACTAAAAAAGAAACTTTGCAAGTATACATAATAAATAGCTAGGCATGGATACTATTTAGTGTATAGAAATACTAATAGTTGGTATTGTTTTCTAAAATATGGTAGTGAGGCAGTACAGTTTCATTTATACTCTCGTCTGTAAAATGGTCCTTCTCCTCCAAGTGAAATGCTCAGCCTCTAGATTCTATCTCACAACTTTCACATGCAGGAATGAAAGGGACACCTGGCCAGCCAGCTAGATGAACTAAATCCACCTCAGCAATCAAATGAATAACAGTGCAGCCAAATCATCCTCCCATCCAAAAGGCTGATGTCAGATATTTCCAATTCAGGAAAGATAGGGCAAATAATTTTCCAACTCCAGACTCTCATAAATAAAAAATCACCATTCCATTTTATGATAAATATGTTTGCTTAGAGTACTACCTACAATCTGAAATATAGCTTGGTCATTTGGATCCTCCTTAATGGTACTATGTACATGTCAACACCTGCCATGACAGGAATTAAGAATCAGTCAAATAAAATAAATGGGTATTAGCATTTATGATGTGTTAGATTCTACTGGGCAGCAAGAATGTATCCATCCCTTCAAAGGGGGAAGTAGAATTAATATATGGTATGGTTCAGACTCTCAAAAATTTTATGATTTTATTCAGAAGATAAAAGTAAAACACATGAAACAATGGTGAACAAGAGTAAAAAAGCAAAAATAAAGAGTAAATATTGAAAAAAGCATACAATAAAATACCAGAGTATGGCAGGTGCTAAGGAGAATCAGGTAAAATCATTGAAAGTAGAAATAGTTCAAGAATTCTTCACAACCTAGATTGCATTTGTGCTGAGCCTTGAGAAAATGGCAAGTACTGATATTTCATAGGTACAAATAAACTTAGGAAACTGCAGGTGGGGTAAACAAGGTGTAGGTAGTGGTATGAACTTGCTGTGCTTCTGAAGCAATAAGTAGATTGATCGAACTAGAATAAAAGATGAGATAAGATCACTTGAAAGAGTAGATGCTTTAGGCAGGACTTGAAAGCTAAGCAAACACTTTTCTAAAAAATTTATTTAATGAAGTATAGTTGATTTACAATGTTGTGTTAATTTCTGCTGTACAGTGAAGTGATTCAGATATATATATATATATATATATATATATATATATACACATTCTTTTTCATATTCTTTTCCATTATGGTTTATCACAGGATATTGAATACAGTTCTCTGTGCTATGCAGTAGGACCTTGTTGTTTACCCATTCTGTGTATAATAGTTTACATCTGCTAATCCCAAACTCCCAATCCTTCCCTCCCCACCCCCTTCCCATTTGCAACCACAAGTCTGTTCTCTGTGTCTGTGAATCTGTTTCTTAGTTCATTTGTGTTATATTTTAGACTCCACATATAAGTGATATCATATGATATTTGTCTTTCTCTGACTTACTTCACTAAGTATGATAATCTCTAGGTCCATCCATGTTGCTGCAAATGGCATTATTTCATTCAATTTTATGGCTGAGTAGTACTCCATTGTATATATGTACCACATTTTCCTTATTCACTTATCTGTGGAAGGACAGTTAGGATGTTTCCATGTCTTGGCTGTTGTGAATAGTGCTAAGCAGACACATTTTAACATGTGTGTTAAAATGTGAGTAATAAGCCACAGCAGATTCTGATGCTTCGAAGAAGCACATGCTATCATCAGTGGTTGTAGAAGAATTAATCTGATAACTGTGTGAGGGTTTGAGGAGAGAAGGACAAGTCAGGGAAAATAGTTAGCATACATGGCCACTGGTCAACAGTGAGTCATTTTTCCATATATAAAACATCAGGATTATCTGTAAGTGATTTGTTGGCATGAATGGATAAGAGTGCAAGTTAGAGAAGGGTAATTAAATGAACAATTCAGGGATTGAGCAAGACTAAGGAGAGTGATGAGTTTGGGAAATGTGAGTTAGAAAGAGAAGACAGAAGATGGAATGTCGGCTATTTGGAAGATCCTGGGTAACACATGCTTTCTGTTGAGGAAACGCTCTTGGAAATTCCGTTAATAAGCAATCATTGGAGGACCTTAAAATTATTAGCAGGGCCCTGCCTCTGAATGACCTATAATTCCCCAGTGAAATATACACATCATGGAGCAATATTTAGAGAAAAAAGGAATATTGAGGTCAATGTAAAACCCTATATACACAAACAGGTCATTATAAGAGATCATTCTAGATCAAAATGTGAAACATGCACCATGTTCAAATTAGCATGCGAAATAAAGCATCAGCATGGAGTGAATTTATGTGATTATACCATGAATAATTCATTAGCACAAGCAATACAATTAGCTTCTTATAATATAAGGATATAACTGTTGCATTCATGTACAGTAAGCCTGACCCAAACTGTAATAATAGCAAGAAGTTTGAAAGCAGAACAAGGCCCTAAATGTCTCAAATGCAAAGGACATGATGAAATTTGTTGCTAAAGGGACAAATAGCAGTAAGTAGACAGAACAAGTTCATGCCTAAAATTGGTAAAGAATGGTGTGATTTTTATATGAGCATTTTATCAGACATCAAACAAAAATTACTTTTGTCAGTGTAAGATCTAATTGATGTATTTGATAAATATATCTCAACACATTTTAAAAATTATTGTATATAAAGCACGTAGTTAATAGTTGACCAGCTAGCTATTCTGAATAGCTAGCATTTTAACTATAAAAAAATATTTCTCAAATTTGCAGAAGGTAGAAATCTGGGGATTGAACACACACAAGATAATCAGTGCTTGGGTTGGATCAATAAGTAACTGGCATCTGCAGTTTGCTTTTAACAGTATCATTACTTTGAAGAATAGACGTTCAATTCACTTTAAAGTCCCATTTTAGTCATTTTCATAATGAAATTATATCTCTCCTGGACTTTCACTGTGTTGGTTTAGGCTGAGCTTGCCTATTATAGATACCCTGTGTGAGTTTCCTTGGAACTTAATTTTTCTGCTCTTCTTTAAAATCCCCATGCTTTTATGCATAGGAATCCAGCAGAGTAAAATATCTGAACATAGCTTCAGGTTACTCTAGTTGGTTTTACCTCAACAATAATTGACGGACAACAGTGAAATACATAAATTGAGAATGGTAAAGCAGAATGCTCATTTCTAGAATGTACAACAAAAATAATCAAATGTTCTTGTTACCATTTATTTTTTACACATCTTTATTGGAGTATAATTGCTTTACAATGTTGTGTTAGTTTCTGCTGTATAACAAAGTGAATCAGCTATATGTATACATATATCCCCATATCCCCTCCCTCTTGTGTCTCCCTCCCACGCTCCCTATCCCACCCTTCTAGGTGGTCACAAAGCAAGGAGCTGATCTCCCTGTGCAATGCAACTGCTTCCCACTAGCTATCTATTTTACATTTGGTAGTGTATATACGTCAATACTACTCCCACTTCATCCCAGCTTACCCTTCCCCCTCCCTGTGTCCTCAAGTCCATTCTCTAAATCTGCTTCTTTATTTCTGTCCTGCCCCTAGGTTCATCAGAACAATTTTTTTTTGATTCCATACACATGTATTAGCATGTGGTATTTGTTTATCTCTTTCTGATTTCATCACTCTGTATGACAGACTCTAGATCCATCCACCTCACTACAAATAGATCAATTTCTCTTCTCCTTACCTTGGGCACCGTGATATGGTCCATGACCGCGGTTCCCGCCACCCGAATGCCTCACCGCTACTCAAGCTGCTGCCACCACCACCGTTCTACTTGCCTCCTTGCCCAACCCGGGTTTCAGCTCCCGCCCTCCCCGTACTGGATCAAGCTCTCGTCACCTGATCCTCGCGGAGGCTCTTATCGCGACACTTCGCTCATGGCCGCTCCCGCCATCTTGCTTCCTGGCAAATGCCCTTTTCTTTGGGGGAGCCTGTCAAAATGCCATTTCTTTGGCGGGGGAAATTGCTAAATATACATTCTAGCTCTCTAAGAACACTTAGTTTAAATAAAATCCAGTGATTGTGAGCTTTTAAATATATTTTAAGTGCAAAGCTACTAGGGACGTAGACAGGAGGCAAAACAGTGACACATTAGGCTCACAAATATTTCTAGGACTGCTTCCATTTTCTTAAGATTAAAAAACAACAACAGATTGTTCTAGCTCAGACTCCAGGTTTGGCCGGGGAGTTCTTAAGTCCCAGACTCGAGTGCTGACACCCTTCTCACATCCCATGATGCTGTAAGGATTCTGAGCACCAATATCATTCCACTACTATTTAATGTTAACAGTGATGCACCAGGCAGGGATAATACAGACTGCCTTGTGGTGATGACTGGTTTTCTGAAGAGTTTCCTGTGAGACCTTGGGCAAGTCACTGTAGAATATTTTTGAAATGGTTTATAAGCATATCCTCCTTTCACTCCCCTTATCCAGGGGGAGCCTACTACCATCAATCTAGTTAAAGCCTGGACTATTACAGTAGCCTCATAACTTTTGTCATCACAGATGTGGGGAAAGGACCAAGGACCCACTGGACCACCTCTCAGATGAGATGCAGTTACTCAGTAGTGTTCTCTGAATCAGACTTGTGATGGCCAAAACAACAGTCTGGGAGTTGGAAAACCTGTTTGTTTGTTTTTTTTAACATCTTTATTGGAGTATAATTGCTTTACAATGTTGTGTTAGTTTCTGCTGTATAACAAAGTGAATCAGCTATATGTATACATATATCCCCATATCCCCTCCCTCTTGTGTCTCCCTCCCACGCTCCCTATCCCACCCTTCTAGGTGGTCACAAAGCAAGGAGCTGATCTCCCTGTGCAATGCAACTGCTTCCCACTAGCTATCTATTTTACATTTGGTAGTGTATATACGTCAATACTACTCCCACTTCATCCCAGCTTACCCTTCCCCCTCCCTGTGTCCTCAAGTCCATTCTCTAAATCTGCTTCTTTATTTCTGTCCTGCCCCTAGGTTCATCAGAACAATTTTTTTTTGATTCCATACACATGTATTAGCATGTGGTATTTGTTTATCTCTTTCTGATTTCATCACTCTGTATGACAGACTCTAGATCCATCCACCTCACTACAAATAGATCAATTTCGTTTCTTTTTATGGCTGAGTAATATTCCATTTTATATATGTGCCACATCTTCTTTATACATTCATCTGTTGTTAGACACTTAGGTTGCTTCCACTTCCTGGCTATTGTAAATAGTGCTGCAATGATCATTGTGATACATGTTGCTGCAATGAACATTGTGGTACCTGTCTCTTTTTGAATTATGGTTTTCTCAGGGTATATGCGCAGTAGTGGGATTACTGGGTCATGTGGTAGTTCTTTATTAGTTTTTTTAAGGACCATCCATACTGTTCTCCATAGTGGCTGTATCAATTTACATTACCACCAACAGTGCAAGAGGGTTCCCTTTTGTCCACACCCTCTCCAGCATTTACTGTTTGTAGATTTTGTTGACGATGGCCATTCTGACTGGTGTGAGGTGATAACTCATTGTAGTTTTGATTTGCATTTCTCTAATGATTAATGATGTTGAGCATCCTTCCATGTGTTTGTTGGCAATCTGTATATCTTTTTTAGAAAAATGTCTATTTAGGTCTTCTGCTCATTTTGGATTGGGTTGTTTGTTTTTTTGATATTGAGCTGCATGAGCTGCTTTTACATTTTGGAGATTAATCCTTCGTCAGTTGCTTCGCTTGCAAATATTTTCTCCCATTCTGAGGGGTGTCTTTTCGTCTTGTTTATGGTTTCCTTTGCTGTGCAAAATATTTTATGTTTCATTAAGTCCCATTTGTTTATTTTTGTTTTTATTTCCATTATACTAGGAGGTGGGTCAAAAAGAATCTTGCTGTGATTTATGTCATAGAGTTTTGTGCCTATGTTTTCCTCTAAGAGTTTTATAGTGTCTGGGCTTACATTTAGGTCTTAAATCTATTTTGAGTTTATTTTTGTGTGTGGTGTTAGGAAGTGTTCTAATTTCATTCTTTTACATGTAGCTGTCCAGTTTTCCAAGCACCACTTATTGAAAGGTTGTCTTTCCTCCATTGTATATTCTTGTCTCCTTTGTAAAAAATAAGATGACCATATGTGCATGGGTTTAATCTCTGGCTTTCTATCCTGTTCCGTTGATCTATAATTCTGTTTTTGTGCCAATACCATACTGTCTTGATTACTGTAACTTTGTAGTATAGCCCAAACTCAGGGAGCCTGATTCCTCCAGCTCCATTTTTTTCCCTCAAGATTGCTTTGGCTATTCGGGGTATTTTGTGTTTCCATAGAAACTGTGAAAAATTTTGTTCTATGTCTGGAAAAAATGCCATTAGTAGTTTGATAGGAATTGCATTGAATCTGTAGATTGCTTTGGGTACTATAGTCATTTTCACAATGTTGATTCTTCCAATCCAAGAACATGGTATATCTTTCCATCTGTTTGTATAGTCTTCGATTTTTTTCATCAGAGTCTTATAGTTTTCTGCATACAGGTCTTTTGTCTCTTTAGGAAGGTTTATTCCAGGGCATTTGATTCCTTTTGTTGCATTGGTAAATGGGAGTGTTTCCTTAAATTCTCTTTCAGATTTTTCATAATTAGTGTATAGGAATGCAAGAGATTTCTGTCCATCGATTTGGTATCCTGTTACTTTACCAAATTCACTGATTAACTCTGGTAGTTTTCTGGTAGCATCTTTAGGATTCTCTAGGTATAGTATCATGTCATATGCAAACACTGACAGTTTTACTTCTTTTCTGATTTGGATCCTTTTATTTCTTTTTCTTCTCTGATTACCATGGCTAAAACTTTCAAAACAGTGTTGAATAATAGTGGTGAGAGTGGACAACCTTGTCTTGTTCCTGATCTTAGAGGAAATGGTTTCAGTTTTTCACTATTGAGAACGATGTTGGCTGTGGGTTTGCCATATATGGCCTTTATTATGTTGAGGTAGGTTCCATCTAATCCTACTTTCTGGGGATTTTTTATAGTAAATCAGCAATGAATTTTGTCAAAAGCTTCTTCTGAATCTATTGAGATTATCATATGGTTTTTATCCTTCATTTTGCTAATATGGTGTATCACATTGATTGATTTGTGTATATTGAAGAATCCTTGCATTCCTGGAATAAACCCCACTTGATCATGGTGTATGACCCTTTTAACATGCTGTTGCATTCTGTTTACTAGTATTTTGTTGAGGATTTTTGCATCTATATTCATCAGTGATATTGGCCTGTAGTTTTCTTTTTTGTGTGACATCTTTGTCTGGTGTGGGTATCAGGGTGATAGCAGCCTCGTAGAATGGTTTGGGAGTGTCCCTCCCAATGCTATATTTTGGAAGAGTTTGAGAAGGATAGGTGTTAGGTCTTCTCTAAATGTTTGATAGAATTCACCTGTGAAGCTATCTGGTCCTGGGCTTTTGTTTGTTGGAAGGTTTTTAATCACAGTTTCAAAGGTTGTCCATTTTATTGGCATACAGTTGCTTGTAGTAATCTCTAATAATCTTTTGTATTTCTGCAGTGTCAGTTGTTACTTCTCCTTTTTCATTTCTAATTCTATTGATTTGAGTCTTCTCCCTTTTTTTCTTGATGAGTCTGGCTAATGGTTTATCAATTTTGTTTATCTTCTCAAAGAACCAGCTTTTAGTTTTATTGATCTTTGCTATCGTTTCCTTCATTTCTTTTTCATTTTTTTCTGCTCTGATCTTTATGATTTCTTTCCTTCTACTAACTTTGGGTCTTTTTTGTTCCTCTTCTCTAGTTCTTTTAGGTGTAAGTTTAGGTAGTTTATGTGAGACTTTTCTTGTTTCTTGAGGTAGGATTGTATTGCTATAAACATCCCTCTTAGAACTGCTTTTGCTGAATCCCATAGGTTTGGGATCATCGTGTTCTCAGTGTCATTTGTCTGTAGGTATTTCCTGATTTTCTCTTTGATTTTTTCAGTGATATCTTCATTATTTAGTAGTGTATTGTTTAGCCTCCATGTGTTTGTATTTTTTACAGGTTTTTTCCTGTAATTTATATCTAGTCTCATAGCGTTGTGGTCGGAAAACATACTTGATACAATTTCAAGTTTCCTAGTTTTATTAAGGCTTGATTTGTGACCCAAGATATGATCTGTCCTGGAGAATTTTCCATGAACATTTGAGAAGAAAGTGTAATCTGTTGTTTTTGGGTGGAGTGTCCTATAGATATCAATTAAGTCCATCTTGTTTAATGTATCATTTAAAGCTTGTGTTTCCTTATTTATTTTCGTTTTGGATGATCTGTGCATTGGTGAAAGTGTGGTGTTAAAGTCCCCTACTATGATTGTGTTACTGTTGTTTTTAATTTTTGAACATGTGTTTGTATTTTTTTCCTGTAATTGATATCTAGTCTCATAGTGTTGTGGTCAGAAAAGATGCTTGATAAGATTTCAATTTTCTTAAATTTACCGAGGCTTGATTTGTGACCTAAGATATGATCTAACCTGGAAAATGTTCCATGAGCTCTTGATAAGAAAGTGTATTCTGTTGTTTTTGGATGAAATGTCCTATAAATATCAATTAAGTCCATCTTGTGTAATGTGTTGTTTAAAGCTTGTGTTTCCTTATTTATTTTCATTTTGGATGATCTGTTTGCCTTATGTATTGAGGTGCTCCTATGTTGGGTGCATAAATATTTACAATTGTTCTATCTTCTTCTTGGATTGATCCCTTGATCATTATGTAGTATCCTTCTTTGTCTCTTGTAATAGTCTTTATTTTAAAGTCTATTTTGTCTGAGATGAGAATTGCTGCTCCAGCTTCCTTTTGATTTCCATTTGCATGGAATATCATTTTCCACCCCCTCACTTTCAGTCTGAATGTGTTCCTCCATCTAAAGTGGGTCTCTTGTAGGCAGCATATATACGGGACTTGTTTCTGTTTCCTTTCCACCAGTCTGTGTCTTTTGGTTGGAGCATTTAATCCATTTACATTTAAGGTAATTATGATATGTATGTTCCTATTACCATTTTCTTAATTGTTTGGGGTTTGTTATTCTATGTCTTTTCCTTCTATTGTGTTTCCTGCCTAGAGAAGTTCTTTTAGCATTTGTGATAAAGCTGGTTTGGTGGTGCTGAATTCTCTTAACTTTTGCTTGTCTGTTAAGGTTTTAATTTCTCCTTCGAATCTAAATGAGATCCTTCCTGGGTAGAGTAATCTTGGTTGTAGGTTTTTCCCTTTCATCACTTTAAATATGTCCTGCCACTCCCTTCTGGCTTGCAGAGTTTTTGCTCAAAGTTCAGCTGTTAAACTTTTGAGGATTCCCTTGTATGTGATTTGTTGCTTTTCCCTTGTTGCTTTTAATATTTTTTCTTTGTATTTAATTTTTGATAGTTTGATTAATAGGTATCTTGGCGTGTTTCTCCTTGTATTTATCCTGTATGAGACTTTCTGTGCTTCCTGGACTTGATGGACTATTTCCTTTCCCATATTATGTCCTCAATTCTTTTCATTCTTTATTCTGCTCTGTGGTAGTTATTTCCAGTATTTTGTCTTCCAGGTCACTTATCTGTTCTTCTGCTTCATTTTTTCTGCTATGACTCCTTCCAGAGTATTTTTAATTTCACTTATTGTGTTGTTCATCATTGTTTGTTTGCTCTTTAGTTCTTCTAGGTCTTTGTTAAATGTTTCTTGTATTTTCTCCATTCTTTTTCCGAGATTTTGGATCATCTTTACTACCATTATTCTGAATTCTTTTTCAGGTAGACTGCCTATTTCCTCTTCATTTGTTTGGTCTGGTGGGTTTTAACC
>NC_041214.2:133065796-133150154 GCF_002837175.3 Physeter macrocephalus | reverse complement strand
GTTGTTACGTCTCCTTTTTCATTTCTAATTCTATTGATTTGAGTCTTCTCCCTTTTATTCTTGATGAGTCTGGCTAATGGTTTATCAATTTTATTTATCTTCTCAAAGAACCAGCTTTTAGTTTTATTGATCTTTGCTATTGTTTCCTTCATTTCTTTTTCATTTATTTCTGATCTGATCTTTATGATTTCTTTCCTTCTGCTAAATTTGGGGTTTTTTTGTTCTTCTTTCTCTAGTTGCTTTAGGTGCAAAGTTAGGTTGTTTATACGAGATGTTTCCTGTTTCTTAAGGTAGGATTGTATTGCTATAAACTTCCCTCTTAGAACTGCTTTTGCTGCATCCCATAGGTTTTGGGTCGTCGTGTCTCCATTGTCATTTGTTTCTAAGTATTTTTTGATTTCCTCTTTGATTTCTTCAGTGATCACTTCGTTATTAAGTAGTGTATTGTTTAGCCTCCATGTGTTTGTATTTTTTATAGATCTTTTCCTGTAATTGATATCTAGTCTCATAGCGTTGTGGTCAGAAAAGATACTTGGTATGATTTCAATTTTCTTAAATTTGCCAAGGCTAGATTTGTGACCCAATATATGATCTATCCTGGAGAATGTTCCATGAGCACTTGAGAAAAATGTGTATTCTGTTGTTTTTGGATGGAATGTCCTATAAATATCAATTAAGTCCATCTTGTGTAATGTATCATTTAAAGCTTGTGTTTCCTTATTTATTTTCATTTTGGATGATCTGTCCATTGGTGAAGGTGGGGTGTTAAAGTCCCCTACTATGATTGTGTTACTGTCGATTTCCCCTTTTATGGCTGTTAGTATTTGCCTTATGTATTGAGGTGCTCCTATGTTGGGTGCATAAATATTTACAATTGTTCTATCTTCTTCTTGGATTGATCCCTTGATCATTATGTAGTATCCTTCTTTGTCTCTTGTAATAGTCTTTATTTTAAAGTCTATTTTGTCTGAGATGAGAATTGCTGCTCCAGCTTCCTTTTGATTTCCATTTGCATGGAATATCATTTTCCACCCCCTCACTTTCAGTCTGAATGTGTTCCTCCATCTAAAGTGGGTCTCTTGTAGGCAGCATATATACGGGACTTGTTTCTGTTTCCTTTCCACCAGTCTGTGTCTTTTGGTTGGAGCATTTAATCCATTTACATTTAAGGTAATTATGATATGTATGTTCCTATTACCATTTTCTTAATTGTTTGGGGTTTGTTATTCTATGTCTTTTCCTTCTATTGTGTTTCCTGCCTAGAGAAGTTCTTTTAGCATTTGTGATAAAGCTGGTTTGGTGGTGCTGAATTCTCTTAACTTTTGCTTGTCTGTTAAGGTTTTAATTTCTCCTTCGAATCTAAATGAGATCCTTCCTGGGTAGAGTAATCTTGGTTGTAGGTTTTTCCCTTTCATCACTTTAAATATGTCCTGCCACTCCCTTCTGGCTTGCAGAGTTTTTGCTCAAAGTTCAGCTGTTAAACTTTTGAGGATTCCCTTGTATTTTATTTGTTGCTTTTCCCTTGCTGCTTTTAATTATTTTTGTTTGTATTTAATTTTTGATGGTATGATTTATATGTGTCTTGGCGTTTTTCTCCTTGGATTTATCCTGTATGAGACTCTCTACACTTCCTGGAATTGATTATTTCTTTCCCATGTTAGGGAAGTTTTCAACGATAATCTCCTCAAATATTTTCTCAGACCTTTTCTTTTTCTCTTCTTCTTCTGAGACCACTATTATTTGAATGTTAGTTCATTTAATGTTGTCCCACAGGTCTCTGAGACTGTCCTCAATTCTTTTCATTCTTTATTCTGCTCTGTGGTAGTTATTTCCAGTATTTTGTCTTCCAGGTCACTTATCTGTTCTTCTGCTTCATTTTTTCTGCTATGACTCCTTCCAGAGTATTTTTAATTTCACTTATTGTGTTGTTCATCATTGTTTGTTTGCTCTTTAGTTCTTCTAGGTCTTTGTTAAATGTTTCTTGTATTTTCTCCATTCTTTTTCCGAGATTTTGGATCATCTTTACTACCATTATTCTGAATTCTTTTTCAGGTAGACTGCCTATTTCCTCTTCATTTGTTTGGTCTGGTGGGTTTTAACCTTGCTACTTTATCTGTTGCATATTTCTCTGTCTTCTCATTTTGTTTAACTTACTGTGTTTGGGGTCTCCTTTTCACAGGCTGCTGGTTCATAGTTCCCATTGATTATGGTGTCTGCCCCCCATGGGTGAGTTTGGTTCAGCAGCTTGTGTAGGCTTCCTGGTGGAGGGGACTGGTGCCTGTTTTCTCGTGGGTGGGGCTGGATCTTGTCTTTCTGGTGGGCAGGGCTATGTCTGGCAGTGTGTTTTGGAGTGTCTGTGAACTTAGTATGATTTTAGGTAGCCTCTCTGTTAATGGGTGGTATTGTGTTCCTGTCTTGCTAGTTTTTTGGCATGGGCCATGCATCACCGGAGCTTGCTGGCTGTTGGGTGGAGCTGGGTCTTTGTGTTGGGATGGAGATCTCTGGGAGGGCTCTCGCCAATTGATATTACGTGGGCCCAGGAGGTCTCTGAAGGTAATGTCCTGAACTTGGTTCTCCCACCTTGGGGGCTCAGGCTTGACAGCAAGCTGGTGCACCACAACCCTGTCAGCCACACGGCTCAGAAGACAATGGGGAAAAAAAGAAAGAAAAAACAAACAAACAAATAAATAAATAAAATGAAAATAAAAATTAGAAAATTATTAAAATATGGGCTTCCCTGGTGGTGCAGTGGTTGAGAATCCACCTGCCAATGCAGGGGACACGGGTTCGTGCCCCAGTCCGGGAAGATCCCACATGCCGTGGAGCAGCTGGGCCCATGAGCCATGGCCGCTGAGCCTGTGTGTCCGGAGCCTGAACTCCACAATGGGAGAGGCCACAACAGTGAGAGGTCTGCATACCACAAAAAAATAAAAAAATAAATAAAAATAAAATATAATATAATAATAATAATAAAAAGGAGAGAGCACCAAACCAATAAACAAATTCACCAATGATAACAAGCTCTAAAAACTAAACTAAGATAAAAATCAGATACTGATCCGTCACAGACATCAAATACGAAGTCTACAGTTGCTCCCAAAGTCCACCGCCTCAATTTTGGGATGATTCATTGTTTATTCAGGTATTCCAGAGACTCAGGGTACATCAAGTTGATTGTGGGGATTTAATCTGCTGCTTCTGAGTCTCCACAGAGAAATTTCCCTTTCTCTTCTTTGTTCACACAGCTCCTGGGGTTCAGCTTTGGTTTTGGCCCTACCTCTGCATGTAGGTCACCCTCAGGCATCTGTTCCCCTCCCAGACAGGAGAGGGTTAAAGCAGAGGCTGATTAGGGCACTCTTGCTCACTCAGGCTGGCATTGGGAGGGGTCCGGTAGTCATAACTGGAACGCGGGGTGAGCCTGCGGCAGCAGAGGCCAACATGACGTTGCAACAGCCTGAGGCATGCCGTGTGTTCTCCCAGGGAAGTTGTTCTTGGATCATGGGACCCTGGCAGTGGAGGGCTGCACAGGCTCCTGGGGGTGGTGTGGATAGTGACCTGTGCTTGCATACAGGATTCTTGGTGGCAGCAGCAGCAGCAGTGTTAGCGTTTCAAGCCCATCTCTGGGGTCCAACCTGATAGCCATGGCTCACGCCCGTCTCCAGAGCTCACTTAGGCAGTGCTCTGCCTTCTGTGGGCACACAGGGAAGGAATCCCCTCTCCTCACGCACCTCAAAACAATGGTCTCTTGCCTCTTTGGCACATCCAGACTTTTTCCTGGACTCCCTCCCAGCTAGCTGTGGCGCAATAGCCCCCTCAGACTTTCTTCATGCAGCCAACCTCAGCCCTCTCCCTGGGGTCTGACCTACAAGGCCTGAGCCTCAGCTCCCAACCCCTTCCCACCTCGGCAGGTGAACAGAAAATCCTCTCAGGCTGGTGAGAGCTGGTTGGCACTGATCCTCTGGGTGGGACTCTCTCCACTTTGCCCTCTGCACCCCTGTTCTTGTGCTGTCCTCTGTGGCTCAGAAGCTTTCCCCCCACCCAGCCCCCGTCTCCACCTGTGAAGGAGCTTCCTAGTGTGTGGAAACTTTTCCTCCTTCACAGCTCCCTCCAGAGGTGCAGTTCAATCCCTATTCTTTTGTCTCTGTTTTTTCTTTTTTCTTTTGCCCTACCCAGGTATGTGGGGATTTTCTTGCCCTTTGGGAAGTCTGAGGTCTTCTGTCAGCATTCAGTAAGTGTTCTATAGGAGTTGTTCCACATGTAGATGTATTTTTGATGTATTTGTGGGGAGGAAGGTGATCTCGACGTCTTACTCCTCTGAGATTTTGAAGGTCCCCCCCGTTTTGTTACCATTTTTGTTATCATCCATGCCAGTGAAATTTTTCATGGTAGGGACCTAGAAAGGAGCAATGTTGCAGTGAGATTTGAAGGAAAACTTTAAGTGAAGTCATACATCTCAAGCAATATTCAAGTTTACATTGAATTTCCTACAACAGTAGTTTTAGTTACTCATTGTATTGCAAAGCTAAAATAACCTGTGATACATCATTATCCGTCTGTTGTACATTCTGTAATAATATATATAGCAGTGAAATATTATCTATCTTAGTTAATTTGAGCTGCTATAACAAATCTACCATAGACAGGATGGCTTAAACCATAGACTTATGTCTAACAGTTCTGGAGACTGGGAAGTCCAAGATCAAGGTGCCAGCAGATTCAGTGTCCGGTGAGGACTAGCTTCTTGGTTCAAAGCCAGCAGTCTTCTGGGTCCTCACATGGCAGAGAAAGTGAGCTAGCTCTCTGCTCTTTTATAAGGGTACTAATCCCATTCATGAGGGCTCTTCCCTCATGACTAAATTTTTGTGGGACTTAAAAGGGATTACCACCTTGGGGGCTCAGGCTTGACAGCAAGCTGGTGCACCACAACCCTGTCAGCCACACGGCTCAGAAGACAATGGGGAAAAAAAGAAAGAAAAAACAAACAAACAAATAAATAAATAAAATGAAAATAAAAATTAGAAAATTATTAAAATATGGGCTTCCCTGGTGGTGCAGTGGTTGAGAATCCACCTGCCAATGCAGGGGACACGGGTTCGTGCCCCAGTCCGGGAAGATCCCACATGCCGTGGAGCAGCTGGGCCCATGAGCCATGGCCGCTGAGCCTGTGTGTCCGGAGCCTGAACTCCACAATGGGAGAGGCCACAACAGTGAGAGGTCTGCATACCACAAAAAAATAAAAAAATAAATAAAAATAAAATATAATATAATAATAATAATAAAAAGGAGAGAGCACCAAACCAATAAACAAATTCACCAATGATAACAAGCTCTAAAAACTAAACTAAGATAAAAATCAGATACTGATCCGTCACAGACATCAAATACGAAGTCTACAGTTGCTCCCAAAGTCCACCGCCTCAATTTTGGGATGATTCATTGTTTATTCAGGTATTCCAGAGACTCAGGGTACATCAAGTTGATTGTGGGGATTTAATCTGCTGCTTCTGAGTCTCCACAGAGAAATTTCCCTTTCTCTTCTTTGTTCACACAGCTCCTGGGGTTCAGCTTTGGTTTTGGCCCTACCTCTGCATGTAGGTCACCCTCAGGCATCTGTTCCCCTCCCAGACAGGAGAGGGTTAAAGCAGAGGCTGATTAGGGCACTCTTGCTCACTCAGGCTGGCATTGGGAGGGGTCCGGTAGTCATAACTGGAACGCGGGGTGAGCCTGCGGCAGCAGAGGCCAACATGACGTTGCAACAGCCTGAGGCATGCCGTGTGTTCTCCCAGGGAAGTTGTTCTTGGATCATGGGACCCTGGCAGTGGAGGGCTGCACAGGCTCCTGGGGGTGGTGTGGATAGTGACCTGTGCTTGCATACAGGATTCTTGGTGGCAGCAGCAGCAGCAGTGTTAGCGTTTCAAGCCCATCTCTGGGGTCCAACCTGATAGCCATGGCTCACGCCCGTCTCCAGAGCTCACTTAGGCAGTGCTCTGCCTTCTGTGGGCACACAGGGAAGGAATCCCCTCTCCTCACGCACCTCAAAACAATGGTCTCTTGCCTCTTTGGCACGTCCAGACTTTTTCCTGGACTCCCTCCCAGCTAGCTGTGGCGCAATAGCCCCCTCAGACTTTCTTCATGCAGCCAACCTCAGCCCTCTCCCTGGGGTCTGACCTACAAGGCCTGAGCCTCAGCTCCCAACCCCTTCCCACCTCGGCAGGTGAACAGAAAATCCTCTCAGGCTGGTGAGAGCTGGTTGGCACTGATCCTCTGGGTGGGACTCTCTCCACTTTGCCCTCTGCACCCCTGTTCTTGTGCTGTCCTCTGTGGCTCAGAAGCTTTCCCCCCACCCAGCCCCCGTCTCCACCTGTGAAGGAGCTTCCTAGTGTGTGGAAACTTTTCCTCCTTCACAGCTCCCTCCAGAGGTGCAGTTCAATCCCTATTCTTTTGTCTCTGTTTTTTCTTTTTTCTTTTGCCCTACCCAGGTATGTGGGGATTTTCTTGCCCTTTGGGAAGTCTGAGGTCTTCTGTCAGCATTCAGTAAGTGTTCTATAGGAGTTGTTCCACATGTAGATGTATTTTTGATGTATTTGTGGGGAGGAAGGTGATCTCGACGTCTTACTCCTCTGAGATTTTGAAGGTCCCCCCCGTTTTGTTACCATTTTTGTTATCATCCATGCCAGTGAAATTTTTCATGGTAGGGACCTAGAAAGGAGCAATGTTGCAGTG
This sequence comes from Physeter macrocephalus, assembly GCF_002837175.3. Lineage (NCBI taxonomy): Eukaryota > Metazoa > Chordata > Mammalia > Artiodactyla > Physeteridae > Physeter > Physeter macrocephalus. Next base: position 133,143,431 of record NC_041214.2, on the reverse strand, counting down.
AGATTTGAAGGAAAACTTTAAGTGAAGTCATACATCTCAAGCAATATTCAAGTTTACATTGAATTTCCTACAACAGTAGTTTTAGTTACTCATTGTATTGCAAAGCTAAAATAACCTGTGATACATCATTATCCGTCTGTTGTACATTCTGTAATAATATATATAGCAGTGAAATATTATCTATCTTAGTTAATTTGAGCTGCTATAACAAATCTACCATAGACAGGATGGCTTAAACCATAGACTTATGTCTAACAGTTCTGGAGACTGGGAAGTCCAAGATCAAGGTGCCAGCAGATTCAGTGTCCGGTGAGGACTAGCTTCTTGGTTCAAAGCCAGCAGTCTTCTGGGTCCTCACATGGCAGAGAAAGTGAGCTAGCTCTCTGCTCTTTTATAAGGGTACTAATCCCATTCATGAGGGCTCTTCCCTCATGACTAAATTTTTGTGGGACTTAAAAGGGATTATGTTTACAAAAAGCATTTGATGGGACCTGTCACATAGTTCTGACTCAATTGATGTTTTTATGGAATTAATGTGTTGAAATTCTTACCCCCAATATGATGAGATTTAAAGGTGGGACACTTAAAATAGAATTCATGCATAAAAAGGCATAATTCTGTTGCGTGAACCTGGAAAATATTCTAAATGAAAGAAACCAGACACCAAATATCCCATACTGATGGTTCCATTTGTATAACATATCCAGAAAAGTAAATCTATAGATACATAAAATAAATTAGTGGTTTCTATAGGGTGGAGAGAGGGACAAATGGGGAGTGATTGCTTAGTGGGTATGGGGTTTACTTTTGGGGTGCTGAAATGTTTTGGAACTAGATAGAGCTGACGATTGCACAATGTTGTAAATGTACTAGATGCCACTGAATGTACAGTTTAAAATGCATTTTATATTCTGTGAAATTTACCTTAATAAAGAAATATTAAACAAAAAAAAATACCACCTCTTGGGATTCATAAGTACAAGTCAGGCCCAATATAGGCTTGTTTTCTGAATTTACATCATCCCCTTATTGGTAGTGCCTACTGAAGGATGGCATGAGGAAATGCAAATATTTTCTGGAGGAATACATTCTCAATCTAGAACTCAGAATAGTCTCACAGAAAGAGTTTCATCAAGCCTGAACTCACAACAGTAACAACAACAGCAAACAAAAAGCAACAGAAAATAAAGCACCAAGACAAAGAAATAACATAAACAACAGAGCAGAATCAGATCCATAACAACCACAGATATTGGAATTATTGAATTTACAATATAAAAATTAAATGTTCAATATGTTTAAACTAAAGAAAAAAAAAGCTCCCAACAAGTGAATAAAGAATAAGAGACTATGAAATTGATCAAGCAGGTATGATAAAAAAGAATTTCTAGAAGTGAAAAATATAATTATTGCAATTGAAAACAATGTAAAGTTTTAACAACATAGCAGACACAGTTGAAGAGGTAATTTACAATTGTAAAGTAGAGCAGAAGAAATGATTCTAAATGCAACATGGTTAAAGATTTGGAAAATGTGAAATGGAGGTTAAAGGGTATTAGAGTAAAGTTAGAAGGCCAAGCTTGTACCCAGTCAGAATTTTACAAAAAAGTATAGAGAATGGAGAAAGGTCAGTGTAGAAAGAAATAATGGCTGGAAATTTTCCAATATTGTTGATAATCTCTCACTAAAGAGTATTCTAAAGGATGTATTTCAGAAAAAAAGGAAAATATACTAGAAGGAAAATATATGTGATTTTTTTAAAAAGCCAAATAATGTAAAAATTAATATATACATTATTCAAACCAGAAAACTGAGGTTCAGAGTATTTCCCAAAATCTACAATAAGTAAGTGAGAGAGTCACTCTTAATATCCTGGTCTGTATAACTCAAAGCCTGTATTCTCTGGCACTATATATTTAATTGTGGCCCAGCTGTATTAGTCTGCTCAAGATTCCATAACAAAATACCATAGACTGGGTGTCATTAAACAACAGAAATTTATTTTCTCACAGTTCTGGAAGCTGGGAAGTCCAAGATCAAGGTGCTGGCTGATTCAGTTTCTGGTGAGAACTCTCTTTCTGGCTTGTAGACAGCCACCTTCTCACTGTGTCCTCACATGGAAGAAAGAGAAGTTTCTCTCTCTCTTTTCTTCTTTTTATAAGGCCACAGTCATATCAGATTAGGGCCCCATCCTTGTGACCCCCATCTAACCTAAATTATCTCCTAAATATCCTATCTTTGGATATAGTCACATTGGGGTTAAGGATTTCAACATATGAATTGGGGGCGTGGGAGAGCATAATTCAGTCTATAGCACAAGCCTTCCATATAGTAGTTTTCTCTAAATTCCTGAAAGTTCTTTATAGACCCTATGATGAATCCACTGTATTCCTGAAATATTTAAAGGGAAAGTTTGGTGCTAGTTACTCCTTAATCCTTACTACAAATTCATTTTGCACCCGTTTTCTCTCTGCTCTGTGCCTCAGGTTAACCTCTGCAGCAGCTCTATTTGCTGGCAGATTACTGATTTATTTCAGCCCGTAGGATGCATTGGCAAAAGATCAATAGATTGGAGGAGAGAAAAGCCAGTTTATTTCTTCCCTGCCCCTCCTCTGCTTTAGTACCACATTTTGGGCAGCTGCTGTGTTCCTCCAAAACTACAGCTCTAACTGGGCAGCTCTTCCTCCATGGTTGGAGTTCTCACTGGGTTCTGCTAACACCATTTCTTCTCCTTGTCCCTTCAGCCTAAGAAGTAGTAATGTTGCTAACCCCTGTGTGACTCACTAGCCCTTATTTTTCCTGAAACCCTGCCTACAACTTTGTAAGGTTCCTGTCATTAGTGTCTCTTCATTTAACCCTATGCAGAGTGAATTCTATATCTTGCTAGGACCCAGGACCCCACCAGCCTTGCTTAAGGATTGTTTTCAATTTAAAGGTCAGATAACATAGGACCTACATGCCATTCCACTTCTGTATGTGGCATTAAAAGTATGTGCATAGACATCCATTGCATTTAGAAGGGAAAGATGAAAATGGATAGGGGGAAATGCTAGGAGTGAAAGGGCCCTTGCAGACCTGCATAAAGAAAATGTCCCAGACACCTTCAGAAAATCCTCACTTGCCAAAAGTCCTCTCCCAAGGGAACCACACAGCAAAAAAAAAAATTCCCCTTTGTCTTCTTATGAATAAATTGAACATCATTACCCAAGTGTTGTCCATTTCTCTAATGGAAGGGTTACAAGAGGAGATCATTCATTTTCTTTATGACTCATTTTTTTCACTTTTTCACCTTTGGATTGAGAATAAGAATTTTTCAGTATTTTAGTTTAAAATAGGTCATTCCCCTCTCGCTTGGTTAGAGAAGTCTTACTTCCTTAAATTGGGTGACTGGGTGTATTCAGGGAGTTTCCCTAAGCGATGTAGCTGAGTTTCGAGATCAATGTCACTCTCAGTGTTGGAAATACATGGTGGAAATCTGTTGGGATTGCTTGGTAAATACAGAGGTTGGTCACAAAAGTCAAAAACAGTAGGTTGGAAAGAGGACTAGGAATAGCCTCCAGCAGAAAAGCCATACAAGTGGACAGTGGACAGTTGCAAGTAGGTTCAGATGCTGTGAAATAAAGGTCAAGGAAGGAGAGCTAAAGAGAGGAACGAAAGGACAGGGCAGGAAATTCTCTGTGGTGGCAGGTCTCATTGTAAAGGCTGGGAACAGTTTGGGAGACAGTCCTTTTTTCACACAGTAGAAGAATTCAATAAGATAAAAATGAGACCGGCTCTGAAACTTCTAAGTTCATTGAAAATCTGAAAATAAACGTATACCATTCATATAATATAGAGAGGTTATATCCTTAAATTCCCCAGTGCTGCCTTAGTTATGCCCCCAAATCATCAGTGTGTGACACTGCATGAGGTCAAGGCAGGAGAGGGCAATGAGTCAGGGAGGGAGGAAATTGCTTTTCACTGAGATAAAGCCCTTGTCCTCTTGGTTCCCAGGGTAGCGGCAACCCAAGAGTGAAGCCAAATCTAATAGCAGGTAGTGTCACTGGGACGTCCAGGGTAGAGTGTTCTAACCCTCTATTAAACACCTTGAATATTGGAAACATGACTTCATGACTTTGTATTCCTAATGCTCAGAACTGCCTTTGCCCTCTAATAGGTAAACAATAGAGGTTGACTGAGTGCTAAAACAGTCCCATGCCTGACTTCTTCTGTCCTTTCATGCCCCAGACTTATCTTAGAATTGATGGACTTAAGGAGCCTGAGCCTTGCCTGGACCTCCCACCTCTCCTGTGCCACTCCAGCCACTCTGCGGCAGTGTGTGGTCGCTCAAGTTTAGCTAAAAGGCTAGATAAGGAGGAGGATGGGGCAACCTCTTCACCCAGAGTTTGGCCTGAGGAAAGACTTCAAAACTTGCCCCTGCAATGCTTTAACAGTATTAAACTCAGATGGAAGCTTTTCGTAAAGTGAAATCCGCAGCTGCTGTCTGTATGTAGGGCTAACCAGCCAGATACAACTGAAAGCAGGAGCTTGCCTTGCTCTCTTCCTCTGCCACCGAATGATGATCCAGGGATAACAAAGGGAAACACTCGGGAATGTCAAGTCAAACAAATTGTAGCTCTCTCTGCTGCCTTCTCTGACCTTGTTCTGGGGTAAGTCACACCTGCAGGAGGGACATTCAGAATAAGCATGGTTGTCATTTGAGGCTTCTATCTGCTCCAAAAGGAACTCTAAATCTTCCTTATGGAGGCACTGACATTTAGTTTGGCACATTTTCAGATGCTAGAAAAAGAACCATGACTTGACAAAAAAAATACGTCAAGTTAATATAGAGCAGAAGAATCAACTATTTCAAGGCATTTAGAGAATAATTTGCACATAAGTGTGCAAATACACAAGTTTTCAGGTATTGGGATTTCTCATTTTTTTTTCTATCATTGAGTGCCATATACATGAAGTAAGATAAGTGTGACTTTTCCAAACCTTCTAAAATCAAGTGAGATTTTTTTTTTCCTTTGCAATATTCAGGGGTTTTGGTTTGTTTGCTTGTTTTTTTGCCAAGTGTGGTTTTTGTTTCCAAGTTCAAGAGCATCTATAAAGATAAACTTCATTGTGTCTGAAGATGAGGGGATAGTTTTTCAGAGAAGCTATAGTATCCATTTTAGAGTAGATATTAATCTTAAATTTGGCACATGTTCTTCTGATGAGCTTCCCTGTGTGTGTTCCAAGTTTCAATTAAATCCCTTATGGGGCACCAAACCCATTTGCTGATTTGGTGGAGGTGTTACACTCTTGTGTGACAAAATAACAACTTAAAATGTAGGGGATCAAGAAAGACTGAGGGGTTACAAAACATTTTCCAAAATGGCCGTGCAGTTTGGTATTTGTTGATATACTTGTTGAATATTTTCCTTTTATTTTTTCCAAGAAGGGCGTCTAATTCTACATTCTTACTTTTTACTTTGATGTTCACCAGCTTCTACATCCTGTAACTTCTACGGTCCTGACATTTTAAGGCAATATTTGATCCTTCCAAGTCTTTGATTATCATTTTATTTGTCCCCAGACTAGCTCCTCCCTCATTCTACCTTTAAAGATAAAAGGCTGGCCCATGAATGAAATTAGAAGGGGAAAGTTCATCTTTGTAGTTCCAGCAATGGAATACCCCCTACATTTGTTACTGCCCAAGTATCAGCTGAGAACAGATTTTTTTAAAAAGCCTTGTGTCAGAGACATTAATATGTCATGCCCAAATCATATGGAGTCTCTTGAACTCTAACGGGAAAAAAAGACAACCTGCTTTTAGACCTTCTGCTTTCCTTATTAACTTTGACCTTAGCTATTTCTCAATCAGCTGCTTACATATCCATTTCATACACTGGAGGTGTAGAAAATTTCATAAGAAAAGCAACCAGCATAAAAATGGCTTTTTAAAGAAAGTTCAGCCACCTCTGTATAGAGTGAATATGACATGTTCAAGTCCCTGACTTCATTTATTAAATGCACTTTCCTGATGTGTTAAATAACTCTTTCTCCTAAGTGCAGAGGGTTTGGGTAGCTCTCCCCACCCCCTCCCTTCTCATCTCCACGATTTACAGTGTTCCCTGACAGTCCTCATGCATCTAAGGTCCATTAAGTAGGAAGGTAGTTTTACCTCTGGGTGAGTCCTGAAGTAATCCTGGGGTGAGTATTATTTTTTGGCAGTCTCCCTGGGAGTTTATAAAGGAACAAACAAGAAAAGAATCATCTGGAATATAGAGTCAAGGCAGAGTTTTCCCTTGCTTTTGAAATAGTCTTTACAGTTTTCCTTCTATGGGAACTTTTATCTTTATTATTTTTATTTTATAAATACACAATGTTCTCCCTTTTAAGAACACGTAGAATTGGAACAAAGGTGATTAAGAAGGTGGTGCAAATGTTTCAGAAAGATTTGGGAAAAAAGAGTGGAGCTGCCCAAGTCATAAACTGGGGCCACTTGTTGGAACCCTGAGGATGGAAAAGTACATCTTGCATTTAAAACATAGTCTTGTGCCTGTGAATCAGTAAAGGATGTTTATAGACAAGGAATGTTCTAATGTTGTCTGGAAACAGCTGCTAATGCTGGATCAGTATCAGGTGTGTGTGTGTGTGTTTATAAAATAGACCCACATATCCACAGGAAACTGAAGCAGCTAGTAGGGATCAACCATAAGTTAAGTAGCTGAATAATTCAAGGTACTTGTTTTCTCTGAATTTCTTTCAGAACTTAAAATGGAAATTTTCCATTTTTAAAATGGAAATCATTATTTTGAAACAGGGATTGATACTCAGATAGATAAGGATTTTTTCCTGCAAGTGTTTTGCACAAATTCCTTTAAAATGGAGCTGCAAGTGTGTCAGTCTTTTTTCTTTCCTTTGAATGGCTTTTATTACTAGATCAAGAACTTCTAACTTTCAGGCTCAGTAAAATGTGAAATCATTCATATCTTCCAGTCCTTTAACAGGCTGAGTCTTCTGAGTACCTTTTAGTTAAGAGAATAATAATAGTTCTTAAACATATGAAAATACTGATTACTGATTGCTACCTGTCCTCAGGCCTAGTTCTAATACATTGTCACCATGAAAGAGCTCCAATGAAATCTAAATTTGGTGTTAGAAGTCCATTGCCGTATTAATCTTTTGAAATAAAAATGTCATGGTTATGATTCTTTGGAAACTGCTGCACTTAACTTCCAAGCTGTTGCTTTTAAAAGGCTAATTCGGGGTTGGGTAAATTAATGTCAATGTCCTATAAAACTGCCAGCTAAAAACAAATGTCAGCAGAGACATTTTTTCTGGCCGATGTCAGCACAAAAGGGTGCCTCAGTTGTTTTCATCTCACAACAGCTGCATGCTTTCATTGACATTTGGTGACCTTTCTTTGTGCACCCGGCTTAACCTCTTAGGTTATTTCCTGGCCTCCCTTCTGTGACCTTTGACCGAGGCCGACCTTTAGCTGGAGAATGTGACATTTTGTTCTCCTCTAGCTGACATGTGATGCTCTCATTATTCAAAGGTATGTGAAAATAATGACCCCTAGTGACCTTTGAGTTTCCTTTCATTTATTGGTTGTTTTTGGTGCTTGTTTGTCATGTACTGGCCTAGGTGAAGGGGGTTGAGTAGGGACTGGGCTAAGATAAGATGGCCAGTATCTCTCTTTATGCTGTTTCTAATCCCTTTCCTGCAGACAAGCCACTGTACTGTATATGACTAAGCCTTAGTATTTTCTGTTCAATGATTTGGGGATGATTTTGGCCTTTGAACACTAGGTTTCTCTGAAATTTAAGAAATTTGGTACAGGGAGTGAAGCTACTTGTGTCTATCTTCTTCCTACTAATGACATTTCTGTAGATAATAATGCCAAAGCTTTTATATTTAGAAAATGAATAAAACATATTGAAAGGTAACGTGACAAAATAAACTGAAAAATTTGCCATTTCTGTTTCATATAGAAAAGTTCTAGTTGGATCTTTGAAAGAGTTCCATTTCTAAATAAAATTTTTGTATATTTTATCATATATTTTAATAAATCTTGATTATTCTTATAGATTTAATGTTATACTAATTTAAATGTGTATTTATTAGTATATGAATGTGAACAATGGGTACTGAGTGTGGAGAAGGAAAATAAATTTGAGCATTGATGAAATAAGGGTCATAAATTGCTTAAGCTAGATTTGGAATTTCAGACTTGAGGGCATTTATCTGTAAGAATATAGATATACTGACAATACTTTTTATCTCAAATATGCTACTAAATAATTTATGACATCTGATACCACTTTTCAACAAGACAAAGTATATTTCCACTTTAAAAAATAACAAAGTAAGTAATAATCATCCCTTTTATATAACATGTGTTTGCTTGTATTTTGCTCAAAGTCTCACCTCATATAATTACCTCTAGAATAGATCCAGCACCATACAAAATTGCAGGTGAGGGTTTGGGTTGCTTGGCCAAACTTTAGCGCGGCCATTAACTCTGCGCTTTCATAACTTTCCAAAGCAAGCTGTTGAGATGTTGATAATGAGTGGCTTGAGGGTTATGATAAGTACAGTAACAAATACATAGTCTTCAGCAAAAACACAGGGCCCTCTGACTATGCACATTCAGATAAAGAAAAGCTCGTCACTCTCAAACTATAATGCCCTCCTAATTTCATTTCCATACACTTGAAGAAAAAAATTATTATACTATATTATACTATACTTTTGAGTATACTAAAAAAATAAGACTTTGAATGGCATGAGACTTTTTCCACTTGTGATTCAGTCCATTGTTTGAGCCTGAATTTAAGAAACATTGACACAGGGCTTCCCTGGTGGCGCAGTGGTTGAGAGCCCGCCTGCCGATGCAGGGGACGCGGGTTCGTTTCCCGGTCCGGGAGGATCCCACATGCCGCGGAGCGGCTGGGCCCGTGAGCCATGGCCGCTGAGCCTGCGCGTCCGGAGCCTGTGCTCCGCAACGGGAGAGGCCACAACAGTGAGAGGCCAGCGTACCGCAAAAAAAAAAAAAAAAAGAAAAGGAACATTGACACAGAGTATTACTTTCTTCCAAAGGACCTACCTTAAAACCATCCTCTCTCTTTCCTGTATTAATGGGATTAATTTCAAAAAGAATACAAGAGAGGTAAATGCTTCAAAGAACATGGTTGTTTCAAAACGAAACATACCTGCCCATCAACCATCCTGATGCAGACTGGCATCTTCCTAGAGGAAACATTCTTTCAATCCTACTTTGCAAAAGGGTGCCATAGGGGCTCTGCATTTAACAAATATTTGAATGGCTACCTTAAATAGAGACTTCTAGATGCATGGAGATAAAATCTAAATCAGACATGGTTATGATCTTCAAGGAAGATGCAACCTGGTAGAAGAGAAAAACCAGTAGAGCACACTGAAATTTCTGAGTGCTATAAGAAATAAAGTTCTACAGGAGTTCTACCAAAAATAAAAAGTAAAAAAACCCTTCAATCAATTGCGTTTTGCCTGTTTTAAGCTCTCTTCAAAGAATTTGAAAATTTCATTCACAGGTAAAATTTTGGTTTGTCTGTAAAATTCATTTCTCATGCCACTGACTTTTGCCTAATTAGTACACATTGCTTTGTCACCCACCAATCAGCTAAGCAAGCTTTACAAATAATTAGATTTAGATCCATCATCTCCTGTGGGGTAAAAGTTGGACCTAATGCCAAAGCCAGAACTCCTACTTCTCAAACAACAACACATGTTTAAACTCCTAGGTTAGCGTTTCCTGGCTGCAAAGTCAACTAGAGAGGCAGCAACTAAAGTGTGAGATTAAGCTCACTGAATTAATATGACCAAGAAATGGAAAGGGAAAGAAATGTAGGGTACCTCCAGAATGGCTACATGTTTACTCGTGAGTTTCAGCCCTGCCCATATTCAGCCTGAGTATTTTCTTAGCAAATTTTTGTTTTCATTTCTTCTGCGTCCTACTGCCAACTTAAACAATCTTTTACCTTTTTTAAACCAATGATATGTTTCATAGATTTAGAAGAAAGCCACGAAAATTACTTTGAGAATGTAGCTTGTGATTTGCACTGTGCAAATATGATCATCTCCTAGAGGTTTAACTGCTACTTTGTTTCTATTCAAATAGATTTAACACAATAAAGGACCAAGTTAAAAACATTTCATAGGTACTGTATTGAACTGAAGCACTGATTAATAAGCAGAGTGTATGCAGAGTAGAACTGTTGCCAGGATAAAAATTTTCAGTGAAAGGAAGCTACTACAGAAAACAAACAAACAAAAAAAGCAAAGAAGTGCCCGATATGTTGATAATTACATACATTACGTTATAAGGATATCTTTACTCTGTTATTTATAAAGAAATGATTAAATTTACTTTAAAGATGTTTTGGGTTCCCTGGTTTGGAAATACTTGATGCATTAATCTCCTTTATTCATTTGTTATTTATTTTTGGAAAACTGTTTTTGCACTTAGCTCATTTTGTTCTCTGTAAAGATTCTAACTTGTCAGGCATTTAATCACCATTAAAGACAAATGTTTTCACTTGTTCAAAAAAAGTTTTCACCTAATAATGAAATATGACTTGCCATACAAGTGTCACCCTTCATGGACAAAATGGTTTAAAGTGATAACGGGTGACCAAGTTATAAATATTTAAAAATTGTGTCTGGCAGGAGACATAAGTTTCTCTCTCCAAACCCCAATAACCCAAAACTGAAGAGAGCCAAGGTCTGTTTCCTGCTTTGTGATACTGCCTTATTGTTATTTAGATGTCTTTAACCACAAAGGCCCTATGCTCCCATGTGGTAGATTCCTAAGGAGCCATAAATCTACCTCCTTGGTCAAGTACTGTTTTTCAGCATCTGTTTTCTTAAGCACCAGAAATGTGCACACAAGTAATAGAAGAATTACTCTTGCCTGACTAACCCTAACCAGGTTAATGTCGGGGTCTTTTGGTACCTATGCTCTCAAATTTGGCCATGATTTCTGTACTATTGGAACTAGTATAAATTCCAAAAGTCAACCCTCCAAATGGGGAAATGGAGACTCTATAATAGCAAAATGAAGTAACACATTTTTAGTTTTATACAGTTAAAAACAAAAACAAAAAACTAATATCCTATGGGTTGTCTGATTATATATGATAAAACCATTTTTCCTATAGTGCTTTATGCAATTATCACTTTGTCTCTTTTTCATCTTGCAGTTGAGCTATATTGTAATTCTTGCTAATTTCACTGAAATTCCCTGCTGTTTCTTAAGAAGCAGTCTAGATACCATAGATATTTCTGTATTATTATTGATTTGAAAGTACATACTTCTTTTCTCCCTTGTAGTAAGGATTTATTTTAATTTGTAAGTATAAAAATACTTAATGATTCCTTTATTTTGGACCCATTAATTCCAAGATAAGTGATTACTTAACTTGGAGCTGGGAGAAGTGATTTTGTAATGGAAGCTGGAGAGAAACAAAAATGGATTGAATTTCTAAACCATGTCTAGTCAAACAGCAGTCCCAGGAACTAGCAAAATTCACTGTGTTTTGCTAATGGATCTCTTTACTTTTATCTTAAAATTAATAATAATGTATTTTGAATATGAGATTTTTACTATTTCAAATCTAACTGATTTCTTATAGTGATCATATATTCCCTTAAGTGAAGAAAGTACTTAAAAATATTATTTCTGAAATTAATAATAAAATCTTTTTAATAGTGTACTGGTAGTTTTTACTCTCAACGATCAATAAATTTTTCTATGAGTCATAATAACAATATTTATTCTTGAATGAAATTGAAATAACCTCTATATACATAAAATCTGCAAAGGAATTTATTTCAGCAGGATAATAGTTAATTTATAGTGTTAAGTTCAAAAGGGCAGAAAAAGATAACAACCCAATTTAGGTAAAGATGTAGAACATATATGCTGGAGGAAAATGAATGTCAAATAGAAAACCATATCTGAAATTCAGATCACATTTAGATGCGCAAAAAAATGTTAAGAGCATTTGGGGGGCGATTGTGTTCCAATTAGATTTCTTTCACTCACATCAACCAGTCTTGGTCTGAAAGTTCATCATATGATTTACAGGGCTCTTGAAGGAATGAAAAGGAGGAAGCAAATGAGAAGGAGAAGGAACTGATAATATAACATTTCTAAGAAGGCCATCACTTATAAAGTTTGGATTTAGGGTACAGTCAAGTTAAGTCAAAAGAAAGTTATTAAAAATCAAAATTGTTTACATTTTGTTCTTTTTTTGTGTGTGATATCATTCACTGGAGTTTATTTTTGAAGAACAGAAAAAAAGCAGATCATGAATTCCAAGTTTTATATAATCCTTAAAGAGACTGTAACCCTAAACCAGGGATTTCTTAAGGTTTAGAGTTGCTTCTCAGGGGTTACCTGTGGATAGGTTGGGGGTGGGCAGAGGAGGGCATGAATTTATTACACTTTGGGACAAATATCAATATATATATATGGTTATGGGAAACTCAAAGATGCTGGCTGTATCAAATTGCCCTTGGGCTTATTTTAGGAAAAAGAGCAATAATTAGGTGAACAACATGGAGACGTAAAAACACATCTCAAAGATGAACCAAGAAAAGAAGTAGGTTTTGATATTTGCTTCTTTCAAAACCCAAAGGACAACACATAACCTGAAGAGGAATATAAATTGGAGATTTGGGGGCAGATCTAATGAGTTCTTTGTTTTCCCCAAAAGCTCTTGATATGTGTGCCATATTGAAGTGGTACCAGTTTTATAAGACTGATAGGTGATAGTTGACTCTGTAAATACTGAAAAGCACACAGTTGACTCACGTGTCCACAGATTCTAGGAAAATTTCAGGTTACCATGGTGTCTTTTATTTCCTCTTATCTGTATAATGACTAACAAAGGCCATATACATTGTTTTGACAGACACCTAAGATACTAGACATATTTTGTTGTGAACTCTTTTACAATTTTCTTTGAATCTTCTTGTTCTCATCACACCATGGTTAATCCATTAGAGGTCATAATTAGGAAAATTACAAGAAACGTGACTCAACTGAATATTTTAATTTTAGTGACATTATCACAGCCTTAGGTGACTTCCAATGTACTTGTTTATGCAATAAAATCTTTTGATATTCTAGTAGTGTTGGTCTTAAAAAATATTTCCATCATCATGGTACATAAGGTGACATTAGGGACAGAAATAGCTATGAAAAAACCACTAGGAGTTATGATGTAAATATGTATATAAGATCTTTTCATAATGAAGATTACATAAATTTGAATTAAGTGACTTTTAAGAACATTGATTATTGATCTGACAAGTTATTATATCCATTAGGGCCTTTTGTGTAAATAACAAGTTCTAAAATGCATGCTGCTTTATAATAAAAATTGTTATGAAATATACTTATGGTCTCTTGCATGCTGAATAGCCACTTTTCAACATTAAATTTCTTGGCCAAAACTACATTTTAAAATTAAGAATCATTTAAGTTATACAGTTACCAAAAAAACCCACCACCACAACAACAAAAAGCCCTCCTGGAATTACTCAGCATGTACTTTAACACTTATATTACTTGAAAATGACCAAGACATTTTGTTTTAAACCCCCATAAACATGACTTACATATTTTCTAAATGATAAGCCATTCTATGCTCTACTGATTATAGCATAGACTCTGCCAAAAAAGAAAAATTATACTTTTTATTGTGGTGCTGGAACATTTATAGATGTCAAGGAACCTTATGTAGTGATAAGCTACATTCATAAAAACACATGCATCATGGAAATATGTCATCATTCTGAAAAGAAATGTGTTCAGTCTGTGCTGGAGATGAAGATTAAGCCTGATCCGTCATAGTGCTTTGTGACATCTCATCTTGGTGTGACAATAGACTAGAGAATGTATGTCCATTTGTTAAACTTTCCATAAGTCATATTGATGAGTTAATTAACGATCCATTCTTGCCTGCACGGTAAGTCCCTTGAGGACAGGAAACAGCTACAGTTTACTTATTTTCACATACCAGCAATGTCCAGCTCCATAAATGTCTGGGGAATGAATGAATGAAAGATGAATGCCTGTGTCTAAAACGGAAGAACACTTCTTTTCTACATAAGGGAAAGGACTACAGGTTTCAGAAGGAAAATATATCTTTGCATAGACTCTGTTTTAGAATCATACAATTTTTAGAGTTGAAGATTTTACTGACTGTTACAGCAATTTTATCTACCTATTCAACATCACATTCAGTCAATTTTTATAAATTTCAGAAGTTTGGAAATTACTTTTAAAAACTTAGACTTCCTCCCTCCCCCCTCAATTTGAGACTTTCATCTTTCAGGGATGAGGAACTAGCTCTGTGTTCTTATTGTTTACCTAATTTGGCACAAAGTCCATAGGTAATTTTCACAGATTCACTTTACCTGAGAGCTGAAAAGGGATTTGTTTCTCTAAAAGGGTTTGACTCACTTGGTTTGAGCACAGTGTTAATGAGGCCAGAGCAATGCAATGCACTTTCTCTCTGTAGCTGCACTCTGGCCTCTTAACTTCTTTCATTGCTCTCATTGAGAGGTCAGGAGAGAGTAGCAGAACTCAGCACCCCTGAGAAAGCAAGTCACTGCATAGGTCCTACTCTCAAGTCATTAGCATCACTTTTTTTATAGGAAGGACAGCATGATGATAATTCCTGGCAGGTCAGCCCTTGACGCCATAGAGGTGTGATCAAGGGATGCATAAAGGAAGACCCGGCCTTTGAGTTATTCCTCCTCCCCACCCTACTTCCTATTCAATAAATGTAGAAGAATGAATGAGATGTTAGAAGTGGGGAAATCACTGTTCCAAAAAAAAAAAAAAAAATCTTGAATCACCGCAAATGCATTACTATGGGGTAATTTGAGCAGGCTGATTACTTCCTATTTAAAAAAAGTAGAAAAAAGAAAGAGATGTTTGAAATGGGGGAAACACTGTTTCCAAAAAAAAAAAAAAAAATCTTGAATCACCGCAAATGCATTACTATGGGGTAATTTGAGCAGGCTGATAGCCCAAGTCTAAACGTGTTTTTGATGTCATGTGAACTCTGAAAGATGATTGCATCTCTTTGGAGCCAAGATAAATAGCCTGTATTATGTAAATGTTTGCACTGGTATGCGAGTCTTGCTAGAACTTAAACCAGTCCAGGGCCCCCCACTGGCATGAGCACAGGGGTGGGAATCATGGCTGAGGTAAGCTTGCTCACTGCCGATTCTTTCTCAGGTCACTGAGCTCCGTAATTACTGAAGGATCAACATCTAATGCCAATAGTCTGGGCTTCTCTTGAGATTCCTGGGCCATGTGCTATTTCAGTGCCAGTTCTCTTTGCCACCTGCTTTACATTTAACCTGCTGTTTTGTTGCCACTGTTGTTGCTTTTGTTGTCATCTTTATTAGAGCATGTTTTTGTTCTAAATGTTTATGTGCTAAAAATAATTTTAAACCTGTAAGTATCTGAAGTATATCAGATGCTCAATAGAAAATGGGATTGACAACCCTGGGAGGAACATCATTTATTAAAAGCCCAATAAATAGGAATTGTCCTTAATAAAATAAATCCAATAGGCAAACACAAAGCATTCCTGCACAACAGTCCAAAGTAATTTCTAAGCCCAGTGGACTTCAATAAGACAAACATATTCCAGCAAATATCATATCAATGAAGGTAAATGTGGGGGCGATTTGGGAAGTGATCTTAACCCTAAAGGTAAGTCTAGTTTTCACCCAGTAGATGCTGATGGGACAGCTAGATCAGAATTTACAGCTGGATTTCATTCAGATTGGTTGAAACCCAGGCAGCTTTGGTTCTTTAATATTTTAATTATTACCAGGTCTAAAGGAACTTCTAAAATAAGTGCCTGACTCTTGTTAAATAAGAATATACTGTACACTCCACTGCCTCTTCTTAAGATTTCACAGCCACACTGGGAAATAAGCAAGCAGGATTCATTATCCCCACCTGAGCAATGAAGAAATAAGATTTAGGGAGACTGGAGAATGCTTGTTTTGTGTGTTTCCCACATTAGTAAACCATTATTCCTCATAGTCTATGCACACATAGCAATGAGTTCACTCTCCTGACCACACGGCTCTATTCTGTTTACGAGTGAAGCCAAAAGAATGATTATTATTTCAGGCTGCAGGTACCATTTTGTACATTAAAGAGACATACTCTGTCTCTGCTGGCAGAGTCCCTAACTACTCTCAATATGTTTGGGTGAGAGGAGGTCGGAGGAAGAGCTCGGAGCAGGAGCTGAGTTCTGGTCCCACCAGCTGGAAGGCCTTGTCTTGAGTCGCCACCCTTCTTGGGGCCTTGGTCTCCTCATCTGTAAAATGAGGAGATGGCTTGACACAAATAATGCCACTGGTTTATGCCCTCCCATCCGCCACTCCACGGTGCTCTTTGGCTTCTGTGTCTCATGCATACTTGATCCTTCCTAAAGCTTCTTTGGGGAAGAGTGGGAAGCTGTTTCACTAAGAAATCAATAGATTGTACCAACTTAAGGATTACATTTCAGAAATATTTGCATTAAAATGAATGCCTGGAAGGTGAAATTTCAGTAGGCATCTGTTTGTGTGTGGTATGGAGGAGTACATTTTGTGGGGTGGTGTGAGGAGTGTGGTAGTCACCCAGATGTGCCACCCTGATTCTCTTTCAGAGAAAGACATGCTGCCCAGCTGCTGGGCACGTGGTCAGCACAGAGCCTCCTGCTGGCAGCCCTGTCAGGGTCAACCTCAGCTGCAGAGTGTGGCCCCTGCACCCAAGGTCCCTTCCTCCCCGGGTTACCTGTGTCCAGTGATGAAAAAAGGTGTGGAAGTATGAAGACCCAGCCACTCGGGCCACAAAGGGGACAGAAACAGGTAATCCCCTCTTCAGAGCTCCCTTCCAGGATACCTAAGGCTTTAGTTGGCCTCTATCATCACAGATCAGCTTCTCTCCACTTAGCAATAATGGGGGTCTGGACTGTGCTCAGGGAGGGGGGTCTTGAGGAGGGGAGGTGCTGTAGAGAAAGACAAGGCACTGGTAATCTATTTTCAAAAACCTCATTTGTTGCTGAGGTATGAGGAAACGCATATTGAAAGGACCAGAGCAAGAAACCGATAAAGCATGAATACAGGCATATATCAGTGTTTTCTGAGGAAACTAACTAAATAATATGTAGGTCCCAAGAGACCATGATGTTTTAATGGCTGGGATTCATCTGGAAGGACTTCAGGAAACGTCAACCTCAGAATAGTCTCTGGCTGGTCTCCTGTCACCCCAAGTTTCTGTTTAGGACCCTCTCAGTGAAGGTGCTCAGTTCCCATCAAGTGGCATACTACATTTATGGCCACAAACTTGGCTTCTAGATTGCTTCCAGATTTCAGTTTTCCTCCAGATTCTTACAGGAAACTTTGCAGGCTATGTTTGCCTTCTTGCCACCAGACACACTTCTGTCACACTAAAAACATGTACATTATTTTAGGACAACGTGAACAACTTGACAGTTTGATTTCTTAGGTTTTACAGAGGACATCACGCTATCTTTTCTTGTTGAAGAGCCAGAGAATATGGAACAGTGCAGAAGAAAATGCTCAGTGTCAGTGGGTGCTCCCCGAAGAGTCCACGAAAAGGTCAGAGCTTGGTGTCAGAGGTCAGAAGAGATGTCACATGACTTCTTAATGAATGCAGGATAGAATATTATTCCAAAGAAACACTGGCAATCAGAACAAGAGGTCTTTACTACTTTGGCAATTATCACTATTTAAGGAGGAGCCACTCTTGGTGATTACACTAGTATCATCCAAAAATGGAGCTTTTGAGCTTGCTCCAGTTTTTGATAAATTGATTCTTACTGAAGAGGACTAAAATCTCCTAGGAAGCATTCAGTGTCTTAACACATTATCTTCTCCTCTAAAGGTGGCTTGAACCAGTGTCTTAAGTGAAGGGCTGGAGGCCAGGAATTCTGAGACTGGAAATAGTCTAGTAGAAAAAGCATGGGTGATGTGGTATGATTTAAACTTGAATCTCACTTTGCCACCTCACTAGCTCTGAACCTGCAGCCATTTATCTCCTTAGCCTCAGTTACTCAATCTGTAGAAGAAGGGTAACCACACTTGCCTTGCAGTCATTGTGATCTTTATTTTAGATCACATGTTCTATGCACCAGAACTTTTAGGCACACGAAACGTATTGACTTTTCTTACTGCTTGCCGATAATCTAGACCAAGTTCATGCTCCCTGAGAGGCAGTTTTCTGATGCTTCTTGTGAGAAATTAATAATTAAATGGTCGTGACTTTTTCATCATTATGATATACCAGAAAAGTACTTACTGACTGAAGTAACGTGGCATTCATAGTCTCATTTTGAGTGGGTAGATTCATAAAGATAGCGTGCTTTATTGCTATGACCTCAATACAGTTAGCTTCCTATTCTTTAATATGTTTTACGTTTGTATGTATTATGCATTATATTTTCAAATATAAATAGAGTTAATATCATATCTTCTATTACCTTTTAATTCCAGTTCCAGAGACCCATGTCTACTTTTTGATATTTGCCTCTTATCTATGATAAAAGTCATCATATTCTTAAAGATGTTTTGTGCCACCATGCAACTTTTGTATATTTAATTCTCAGACATGAATCTTCTGAGGAACGTTGGTAAGAGTTGCACGATGAAGCACTTTACTATGGGGTACTCATCAAGAATATACTTAAACAGGGATTCCCTGGTGGCGCAGTGGTTGAGAGTCCGCCTGCCGATGCAGGGGACGCGAGTTGGTGCCCCGGTCCGGGAAGATCCCACGTGCCACAGAGCAGCTGGGCCCGTGAGCCATGGCCGCTGAGCCTGCGCGTCCGGAGCCTGTGCTCCGCACCGGAAGGGGCCACAACAGTGAGAGGCCCGCTTACCGCAAAAAAAAAAAAAAAAAAAAAAAAAAAAAGAATATACTTAAACCAAAAGACAGCCTTCATCTCACTCTCATTATAATTTCCCAATGAGTCTCCTGAAAAGCTTTAACAATTACATTGATTATGCGTGAAACATAATTTATTAGCTTGAACAATCACATGGAGATCCTTTGTGGATGAAACAATATAATGCAGGTATAGTGTAAGGGGTTATCATCTCCTTTTAAAAACCATGACCTGCTTATAAACCTGTTAGCAATATAGTAAAGAACATTAAAGTCCATGGCTTTGGAGTCAGACTCGCATTCAAATATTGGCTCCAAGACTCATTGCTTGTATAAATTTGGGGAATTTGCTTGCCATTTTAGAGTCTCAGCTTCCTCATCTGTTAAGATTGCGTGTAATGCTAGTATTTCATAATGACGTTGTGAGGTGGTGATAGAATTCCTGTAGGGCACATAGTATACACCCTGACACATAGTAGTTGTTCAATTCATAACTATAGTTATTACCAGTTTCCTCATCTTTAAAACTGGATGATAATACCACTATGATAGTGTCATTGTAAGAACAAAATGGCAGGTGACATCTGGGTGCTATGAGAACACAGGGGAGAATAAGTCCCTGGAGGAGAAGACTTCCTAGGGCATCGAGGTGTCATCTGAAATGTGAAGAATGTGTAGTGTTAGCCAAGCAAGAAGAGTGGAGGAAATATGTCTTAAATGAAATGACCAGGCTTGAGTAACATTTTCTTTATAATTTTATCACACTAGATATATCATCCCTGGTAGTATATGCTCAGCATTGAACCTCTCCAGCATACCCTGGTCCTTCTAAGACCAGCATTAACAGAGAACTTCACACACACTAGATAAGTCAGTAAACATTTGTTGATTCCTATACAGTATGTTCATATATTATTATTTTCCCCACTTTAAAGACAGAGGAACGCATCCTCTGAGAGGGTAATCATTCAACCAACCAAGGCCATCAATAAGTCAGAGTGCAGAAGAGACCAGAATAGAAGTTTCCTGACATATTCTAGGGCAATTTCTCCCAGTTATCCCAAAGTGTCTTTCTTTTTCTTTCATTTTTCTTTTTTGAGGTTAATTTCATTTTCTTCTTTTTTAAAAAAAATTTTACAAGTTATCTTTCTTTTGAGGGCACCTTTAATCAGACGAAAGTTAAGTGATTGTTGATTTAAAAACACATAGGAATAAACAAGAAAGGAAAAAGCAGATACGTTGGACTGCAACAAAATGAAAAACTTTTGTGCCACAAATGTTACCATAAAGAAAGTGAAAAGACAACCCATAGAATGGGATGGATAAAATATTTATAAATCATGTATCTGATAAAGGACTGGTATTTAGAGTACATAAATGAGGCAGGTGATAGATGGGCCCCAGGCTGAACAGTTAGAGTTTGTCCCCTATGGACAGATCCTCCAAAATAGAAGGAAGGAGGAGAAGCTGAGCCCTGCCCAGATAAGAAATAAAAGACCACATATTCTTCATTCTCGAAGCCAAGGAGTCTTTCCCGACTACACATGCGCAGAAAGGCTCCTTGGAGGTCAAAAAGGGAGGGGGGGTGGAGCCACACAGTAGGTGATGTCAACCTGCCCATAGACATCTTCACCAGAATCCACCTTGGCTAAGGGAAGCTGTCTTTTGGTTTAAGTATATTCTTTTTTTTTTTGCGGTACGCGGGCCTCTCACTGTTGTGATTGTTCTAGCTAATAAATTATGTTTCATGCATAATCAATGTAATTGTTAAAGCTTTTCAGGAGACTCATTGGGAAATTATAATGAGAGTGAGATGAAGGCTAAGCACACGCACACATGGGAGGAACCTGAGACATACCAAATACGGACTCAGAACCAGGCAAAGCAAGATGATTGGCCAAAAGAAACCTGGAAGAAATGCCTCATATAAGTGATTCAAACTAACACAAGGGCACAACTCTCCCTCTGAGGCCACCCATGTACATGCCTAGTCACATGTACTATTTTTCCTCCTAATAAACACTTTACTTGTTTCACTACTTTCCATCTTTGTGGGAATTCATTTCTACAAAGATGAAGGGCCAGGGCCTTGTCACTGGCCGCTGGTCTAGTGGTTAGGATTCAGCACTCTCACTGCCGTGGCCTGACTTCAATCTCTGGTCAGGAACTGAAATCCTGCTTCAAGCCACTGAAGGCTGAGGCCACCCGAGATCATAAAGAACTCTCACAAATCAATAAGAGGACAAATAATTCAGTTTAAAAATATGTTTTTAAAATCCTATAAAAAATGGATTTGAATAGCCATGCAAAGAAGCTGTGCAAATTGCCAAGAAGCACATGAAAAATGCTCAACATCATTACCCATTAGGGAAACGCAAATGAAAACCACAATAAGACACCACTCCACATCCACTAGGTTGGCTACAATCAAGAAAAAACAAAAAAGAAAGAAGATGAGAGGAATGAAGGGAGGGAGGGAGGGAGACAAGGATGGAGGGACAGAGAGAGGGAGGAGGAAGGGAAGGAGGAAAGAAGGAAAACAAAAGAAGAAAGAAGAAAATTGGAACCCTCATACATTGCTGGTGGAAAAGTAAAATCACACAGCCAGTATGGAAATAATTTAGAAGTTCTTCAAAAAGTTAAACATAGAGATACCATGTTTAACTTTACTATGACCCAGTAATTTCATTTCTAGGTATATATCCAAGAGAAATGAAAACATATATCCCCACAGAAACATGTACATGAATGTTCATACCAGCATTATTAATAATAGCCAAAAAGAGGAAATTGCCCAAATATTCATCTACTGATGAAAATATGGTATATCCATACAGCAGAATATTATTCAGCAATAAAAATGAATAAATTACTAATACATGCTACAACAGGGATAAACCTTGAAAACATCATACTAAGTGAAAGAAGGCAATCACCAAAGATCACATATTGTGTGATTCTGTTACTGAGTCCAAGCAGGACAGGTCAATAAATTGAGAGATGAGTTGCTGGGACAAGGAATAGTGACTTTATTCAGAAACCAGCAGACCAAGAAGATGGTGGACTGGTGTCCCAAAGAACCATCTTGTCCAGGTTTGGATGCTGTTTTCTTTTACAGAACAAAGAGGGAGAGGTGAGGAGGTAAAGCAAAAAAAGGTGATAAGTTGCAAATATTTCCTGGTTCTGGCCAGACTCCAGAGGGGATTTGTTAATGTCTTCTTTCCTGAAGCCATTCACAGGTGGGCCTGGTCAGGATGTTTCCTGTGACCTTAAACAAAGGTATTTTATATTATTATTATTTTTTTTATTTTTATGGCTGCATTGGATCTTCATTGCTGCACGTGGGCTTTCTTTAGTTGCGTGGAGCGGGGGCTACTCTTGTTGCAGTGCATGGGTTTCTCACTGCAGTGGCTTCTCTTGCTGTGGATCACGGGCTCTAGGCACGTGGGCTTCAGTAGTTGTGGCATGTGGACTCAGCAGTTGTGGCTCTTGGGCTCTAGAGCACGGGCTCTAGAACGCAGGCTCAGTAGTTGTGGCACATGGGCTTAGTTGCTCCGCAGCATGTGGGATCTTCCTGGACCAGGGCTCGAACCCTTGTCCCCTCCATTGGCAGGCGGACTCTCAACCACTGCGCCAGCAGGGAAGTCCCAACAAAGGTATTTTAGCTTAACGCTCAAGCATGGAAAGCAGGGTCCCCAGAAATGGGCCATTATGTGTACTTTAAGCTGTAGGCAACATCCCTTTAGTGACTAACTTGTAGCAAAAGGAATAGAATACAAAGGTTAAAGTAAAAGAAGCAGATCCAATATGGAATCAGTTTTATTCTTCCCTATTACAATTCTATTTATGTGAAAGTCCAGAATATGCAACTCTATAGTGCCAGAATATAGATCGGAGTGCCTAGGCTGTGGGATGGATCACACTCAGGTATAATTGGCCTGAGCTGAGGATGGGCATCTGCTGGAGAATGACTCCTAACTGGCAAAGGATTTTGGGGGGGCTGATGGAAATATTCTAAACTTAGATTGTGGTGATGGTTACTCAACTCTCTGAATATATTAAAACCATTTAATTTGGTGAATTTTATGATATGTGAATTTCATCTCAGTAAAAATGTTTTTAAAAAAGCAAAACCATATAGGGCCCCATGCACACTTATCAAAAGATGGTGGAAACTCCAAAACTCATGGCACTTCTGAGATCCTTTTGATATTTATTGACATTATGATATTTACTGATATTTTAAGAAATGTATGTATGCATGAATTCAAAATATCCTGATGTAAAAATCAAACTACTTTTTTGATTTAAGTGAAACTGCATTGGGGAAACTCAAAATTAAGTTTGTTAAAGTAATATGACACCACTGAAGAGTTATTTGACTTTCTCCATTTATCATGTTAAATTTTTATAACATCTTCTGAATTGTTCTTTAGGTATGTAAAGTTGTGGTACTGTTTTGCTGGACAATATTTAAGTATTAAGGCATCATACCCAACAATTACAGTAATATATGGTTATCCCATTCTTCTAACTGATGGTAATAGATAAACCTCCATTAACATAATAAGATTGTTTCATAACGATTTTAATGCACCAGCTGGACACAGAAAACAACTTTGATTTCTTGTCCACTGTCCTTTTAGGCCTGACCTGAAAACTTGTTTTTGCTTGCCACTTGGATCATAACTTGAGAATTCCATAACAAAAACTCATCCAATCACTTTTAGTTACAAATATAATCTCATTTTATCAACTCAAATGTCTAGTGCAGGGTCAGACTCAAAGTTCTAGATTCAAGCCTAGTTACTGCTTATTCCCTCTTACAGCTCAAGGCCGTATTGTTCCTGGACACCTGTAGCAGGGAAGGGGTGGGCAGATACCTCCCCCACTTCAGCTTACTCATTAGCCATGGTTTCTGATCTCTCCCAGATCAGACTGAGGAATGTGGATCAGAGACCTGGAGGGGGAATTTGAAATCACTCAGCCAAGAAGGCGTGAAGGGACTGACATTCTACTCACATTCTTCTCACCAACCCAGGTGCCCTGGCATGGACTGTGTCCATTGGGAAGAAGAGGCACCCTTCACATCTGCAGATGATCACCATCCCTTCACAATACTTTCATCCATGGGTGGGACTGCATCTCCTTCAAGACAGTACCATTTACTACTCTTTTTAAACTAGGAATGTTCCTTCACTTTCCTCCCTCATTTTCTCTCTTTCTCCCTTCTCCCCTTGCTCTTTATTTCTAACCTTTTATTTCCATCTAATATGTATACTTAGTTAAAAAAGTCAAGTGATATTCTTTTAACTAAAACTATTTCTAGAATTCTTTTTCAATTTTATGAATTTTCTGTTTACTTCCTTCTAAAAAAGCATTAGGATTTAGTAGTCTTATGTCAATGCCAGCCTGTGTACTTCCATTTCCCCCATCTTTCCATGACAGTTACAGCATACTTTTAAAAATCAACATTGGATGTTTGCATCGTCACGTTTAAGTTAAATTTTTGTTCACTTTAAGACTTGTGGTTATATACCAGTATATATACTGTATATATAGTTACACATCCTTACTTGTGTAACTTTTAGTTTTTCCTGGATTTAACAATTGCCCCATTTACTTGCTTGAATCTGTCATTAATGTACCATATTCTGTCCAATTGAGTTCTAAACTCTTATGAATGCAACTGGGCATACTGGTTTTATGGTTTTCTTGGTGAAACCCCTCCTAGAAGCCTCCGTTTTCCCATTCTGATCTGTATTGATCACTCTGTTATTCTCAGCGCAGTTATTTTCCTGGGACTTTCCTTTAACTTTATCTCAGGAATTCCCTTAGCTCTTCTCTCTCATTGGATCCCATTTCCTGAATAATTTGTCTTCCTTGATCTGTGCCATTGATTTGGAGCACATATACCTGTATCCTCCCAAGAAAGTGATTGTGTCTGGGCTCTATGGGGTGGAGAGGTGTGTGAGGAGGGGGAGAATAGAAAATTATTTTTAAATTTTGTTGTGTGTCTGAACATGTCTTTATTCTATCTCATACTTGATTGGTAATTTGGTTGGGTGTAGAGTTCTATGTTTTAAATCATCTTCCCTTAAAATTGTGAAAATTTTGCTCATTAACTTCTAGCTTCCAGGGTGGCTATTGGGAAGTCCAAGACCATTTTGATGCTGATACTTCTCTTCAAGCTTTTAAAATACTCCCTTTGTCTCAGGTTTTCCTGATAAGGGTCCTTTACATTCATTACATTGTATATACATGAATTCTTTAGAATTTGTATTCCAGACATTTAAGTGCTCACTATATGCAGGTACTATTTTAGCATTCATGTAAAGAGTTCTATTACATTTTCTTTTATTATTTCCTAACCTCCATTTTCTATTTTCTCAGTTTCTAGAGAAATCCAGGTTTATGGATTGCAAGTGTCTTCTCTCAGACTAGTAAATTCTGCTAAAACTAGTCCTCCATTCTCCTGCCAAGTAGGATATAAGTCTGGCAGCTTCAATCTGGGACTTCCGGGAGAAGGGAGGAGAAAGTGTGGCCCAGGAACATCGCCATTTAGAATGCAGATGATCACTTAATGCCTTCATTTTCAGTGTTGGCCTCCCTTCTGTGCTCTGTGTGTCTGGTGTCCACCAGTCCAGAGCCTCACTTTGATGGGACTCTTGATGATAACCTCATTTCTTCTGCAGTCAGGAGGGACAGCTGATCAGCTGTGTAAATGAGAAAAGGCAATCAGGGGATACAACTATTCCCTACAAGTTTTCAATCAATTCATCTGGGGTTAGCCTCCTTCCCACCTCCTCTTTCTGAGCTGCCTGATGCTTCTGGTCCCTGAGTCTTTAGGGCTCTGTTGTTGCTCTTGGCTTCTCTCCATCAGGGGTGTAAATTTCCAGAAAAGTCAAATCTCTTTGAGTTATCACTTGCACATGACTCATCTGCTTTTATACCTGCTCTTCTCTTGGATTTTGTCCTTCAGGGGCTTTTGGGAGATAAGCGTATGTTTTCAATCTGCCACATTTAATTAAAGTCTGTTTCATTGTTTCTTTCGGACCATTTGCCCTTTGGTCAAAATATTTTCTCTTCTTCTCACTTTATTCCTCCCAGCCTCCAATGACACCAAAGCAGTGGCTGTAGTCTGCTACAGAGCTGTAAAGTGGATGGGAAAGTCATAGCAGGACTGGTTTTCAAGATGACAAGGCATGAGGGAGAAACTGAGGTAGGTGGCCTGAATTCAGGGACATCCATCCATGCTCAGCTTAGGCTGCAGGCATGGATCAGACTCAGGGGATACTGGCCCGGGCTGAGGATGGGCAGCTACTGGTTTCCAGTTGCTCTAGTTTCCTGGAGAAGAAAAGGCAGGCCTATAGGGATCATCTGGACTTGGTCACAGGAGCTTCTCAGATACCCAAGTGAATCCAGAGGCCACCATTGTCACTAGCTCCCAGTTTCACCACCAGTGGACATGGAGTCAAGACACCTAAAAAAACAAAAGATAAGACTGGTCTCCAGAGCTCTCTGCTGCATTCCTGTCACAGCTCCAGGATTTGCTAGGTGTGGGCTCCACCCCAGAAAGCTTGCTTAACTCTCTGAGCCTGTTTTTTTCAATTGTAAAATAGGATCATTAGGCATATCTTCCTCCCAGGGTTGTTGTAAAGATTAAATCTGTTAATACACATAAAAGGCTTAAAATAGTTTCAAGTACTTAGTAATGACCCAATTAAAAAAAAAAAATGGTGTGTAGGGGAGGGTGTTTGTTCAATCATGCTTCATGTTGGACACATAGTAAGTACTCAACAAACTGTTTTTGACCAGATGAGTAAAATATATCTGGAGACAATCATATGGGACTATCTTTGTCTCTGACTTTTATGGTCAGTTTCTATGCTTGGCAACAGAACTTTCAAAGAACTCTTTTCATAGTTGCTTTTAGTTGGAATAATTAACCTCATAACACTGCAATTGAAGAGACATACACTTTCAAGTAAGTCATTTCCAGTCACACCACCAGGTAGAGAAATCATGACTGATTAACCAAGAGCTACGCTTTGTTTGGTCCAGTAACAACCCTGCCCCAGGTACATGGGCACAGTCTTCCAGGACTCTGAATGATCAGCAAGGAACCAAATGGCTGGTAATTTCTAATTTATAAACACTGCTTGACGTAAGCAGTGGGCATTCTGCCACACTGCAATGGCCTGAAATGGCCCAACCACTTTTCAGTGCACTAAAAGCAATTTCAAGGGACTTAATGACTCTTTCCCCACCTCTCTGCTGGGGTCCATAGACACCATTGGATGGAGACACCTTCAAGTGGCCTCAGGATAAGGAGTTCAGGTTACCACTTCACGGGGTTTCCAGCTGAACAATGAGTATATTGTGAAGGTCCCAGCTCTCAAAGTAATCAAAGTATAAAGAGGGAAATAATACAATTAAACCTTTAAGATGTGTACATTTCTCTTTGGGTTTTCAAAACGGATCTCCACTTGGCAAGAATTTTTTTGGCAATGAAGTCAGAAATTGGCATTATTTGGTACACATTGAGATCTTGATTAAAATGAGTCTCTGGGTACAAAGATGAAAACAAAGAGAAGCAACTAGTACTACTAGGGGAGGGGGGTGGAATCCTGTTAATAAACAAAGTGTTCCAGTAAGACAGATAATGAACTAGCTTAAGTTAAACACAATTTTTATTGTTCAAAACAAGGAAAACTTTCCTCCTGCTGATAGCATGGGAAGACTATACATGAGTAATGGAAAGAGCTGAGATCATTCCTGGTGGCAAAAGAATGTTCTCTGGTTGCTGTGACCCCCTAGAAGTATCACCCCTGGAATCACCTCTGCAGTTCCATTCTGTTCTCAGGGGCTTATGCAGGACCTGTATTCTCTCTCACTTTCAGTTTACTTGGCAGATACAGTCACGTCCTTGACCCCTGCTAACTGAGCCTGGTGGGATGCTCCTCTATCTGTCAGATGCCCTCTCTCTGGCTACTCCAAAGTCATTTCTCATCTCCTGTCATCATCCATTTTTGCAGCAGCTACACAAAAGTCCCACTTCAGGGCAGCCATCCTCCCTCTGTGACCTGAGCCCAGGTTGCTACACTCAGATGAGCCATCCTTGGACCTTGCCAGCGTCTCATGCTGTGGCCATATGATACTGGTTGTGATTTCTCCACACCTGGTTTTCAGTGCATGGGCAGAAATCAGTACCCTTTCTATAGAACTTTACCTCCTTTTCTCTCTTCTCCATTACCTTAGACCAAGACATATTAGAAACACCATGCAGGTGCTATGGCCTCTTCCTGCTTCTCTGGTGAATGAAATATTGGATATTCAGGGCACCTGCAACCTTGTCTGGGTCTGGAAGGGCATTGAACGAAAGGCAGACACCCAGACATCCCTTAGCAACTCTGAATGCCATTAGACTGGTGTCCTTCCTCCAGCAAGGTGCCTCCGATCAAGGACTCATCGTCATTTGTCTAGACAAGATCCTGATCTGTTTAATGAATCTAGTCTTACAAGAACCTCAGGCCAAGCAAGAGCACCACCCCAGGACCAACCTTAAAAAATGTGTGCTCAAGAACCCAAATGGAGTTTCTGGGCCATGTTTTGTCTGGACAGTATGATGGTATGATACAGGACTACGTACTGGTGGAATGTCCCTGAAGATGATTAGAGATACGCAGTAATTTATGGGGTTCACTGCTGATTACCATTGACTTGTTCTCCACTTTTTTACATTTATGGTAGAAACAACTTCTCTGGGAAAGGAAAGAATTTGCCTTGTTCTTCACATCTGTAATTTTCTGACATTTAAAATCTGGATTAATATTTACTGTGTTCCTGGTCTACTCGACCCTATGTAAATAGACACCAAGACCTCTGACTTTGAAGGAAGTAGGAAATTCCTTCTCAGCACTGATGTCTTCAGGAAATAACACTGACCAAAGTCAATCACCTAACTCTGGAGCAAGCCTTTCAATGATAAGACCTCCTTTGGTCACCTAGACTGCCACCTCTTGGAAGAGTTCAAAACAGACTTATAAACTCAGGTTTCAAGGGATCAGGTCAATGGTTTGGTGTATTTCACCACCCCATCAGATAAATTAGAAGCACCCAACAAAGAAAATATCATGTCTATCAAGGTGGACTATGCAGGACATTGGGATTACTCCAATTCCAGAAATTTTCTGTCCCTACATCTTCTAGCTATGCTGAATGAAATGACTCAGTAAAAACAACTGATCTTAGGCTTTTTAAATGAAACTGATCTACTCACTCAACATGGTTCAGAGATCATAGAATGCAACTATGACCATCAGACTCCTCTCAGATATTTGGCTATCACCCTTAGGCTTTCCTACTTGACCTGCTATGCTCAGCTCTTTAATCTTCCAGTACTTTTCATCTCCCCAATCCTGGCTTTAAGGTCTCTTGCTATTTTAGCACTCCATTGGAACTTCTTTAATTTTTTTTTTTTTTTTTTTTTTTTTTTTTAACCTCAAGCTCTTGCTAAACTCTTGGGATTTCAGCAGGGATATTGCTCTGCAAGTTTTGGCTTCGCAGGGCACCAGCTTTCACTCCCACACCGCCAGCATGGCCAGGTCAGCTCCCTTAAGCTCCTGTTTTCTTGTTAGAAGAGGATGATTATACATTGACTGCCTAAAGAGACATTGTAATATAAAATGTCTTAATTTTTAAACTTTTTGCTCTACCTATATCCACCCCCTCCCTACTCAAGCACACAATGCTGTAAGCTAACCTCACTTCATTTTTTGGAGACTTCATTCAGATGTCCTATTACAGTGTTTTGTCTGTACATCCACAGCCATGTCCTCATGCTATTGACGCTAAATTAAGCAAGCCACTGATACACACAAACATGCTCACAAAAAATATCACTCGGTCTTTTATCCCTAATTCCTGCTTACAACTGTATTGTCTTTGCTGTATCTTGATGATAGGATTCTTGGCCACCATTTTTCCTTGGGTTCAGTTAATTAAGTCACTAGTTCCAGTCTCTGCCATTTTCTCTCTACTGACCACCCAGCCATCTTTACTCAGCACTGAATTCTGAAACAATCCTAGGAGCTAACACTGAAAAAGAAGTGTTTGCTCTGAAGGACAGAACCAGGACAGGTAAGGTAAAGTTACAGTGAGAGAAATGGTATGTTAATAAAAGGAAAATCTAGCTATGTGGGGTATCTTGCAGTGAGCTGGCTGCCACAGAAGTGATGAACTGAACACGAGTAAGTATATTTAAGTCAAGGAGGAATGACTAACACAATAAGACATTCTTTGGAAAGAGATATATGAGAGAGCACCAAAGAGTCTTTCTACCTTTAATATTATATAAGAACAAGACATTAAATACAGTTAAATATTTAAGTGTAACTGGACATTAAACTCAGTTTTGTATGAAGCATCAAAGCCTGAGAGTAAACATACCCAAGTGAGGTGAGGGGGACAGACTCACCTGAAAAGGACATGCTAAGTGTGTGAAACCGATTCTGCGAGCATAGGGAATTGCCATAGCAGCCAGGAAAAGAGAATTGTTGAAGAGGAAGGGGTAATCAGAGTGTTCTGCTCCACCTCCTCAAGCCAAGTCTGAGCTTTGAGTGAATAGCTTGATTTGTATTCCTGGAACTGGAGGGAGGCATAGGAATAAGGAAGGAGGCCAGATACAAACTTAAAAAATTTAAAGGCAACAGGAGTAACTAAAGCTGCCCACTGGGTGGCAGAGCAAGGGGGGTCCTGGGAAGGAGTTGAGACTTTCCCCAGTAAGCTCAGTTTCCCCATGGGGTTTATGGAGCTGGCCTTGAGCCATTCTGAAGGAATCTTAACCAAGAGGGCTGCTTAAAGAGCAACAAGACCCTAAAAAAGAGAATCTATGTGTGATGAAGTGCTATGGTCCCAGGGACTGAGAGAGGGAATGGGAAGCTGACAGTTGAACGAAGCATCCAAGTATCCATTAATAGCCAAGGAATATACTCCGCCATAAGTGGAGGCCCTTTGTGTGTTTTGAGGACATATGGAATAGATTGCCTGGACTGATAGAGAGTTTAGGGAAATATCATTGGAGCTTTATATTAGGACCACACTTTGAAGGGCCCTAACTGCCCACCTAAATCCTACAGTACAAACGAGTAAGTGGAATTCAGCATTGTTATTGGACTAAGAAAGGTCATGATGTCAAATAATTGGGAAATATATTCTTCCATGGGCCCACTCATTTCCCTATTATGGACCAGATTTTCCCAAAATCAAACTGAACCAATTTCTATTGAGGTCTACTCTTCCATATTCTTTCCTTTATCCTTATACTCAGCTTTCTCCCTTCTAAATTTTTTGTTTGTTCAAATATAATGAAGTCATATTTAATATTGTCTTCACTGTTCTATGCTAGTATTACTTCGCCTGCTAAAATCACACCTACTTTCTACTATTATTATCAATTTTATCAGACATTCCTTATTCCATCTCTCATCCACCAAACCCAAACTTTCTGATGTTTTCCTCACTTTCTTAGAACTGCATCTCCTTACATCATCAAATCACTTTCCTTGAGACTCTGCAAACTCAACTCAAAGCTCAATTCTTCTGTGATGCGTACAAGACTTCTGCAGAATCATAGACATTCTCCTAAAGGAAAAATCCTAAATTAAAATGATTGAAAATTATATTCATCCCCCCAAATTTCACTGTGACCCACCTCACTCCCACCTTCTATTTTACTGTTACGTAGCCTGGGGTCTTCTTTGAACCAGGGCTGTGTTTTTAAGGAGATGTAGAGTTTACCCAAGTAAATGTCTCACTATTTAAAATTGCTAATGATAACAGTAATTAATTAGATTAAATGCTTTGGGCAACTTTCTAGCTCTGAAAGTGTTTCCTCACAATAACTATTGAGGATACTAATCGATAAGCATGAAAAGAATGAGCGACTTCTGTATCTGTAAAACTATTTTTCAGTACCCATTACTATGGTCTCTTGAGACTACTTTGCATACTTTCATTTGTTTCCTTGATGCTAAATCCTGGAACTGCTTTTGTGGGACACGTATAAGGAAAGTGTCTCTGGTCTCTGAAGTCTTTCCTGCTTCATGAAAATTCATTAGAGGAGAAAAGTGACTATTTTGGCAAATATCCATAGTACTTCGCTGCAGTGTTTGCATTTTATTAAACTAACTCATTTAAAATAAAAACTCGGGTTTCCCTGGTGGCGCAGTGGTTGCGCGTCCGCCTGCCGATGCAGGGGAACCGGGTTCGCGCCCCGGTCCGGGAGGATCCCACATGCCGCGGAGCGGCTGGGCCCGTGAACCATGGCCGCTGAGCCTGCGCGTCCGGAGCCTGTGCTCCTCACCGGGAGAGGCCACAACAGAGGGAGGCCGGCATACCACAAAAAAAAAATAAATAAATAAAATAAAAACTCATATTTTATACAGTACTATTTGATTCCTTTATTTTACATAGCGGCACTACTTAAGTGTGGTTTTAAAATAAGCCTATAGAGAAGGGCTTTATTTTTGCTTTTTCGTTGTAACTGTTGAGGATATATGTATGTATGTATGTATGTATGTGTGTGTATTTTAAGAATTCCTTTAGGTTTATTCAACTTCTTTCATTTTCTTTTGTTTGTGTAACTTAAAAATCAATAATCATTTTCTTGCTTCATTTAAATAGTTCAGATAAAATGCAAAAGCAAGAAATTGCACCTGATACTTGAAAGTTGCTATTCCTGACAGCGCTCATCTCTCTTCATGCCCATATTGGCTTTTCTCCCAGCCCATCCATTGCTTAATGTAAGTGTTATAAATTGCTCTAAAGTGCCATAAAGCATAATAAACATAAATCAATATTTCTTGGTTAAAAACTTAGAAATGCTGATCCAGCCCAGATTAGTTATAGATGTCTTGAACCCATCCTGTCCCTTGGTTATTTTATTTTACCAGAAGCCACTTCTGGGCTCAAGAATGCCTCTCTTTTTGTTTTCCTCTCTGACCTTAGTCACACAGACACTTTCAGTGACACATCAGGACAGATTGTGGGGAAGTTATCTTTCAGCAGCCTTAGAAAAGCCCCATTCTTTTTCCTTCTGTCCTCTGATCCTGGCAACTTTGGAAGAGTGACGTGACAGTCTCAGACAAATTTAGACCACAGGCCAGCAATATGTCAAGCTTGTCTGAGGCAAATTCCAGTTTGTCATGGGAAAAAAAAATGTTCATTTTCTTCTGAGATTCCATGAATTAAGCCAAAGCCCACTTCTTTCCTTCTGGCTTGCAAATGTAGCATCTGATTTAAATGGAACACCTGCAGGCTGCTTCATGACAAAACTGACTCGATTGAATTTCCGCTCTCCTTGGAATTTTTTAATATGATTATATGCTGTACCCTTGGATATAAAAGCACATCCCGCTCCTGGAAATGACAGCTTGCCCCTACAGCCAACTGATGCTATTTATGTGGCATTGTTGTTATTTATTCTCATCTCAAAGGGAATGATTGAATGGCTTTGCGGTTTCTCCCAAGAAACTGTGGAGCTATATAGTACGAAATCTGCGAGCTCAGGTGATCATCTTTCTTGAGGAGATTTTCACAGGAAGCTCTTTGGAAATTGCATGAAAATGTTGGTAGGACATTAGACAAAGTGGTTTTATTAGGCTTATTGACTGAAAGCTCACTTTTCATGTGAATTGTGACCCAGTGTGTTTATAGGACAGACTGTCTTCTCCTCCAGACCTCATACCCCTCCAGCCAAAAGCAATGCTCTTTCCACCGACTCCCAGGATAGCTGAAAGCAGGTATGTGTATCACAGGAATGAGAGTAAGGAGAATTAGATGGACCTTCCACTTGCCCCAGTCTGAAAAACTGCCATTAACCTTTCATTCCTTTGGATTCTGAAAACTGTTTGATCAATAGAAAAAGAAATATAAATGACCTTTAAATATATAAAAAGATGCCAAACTGGTCTCATAATAAGGGCAATATAAATTAAAAATATACTCACCATTTTTTACTAATGAGATTAGCAATACCAAAATTTAACACATTTTTTTTGGTGACCCTTTGAACAAACAGAAATCCTCATAGCATTGTTCGTGGGTGCCGTCCTGATGGAGGAGAATTAGGAATAGCTATCAAACTTATAAGTGCAATTACCCTTTGGTTTTAGCAATCCCAATCTTGGGAACTGATCCTTCAGTAAAAATTGCACATATGAATGAAAAATATATAAAGTTATACATTGAAAAACTCTAAATATCACAACTTCAAAACAATTCAAGTTCCATCAATAAGGGACTGGTTAAACTAACTATGAGACATTCACACAATGGAATATTATACAGTGGTATAAGAGAATGGGGAAGCTCATTATATATTGATATGGAAATATCTCTAGGTTGTATTTTTTTTATGTTTTTTTAAACATCTTTATTAGAGTATAATTGCTTTACAATTGTGTGTCAGTTTCTGCTTTATAACAAAATAATATGGAACGCTTCATGAATTTGTGTGTCATCCTTGTGCAGGGGCCATGCTAATCTTCTCTGTATCGTTCCAATTTTAGTATATGTGCTCCCGAAGGTTGTATCTTTAAATGGATAAATGAAGACACAGAGCAGTTCATATATAGCAATATATGTTTATATGGAAAAAGGGAATAAGAATTCATCTTTATTCTTGCTTGGTATTTGCATAAAGATATACTGAAAGGATACTTAAGAAATTAATAACAGTGGTTACCTGTGGAAAGGAACAAGATGGATGGGATCAGGGAAAGGAATAAGAATTATCAGTGTTTACTGCTTTTATTTTTGAACCATGTGTAACGTACCAAATTTTTTTAGAGACAGTATATTTATGTATTTAAGTATTTATTTTGTAAAGCATTTTTTATTGTGGTAAAATATATACAGCTTAAAATCTGCCACTTTCACTCTTTTTAAGCATACAATTCAGTGGCATTAATTACATTCACAATATTGTGCAACCCTCAGTATTGTCAACTTCCAGAACATTTTCATCACCCCAAACAGAAACTCTTAACAATTAAGCAGTACCTTTCCATTCTCCCCTCCCCCAGCCTCTAGTTACCTCAAGTCTTCTTTCTCTCTCTATGACTTTGCCTATTCTAGAAATTTCATATCAGTGGAATCATATAATATCTGTCTTTTTGGGCTTCCCTGGTGGCGCAGTGGTTGAGAGTCTGCCTGCCGATGCAGGGGACACGGGTTCGTGACCCAGTCTGGGAAGATCCCACATGCCGCGGAGCGGCTGGGCCCGTGAGCCATGGCCGCTGAGCCTGCGCGTCCGGAGCCTGTGCTCCACAATGGGAGAGGCCACAACAGTGAGAGGCCCGCATACCACACACACACACACACACACACACACACACACACACACACACACACATAAAATTTGTCTTTTTGCGTCCAGTTTATTTCACTTAGCATGATGTCTTCAAGGTTTATGCATGTTGTACCATGTATCAGAGCTTCATTTCTTTTTATGACTGAATAATATTCCACTATATGCATAAAACACATTTTCTTATCCATTCATCTGTTGATGGACACTAAGATTGTTTCTTCCGTTTGTCTATTATGATTAATGCTGTAATGAACATTAGGGTAAAAATATCTGTTTGAGTCCTTGTTTTCAACTCTTTTGGCTATACACTTAGGAGTGGAATTGTTAAGTCATTTGGTAATTCTGAGTTTAACTTTTCAAGAAACCACCAAACTGTTTTCCACCGTGGCTGCACCTTTCACATTCTACCAGCATCGTACAAGGATTCCAATTTCTCTACACTGTCGCTAACACTTGTTCTCCATTTTGATTGTAGCCATGGTAGTGAGTGCGAAATTGTATCTCATTGTGGTTCGACCTGCTCAAAAATTTTAAATTAATGAGAAGACTGTCATAAATATCTTTTATTAAACTATAATACCTGTGAAAAAATACTACAATTTTGTTATTAAATCAAAAAGTCAGTTGACAGCTTGCAGACATCAGGTTGTTAAGGGCCTGCGACTGGGCAGGTCCTATCTTCTGAGTGTACATAAAACCCACCTACAACCATGGTTATTAATACCACATGTCTACCAGAAGCTAACTGCTTTATGTCATTGTTCTTTCCCCACATTCCTGTGAGATAGATATTTTAATCCACTTTTTATAGATGAGGAAGCTGAGGGTCTTCTAGGATAAAGAACATAGCCAAAGTCAGACCTTTAGTAAATTGAAATGCCGGGATTCAAACCAATGTCTGCTTGACCTCCAGTCCTGAGCGCTTTCTGCCATAACAAGGCTTCAGAGGGAGGGAAACCACCAGGAAGGGACAGAAGACAATCAGGTGACATTTTACTTACTTCCAATCTTGCACGAGTTGGCTGTCATTTAAATGGTTTTCTTGTCCAGGATTTATTCCATTAAGCCTAAGTCTTTTCTTTTCTTTCTTTCTTACCGTGGTGTGTGCCCTTACTTGTGCCATTTTCTCTGAAATCTCGGATCCACAAACACTTTGCCAAAGACCACAGGGCTTCCTGTTAGCCTGGCACCTGAGGGCCTCTCCTTTCTCTGTGACGTGTGAATGCCCCAGGCTTCAGACCACAATTTCAAATACACTTCCAGCTAAGTGGCAGTTCCTCTACAGAAAGGAATGAGGTACAAGGCAGAAGAGATAGGCTGAACTCCAAGCTAGTCTGAACTGGGTCCTAGCAGAAGGAGAGTGCACCCAATGGCCAACTCATTCCATCCATGTACTGACAGGTGGAATGAATTGCCAGCCCCTTCCATGGATATTACGTTCTGCTTCGGGCACAGTCTTCATCTGTGAACAGCTGCTGCCAAATGCTGCTTGGAGATGGCCTGCCTGCCTGCCCCCGCCCCCACCAAAGAGAGTCTGCTATAGAGCAAACCAATCACCTCTTTACCAGGTACACATATGGGTGGGGCCATTAACAAGACCTGGGCAACCATCATCACACAGAGAAATATCAAACCTTGGGAAATTTATGATCTTGCCAATGAAGCTAAGCTCTTTTTCTGTAGAAACTCAAGGCAAATTTTACCACTTCATCTCAACACAAAGAAGCTTTTAATGAAGTTTTTTTATATTACAATAAAAGCATTTCACTTGGAGAAGAATGTGTCACAATGAGATATTACTTCAAGACAGATTTGTGTCCCTTGAATGGTGATATAAAAGTAATCTTCAAAAAAAATTTAGCCCAATTTATAAGAAAATATTTTGTATATATATGGAGGCTACTCATTCAGAAAAAAACCCAATTCTGACTCTGTTGGGTAGGCTGTTAGATTCAGGCTCAAAAGGAAGGTCAAAGAAAGTGAGATCTGAAGCCTCTTGGAAAGATCTGGAATATATATGCCACACTGCTTCTTCCCTCATGCTACTTGTATCATTGTGACCATCCACTAAACCCAGAACACTACAAGACTCTGTTCTTACCTTTATCCCCCCCAGTTTAATTATTTTAAAATAGTATTGAATAATAAAATTAAAACGTGAATTTATTTTCATTGTAAATTTTCAGTAAAAGCGAAATCCCCTTAACTCTCCCCAATCTCATTCCACATGGGCATTTTCTATAATCAGCTTAGTGTGTACCATTCTGGGTCTTTTACAAACATTTACACTGACGTAAGTACATTGTGACCCAACTCTTTGATGAATAAACAGCTATTCAACAAATATTTTTTGAGCACTTACTATTCAGAAGTCTTTGTTTCAAGTACAGGGGATATGAAAAGATTAGGTTATAATATATTGAGCACCTAATTTATGCCAGGACTTGTGCTGAGGAATTTACCTTTAATTTTGGATTTAATCAGCACAACAACCCTGAAGAGGTGTACTACTCTTTGTTCTACAGGTGAGAAAACTGAAGTTCAGAGAAGCCAGGTGATTTACCCAAGGTCACAGATGATAGATGATAGAGCTCAGATTCAAACAGTGGAGTGGCTGTGGAGAGCCCATAGTTTAATGACACAGCACGACAATGTACTGAAATAATAGTCGGCGTTACCCCAGTGTTCAAGACACTCCTCCTAGGGCTTTACATATTTTGACTGATTTAATGTTGAAAACAACACGAATATGTAGTGTTATCAGCCCCCATTTTACAGATGTGGATACTGAGGCTCAGTGAGGTTAATTAATTTACCCTAGATTATGCTAGTAATAAGTGCCAGAGCTGGGATTGGAATCCAGACAGTCTGGTTGCATTGCTTCATCTCTTAACTTCTACGTTACACTGTCCAACCCAATATTATGTGCACTGATGCATACTCATGCTTAACAACTATGCAGCTCTTAATAATGTTTGCTTAAAGGTTTTAACAACAATGAAAACTGCTTCCTTATAATGTAAATAAAATAATGGAATTCAGAATCATATATATGGTATGATCCTAATTATATCCAATAGATGGCCGAAAAATTTTTAGTAAGAAATTCATTTTAGTAAGAAATTCATTTTTTTGAAGTCTACTTTCTTTAAGGTTGTATAAAACATATGAGTAGAACCAAAAGTAAATTAAACATTTTCACCCTGATTTACACCACAGTCTAGTTCTTCATGTTAACTTTACTCTTCAAACAACAGTGGGTGGCACTTTAGGAAGTGGGAAAGAGGCCCCCTCCTCAGGGCACACATTTGTTTCCCCTGTTGATCGGTGTTTTTTCCCTTGCCATTTAGAAAAGGTCACCAAGTCTCTGTGTTCTCTTAATTCACCTGAGATTTGGTGGGAGGGTGGGCAAAAGCAAAAGTGGCCAGACAGTCAGCAGATCTGACACCCATCTGCACCCAGCCTCCTGGAGGAGATTATGCCAGGTTGTGAGACGTGGTGGCCAGGAGGTGAGTGTTTTTGGAGGAGGGGAGGTGGAAACAGGAGAACTGGCCAGAGGTATAGGGAACTTCTCCCATCCCCGGGAAGTAGCTGGGCTTTTTTTCCCAGGTTCCTCAGTGAATGGAGACCAGTCCCCACACCCATGGTGACACCTAGCCCACCAGTAATATGACTTGGAGGGATAGTGCAAGTATATGGTGAAGGATTGGGGGAAAGAGGGGAGGCAGGGGCTAAGTAGTAAAAACCATGCACTGTGAGGCCATACCAAGGATCCCTATGCCTGACTTTAAAAAGTTAGATACCCGTAGTGACCAGTATAGAATGAAGAAAAAAAGTCCCTTTCCAGAATGTTCTTGAGACTGCAAAAGGGCACATAACATTTTTGGGAAGACATCACTTCACCCAACTTCCATGCAGTATAGGGGTTAATAATGATTGAACCTTTCCTCCAACTCTGCTGGTGAGACCTTAGATTAAATTTGATTTGAAGATTAAAAGGAACACGACATTCTAGGTAGAGAAAAGACACAGGAAAACCTCAACGGTTGTTCTCTTTAGGTAGTGGAATCATGGGTTATTTTTTTTCTTTATCATTTTCTGTATTTTCAAGTTTTCTATGATTGTCACTTGTTCCTTACAAAATCATAAAACCAATTACTTTTAAAAAACTCTTATTAGTTATGTCACTTCACCATCCATCTGGCTTACTCATGCTTTATTTTCATCTAGACATTTTTACACTGCAAATGTTTGTTACAAGTAGGACAGCTATGATTTTTTCTCTAGAATCCAGTCCAAGAATTTGCATTTAGATATATGTAAATGAAAGCAATTTAGGCCAACATTATTCTATATGCTACTTGAAAAGAATTTTTAAAGTGTTAAGGAAAACTAGAGGGATTTAATCAGTTTGTTCCATGCCAAACTCTAAGTCCAGAATCAGGCCATAAATGATGACAGGGGCCAGGCCAGCAATGCCTCGACTAATGCTCCCAAGTGGTCATTCTGGCAACTAATTCCAACTTTGAAGAAAGGGAAACTGGGCCAAATATACAGGCCTAACAGAAAACCCCCATAGGCTGCTTGCATAATTGGAACAGCTACTTTGCAACTTCTCCTTGAGTCAATCGCTGGTTTACAGTTATAGTTATTCACTTCAATTAGATGTGAACTGATACCAAAAATAGATGGGCTGTGTCAAGTTACTTTATCTCAGATGCAAGCGACTCTATTATAATCCTATATAGAAACTAGTGCTTTTTAGAGACCACCTGCAGACAGATCTGTCTTTATCCAGACCTGCAAATGCAAACTGGATCCTAGGCTTCAGATCAGCACCAGGTCATCATCAGGCTTCCTAGGGACTCCCTGTGTTGGTCTCATACATATGAGATTTTCTGAAGAATCCTAGTTGCTTGTTATCAATCCTTTCTTCTGTGTCCCACAGTCTCGTCTGTGATTTGCCTTCCAGTTTTTGCAAGAACTTTTATCTACAGAGCACTGTTTCCCTGAGCCACACCACTATGGATTGGAGTTTATCGTCCCAATGTAAGCTAGCTGAATAAATGCAAACTAGAACCTAATGTTCCACCTTGCAGGATTTTCTTGAACTTGCTTGCCTGTGTCTAAGGGGTGCTTGGGCAACTGCTTGCCATTCATGGCTGTGGACCTGAGCCATCCTTGCTAAAATATCTGTCCCTTGGTATCATCTCCTCCCACCCCATTTATCCCAGTAATGGATGAGTCCATCCTTTACCATCGTCAGTCTTTACTCTCCAACAAATCAGCTTTGTGCCTTGTCATTCTTCACCTCTCATGTAATTAAGTTCAATAAACCATTTATTGAATATGACCTCATGTTGGTACTATTTCAGGTTGATACTAAGATGAATAAAGTTAGATCATTTTCCTTAAGAAATTCATACTTTAGTGGATGTATTAGTTTCCTATGTTTGCCTTAACAAAGTACCACAAACTGGGTAGTTTAGAGCAACAGAAATTTATTGTCTCACAGCTCTGGTGGCTAGTTCTGAAATCAAGGTGTTGGCAGAGGTGATTCCTTCTAAGGTCTGTAGGGACAATCTGTTCTTTGCCTCTCCCCTAGCTTCTGGTAACCTTGGGTGTTCCTTGGCTTGTAGATGGTGTTCCTCTGTGCCTTCACATAATCTTCCCTCTGTACCTGTTCCTCTGTACCTTTTCTCTTTTAACAAGGAAACCTATCATACTGGATTAAAGGCCTACCCTGCTCCAGTATGACCTCATCTTAACTTAGCTAACTGCATCAGTCACAAACTTATTTCCAAATAACATATTCTGAGAGAGTGGGGGTTAGGATTTCAACACATGAATTTTGGGGGGAGACAGTTCAGCCTGTAAGAGTGGGCAAAATGTATACAAATAGAATTAAATCGAATAAAATATGAGAAGCTAAATACTAACGATAAGCGCTAAGGATGAGTAAAGCACAGAAGAGAAGTGTTGCATTACGATTGAGGTAAACTAGGCGGGGTTGACTCATGGCAGAATGAAGCTGTCATTTGAACAGTGAGTCAAGGATTCTCCTGGTGATGCTGCCACAGCTCAGAGAAGAACGTCTCACTGAACCTGAGCATGTAAAAGCCTCCCTCATCTGTAGGCAGCAGGTCAGAGTAACTGGGATCCTCTAGGCACACCTTTGACCCATCTCTGAGTCCACCACAGAGAAAATTTTCTCCCCACAGTATACATTGTATAG
Source organism: Physeter macrocephalus (assembly GCF_002837175.3). Classification (NCBI taxonomy): domain Eukaryota; kingdom Metazoa; phylum Chordata; class Mammalia; order Artiodactyla; family Physeteridae; genus Physeter; species Physeter macrocephalus. The sequence goes on along the minus strand of NC_041214.2, from coordinate 133,101,875 downwards.
CTAATATCTGGGTATCAGAGTCTACTGCGCTTATCAGATTTATTAGATAAAATTGCCAGAGGGCGGAAGTACCAAAAAGTGTGAGTAATTAAAACACTGAGGTGCAGTATTATTAAAAGTATATTAAAATCAATGACATCCATTTGAAAAGATATATTTCACACTCTGTCCTCCACAGTGGGCAATGTGGCTGAAGAGCAACAGTCAAGCAAGGAGTATTGTTAATGAAGGTCCTTGTGGAAAAGACTGCCAGAGACAAAATGAGTTAAATTCTTTATTGTGTCTTGACAGCCCACATGAATCTATGATAATGATAAATGTTCTCATTTTGAACTTTTTTCTTTTCCTGAGACATTTTACATGCTATCTCCAATTTGCTTTGAATTTCTCCAAAGACATATGTTCTCCAAGAAAGTCTCTGCTTGCTTTTCATTAAGTAAGATCTTATCAAGGTGTTTGCATGTGACATCACGTTAGAACTATTAATCTTATGACAGGACATTAAAGGGGGGGAGGGGAATTCCTTAACAAGTTGAGGGCCATCACACTTGAGAAACAGCCCTCAGCACCCAACAACAAGCACCAGCCCAGGAACTGCAACTGAAATTATTAATAATCACTTTCCCGAAGCTAAAACTCTAGGCAAGAAGGTTGCTCCTTAGAAGGGTGCGCCGTGGACAGTGGAAGGTAAAATGGCTTGTGTGCCACTGGGCTGGACCCTGCTGCTTCTGGATCATGGACCTGAAGGATTCTGGCAGGGCACCAAAGGATGGTTGTTAATTCTCAGTGGCATTAAGTCTTCTCTGGTATTAAGACACAGCAAGTGGGGCAACAACACAGATCTAGTGTGAAAGGAAAGATGATAATTCCCTGTTGCTGCTATAATGATTCTCTAAGGTACACAAACACATACACACTCGTGCACACAAACACACACAGATACACACACAGACAACACTTTAACAGACTGGCAGGAAATTGGCTTAAAGTGAGGCTTTAGCGGTAAGCGAGGTCTAGACCTGCTGGGCCATAATACTATGATAAGGACTTTGATATTTATCCTAAGAACAATAGGAAGTCTTTCACGGATTTTAAGCCAGAAAATACACAGTCGTATTTGCAGTTTTCAAAGGTTATTTTGGCTGCAGCATGGTTATAGATTTAAACAGGGCAACCGTGGAGGAGCACAGTGGACTCCCTTGGCTATGGCAAGCCTATGAAGACGACAAAAGTGTGTAAACCCCAGCAAGCGATATTTAGATGTTAAATCAAAGGACTTGATGGTGGCTTGAATACTGCAGATGGGAAAGAAGATGATAAGAGACTTCCAGTTTTCTAGGCATACAACCAGATGGATGGTAGTGAATTTATGGAGACAAAAAGAAATGGGGATAGTCTGGACATGTGGTCATGAGTTGGATTTTGAACATATTGCATTTACAAAGATTATAAAATATTTAAGTAGGAATGTTAAGTCGGGTATGCCTATACCTTAATGTAGCTTGGCATCTAATCTACTCAATACTGTCCAGCTATCTCTCCTTTGTTTTGCTAAATCAGTCTTAAAGTTTGTTTGGTTTTTTAAAAATTTAATTCCAAACATTTTTATAATTGGAGAGAATGAGAAATCTTAGAATTGTGTTAAACTAGATGAACATATAATGACCTAAGAAATGCTTTTCTTCCCCTTTTTTATCCAGGAACAGTGTTGTGATTTGAAGGAGCAGATATCATACAGGGGTCAAGGGTCTACCAGAGCAGCAAAAAATGTAGCAAAGTCAGTTCAACCTTGGTTAGGTTCTAAGAGAACTGAGGTTTATTATTTGTAGGGAATTATATGTGCTGTTGCCATATGTTAACCAGCTTTTTCTATTCTTCTCCAGACTATATCCATTTGGTGTCTCTGTTTAGGGGAATACAGAGTGCAGCCCCACAGTACAGTTCTGCCAATATGTCAAGTCAAAGCCTGCATCCAGACCACTCACTGGGGGAGAAATATGTCTGTTCCACGTTCCCTGTTTCTTCCAACTAGGTTGAGACAGGTCTCAGAATTTGCCTGAATATTATTCTGAATCTATGAAGTAAATGTCAAGTATTTTATCTCCATATCCCTAAAAGTGAGAATGGGTTGCTAGGGGAAATGCCCAAGTCAGTCATAAAGCATTTCCAAACGGAGGATATATTGAATGAAAATGATAATTCTTGTCTTGTTTAACGAGCTTTCATGGAAGCTCCTGGGGGTAGTAAAAATTTATACTCCTACCAGGACAGCCCCAGAATATGGCATCTGCATGGGATGGAATGTAGTTCTGGGAAGCTGAGAAAAGGACAGTTGTCAGTTACCCTTTACTTGACTGAATAGTTCATCTCGGCTATACCTGGGAGGTTTATATCTCACGGGGTGGAAGGTGATGTAATCAGGTCAGAAATTTTTGACTTAACCCTTTCTCAGAAAAAGGCTGACTGTTGAGTGTGGGCTGAGTAGAGTGGAGTCAAGTTTAACATTTACAATAACCTAAAGCTGAAGACTGGTAAAGGATTTGCACTCTGCGAGCTGCCATGGACTAAAGGACAGCTAGACTGTTACAGAGATCCCAGAAAGACTTCGCAGGATAAAGCAGTACAAGCCATCTCACTGCCTCAAAGAACACAAAAGACTACAGTAACACTAGGTTTATTCCAATACTTATTCTTTATGATTCTCAATCTTCTCATAAGTAAAATGGAAACAGTAAGACTTACCTTATAAGGTTCTTGTGAAGATTAAATGAATGAAGGATGCCAAGTGTTAGAGCAGCACTTGGTACCTTCCAGGAGCTCTATACACAACAGATTATTATTATTATTGGAATAAAGATTAAAATATCATTGTTAAGAAATTATTACAGAATATAATTTTATTGGTTACTATATATAAGGTTCTCATATAAAGGAAATTTTCTATTTAAAATGAAAAAATGACAACAGTTCTGCCTTTTGTCATGAGATATAATCATTCATGTTAGTAGAAGAATAAATTTTCTTTCACTTATAAAAACTGATGGGAATGCAGGCCATGCCTAAGAATTTGACGTTTAAGGTGAGACTATAACTTTAAGACCTTAAATGTTGCCTTTGTTTAACGAAAGGTCTTACTGATCATTTCTGATGGGATAAGAGAAGTCCCAGTCCTGAAGGAAAAAGAATAAGGGTAAGAAAACTGAACTGTTTTGCGAAATAAAGCAAGAAGAATTTTTATTTTAGCCCTGTGTTCCAGGAATTAATTTTAATATATTTAGTACCCTTTTACTTGAAAATGATTAAAAAAAAAAAAACAACTCAATTCAAATTGGTTAAGCAAAAGAGAGAACTTATTATGTAGAAGTCCAGGGATACAATAACTTTAGGTGGAACTAGTTTTCAGATGTGCTCCAGGCCCCATCTATTGATGTTCTGTTTCCATTCCTTTCCTGGAGTCCGTGTGGTAGCCACAAGTTGCCTCAAACCCACACCAGAATAATACCTTGGAGGTCTTGTTCCTCTGAAGCAAAGGAAGATAATTTTGCTCTAAGAAAAGGGAACAAATTCTTAGTGTACACACACTCACATACATCTCAGCATACAAATCTACTTAACATGTGGGTGGAAAATTGAAGATTCCTGGTGTTTCCTCATATTCCCCATTTGGGAAGAAGCCTGTAAGCCTGGATTACTTGTATGGGATACTGGGTCATAGAAAATGTGTACTTTAACCCAGATCTCACAAGCCCAGCAGAGGGTGCAGCGCAGGAAAAGTGTGGCCTAAATAAGTTGTACCGTTGGCTTTGATCCTGTGAGTACATTTGTCCCTGAGAACCCAAAGAATGGACATTTACATCAGAGCAGCACAACACAGTGATTGAGGTGACAATAGCTGTGTAGCGCCTCTAGCTGATATGCTGCGATAATGAATTTGATGTGTCAAACTGGCTGGGCCACAATCCCCAGATATTGGTTCAAACACTGGTCTGGATGTTGCCTGAAGGTATTTATTTAGATGAGATGAAGATTTAAATCGGTAGACTTTGAGTCCAGCAGATTACCATCCATAATGTGGGTGATCTTCCTCCAGTCAGTTGAAGGCCTTAAGGGAAAATGACGGAGGTTCTCCTAGGAAGGAGGACTTGTACCTACAGACTGTTTTTGGACCCAAGCTGCAGCATCAACGCCTCCCTAGGTTTCCACCTTGCCGGTGTGTCCTGCAGAGTTTGGACTTGCCAGCCTCCACAGTCACGTGAGCCAACTCCTGACAATAAATCTCTCTCTCAACATATACACACTCACACACAAATACATACATACACTTGCACACACACACACACACACACACACACACACACACCCTATTAGTTCTGTCTTTCTGGAGAACTGTGAGTAATACACATACTAATGTGGATGTGGTACTAGTATATCTGGAAGAGCCAACGTAGTCCTTGTATTAGTTTCCCATTGCTGCTGTAACAAATCCATAAATTTAGTGGATTAAAACAACATAAAGTTATTATCATGTAGTTTTGGAGATCAGAAGTCTACTACAGGTGTCACCGGGCTAAAATGAAAGTGTTAGCAGTGTCTGCCTTCCTTCTGGAGGCTCTAGGAAAGAATCCGTCCCCTTGCCTTTTCCAGCTCTGGAAGTCACCTGCATTCCTTGGCTCATGGCGACTCCCTCCTTTTTCAAAGCCTGCAGTATGGTGTCTTCCAATTTCTCTCTGAGTCTGACTCTTCTGTTTCTCTTATAAGAACCCTTGTGGTTACTTTGGGCTCTGACCCTGGATAATCCAGGGTCATCCCCCTCAAAGTTTTAATTCAGTCACACCTGCAACGTCCTTTTCGTCATGTGAAATAACAGATTCACAGGTTCCAGGGATGAGGACATGCACATTTTATGGGAGTCTTTATTCTGCCTACCACAGCTCTTCGTGACGCATTCAGTCACCCACTCAACAAGAATTTACTGAGTGACCACCACGTGCTGTGAGCCGAGACAACTTTCCGCTGTTGAAACAACTTTCTGACACAAAACAGGTATGTATATAGATATAGAGATGCGTTTAATTTCAAATTTCAATAGATTTATAAGAAATCTGGAAAAAAATGGATTCGTGTGATGACTGGAGTTGTGCTTCTAAGGTGAAGCTTTTGAAGCTTTTGAAGCTGTGACTCAAATTGGAAGAGGCCATCTGCCATATCAAGATACGTGAGAAGAACATTTCAGGCAGAGGAAACAGCCATTGCCCAGGCCTCCGGTAGTGATGAGTGTGATGTGTAGAAGAACGCAGGTACATGGTGGCACAAGATGGCATCAGAGACAGGAGCAGAGCTGGGTCGTGTAAGGCTTTGTAGGCTTTGGGTTTATGCAAGGGCTTGAGGAGTCACCATTTTTCCCTGCGTAGGATGGTCCTTGGTAGAGAAATATGCTCCCACTAAGGACCTGCTCACCAGGTGAGCTGCTGGTAGCCCATTTCTGGCTGAGGACAATTTGTCAAGAGTCCTCCATTCAGGCCCTATCCCTGCCAGCGATTTTTCCTTTCCCATAGAATACTTCCTACCACACCAGCAATTTGCCACAGTCAACATGCTTGCATGATTTAAACAGTTAGTAAAACTTCTTTGAGCTTATGTAGAAATATCTGAATTTGCTGATCATTCTTCAAATGCATTTTGCCCATGTGGAAATACACACGGAATATTCATAGGAAAAGAAATTAGGTTTGTTGTCTCCTACCTAGTTCAACCATTTAGTGTTAGCATCTTATCACGACCCCAAAAAAAAAAAATTACAGATGCTCTCCTCCAACCCCAACTTAACTAGGTTTCAATAAAAGCTACTGTAGGTTTCTTTCCTTCATGACAGGAGAAAGTCTCTGTGTTTCTCAACACACATAAATTTTCAGGAAACAGAGCTGAATGTAAAGGGGAAAATTGATTTGATAATCTTGAAGTGTAATTCACCTGGGGGAAAAAAATGTCACAACCTTATTTTTAAAGTCCAAACAAAAAACAAAACGTATCCTTTTCTGTGTGGGCAGTTAGGGCAGGAATCAGGAACCTAGTTAAGTAGCAACTTGAGAATCATAGTCAGAAAATAGCAAATAAAACAAAAAGTGTTACAAACACACAACAAACAAGGACTGGCTTGATCCTTGGTAAACATCACTCTCTAGCTCCATCTATAGTTTTCTCAATATCTGATTTCTCCCTTCACCTATGTCCCCACTCATTTTCATTAATTTATGGTTTATCCTTTCTGTGCTCCTTTTAGCTAAAATAAGCATACACATACATATTCTTATTGTCTCTTTCTTACAATAAAAGAAACATATTACCCTGTACTTTGTTTTTGTCCACAAATCTTTGAAATAAGTCCATAACAACTTCTCTCTCTCTGTGTCTCTCTCTCTCACCATGGGTGTCTCTCTCTAGGTGGTTTCACAGTACTTCATTTTATGATTATACTATAATTTATTCAGTGTCCTATGACAGAATGGCTATTTCAGTTATTTTCTATAAATTGCTATTATATATAATGATGCATTCATAACTTTGGTTTGCATTTGTGGGACTACACCTTCAGGCAAATTCCTAGAAGTGGGTTTGCTGTATCAAAGGGTCATAGGGTAAATGAACACATAGTTTTGTGAGACAGTGACAAATTCCCTTCCAGTGGGATTGGACCAGTTTGCACTCCCACTAGCAATTTGTTAGTGTTGGTTTCTCCATTGCCTCACCACAGAGTGGATTGTTAGGTTTTTAAATTTTTGACAGTTTAGAAGTCATATCACACAGTAGATTTAATTGGCATTTCTCTTATTATGAGTGGAGTTGAGTATTTTTCTCATATTTATACACTAGATGTAAATCTTTTTATGGAATTGTATATTCATGGTTTTGCCCATTTCTTCTAACAGATTTTGATATTTTTCCCCTTTGATAGTACAGAATTCTGTATTAAAGAAATCAACCTTTTATCCAGGACATTTCATCTATTTTTACAGTGTCATTTTCTTTAGATTTTACTTATGGTTTCTTTGTTTTGAAATTTGTTTCTATTTAGTAAAATTTACCAGTCTTTTCTTTTATGGTAACTGGATTTTGAATCTAGAGAAAAAGGCTTTCCCCACCCTCAGATTATAGAAAACTTACCCATATTTTCTGCTAATAGTCATATGGTCTCATTATTTGCTCTTACATTTCAGACTCATCTGGAATTTTTTCTGGTGCATTGTGTGAGGTATAAATCCAATTTTATCTTTTTTTCCAAATAGCTATCCAGCTGTCCCCAAATTATAAAATGTCCATGTTTTCTCTAGTTTTTTGCAATATTACTTATATGAAATTTTCATATACACTTGGGTTTATTCCTAGGCTTTCTACTAGGTTTCATTAGTATATCTATTTGTGTGCCAGTACCACACTTTTAAAATCAAGGCTTGATTGTATATTTTAATGTCTGGTAGGGCTAGTTCTCCCTTATTCCTCTTCTTTTCCAGGGATTTCCAAGCTACTCTTCCATGTTTTTTTCATATGGTCTTCAAAACAACTTATCTGATTCAGGGGAAAAAATCTTGTTATTTGTATAGGTCTTGCACTGAATTTATACACGAAATTGAAGAAAATCTTTATGATGTTGAATCATCTTGGGCAAGAACAGGTATCTCCTTCCATTTCTTTAGGTCTTTGCCTTTATCAGAAGTGCTTTCAAGCTTTCATCGTATATGTTTTGACCATTTCTTATTAAGTTTATTCCTAAATATTGAGAGAGAGGGGAAGAATTGTAAGAACTTTTGCTTTTGATGACTTACTCTATTATATTCTTTTTTTCTATTTTTTTTCACTGCTGTTATTTTTATTGTTTCCTTCATTCTCCTTACCTTGTGTTTCTTTTCATTTTCTTTTTCTAGGTTAAAATGGAAGCTTGGATTATTTAGCCTTTTCTTTACTAACACAGGATTAAAGCTATAAATTTACCTCTACAAACTGTTAGATCCATTTCACAAAGTTTGTATTGATTTTATTATCTTTCAGTTCAGAATATTTTCTAATCTTTCTTGTGATTTTACCTTTGACCCATGAGTTATTTAGAATTCATTTATCTGTTTTTTTCTCAAAATTTAAAAAAGTTTTTATATTTGAAGAATATATTTTTGGATATCGTATTTAATTGTAATTATTATTTTTTTCTTTTTAGCACTTTAAAAATATTCCATCATTTCCTAATTTGCACTGTTTCTAGTGAGAAATAGGTTGTAATTCTTTTTCTTTTTCCCTCTGTAATCTGTCTCTTTTTCTCTGGTTACTTTTAAGATTTTTCTCTTCATCATTGTTTTGATAAATTTGATTATGATATACCTTGGGCTTTTTCTTATGTTTATTTTCTTGTTGCTCAGTGAGCTTCTTGGATCCATATGTTGATACTTTTCATATTTTCTGACCCTTTAATCCTTCATGGGATTCAATTTTATTTTCATTAGACTGTTATATTGTTTTTGTTTGTTTCTTCTTCAGTATCTCTTTTTTTTATTTGCTCAAATTAGTTTCTATTGTTATATCAAGGTCTCTCATCTTTTCTCTTGCAGTATATAATTTGTTTTTCAGCATATTTAGGAATATTTTCATTTCAAATGTTGTATTTTTCAGCTCTAGTTGTCTCTCATTGGCTGAGCTCTTGCCAGGTGAGAAGAGGAAGTCTTTCTTCTTCCTGATGGACTCAGCTATGATCGTAGGGCATGAGAGCTTTCCCTTCTGGCCTCCAGAGTCTATTTTATTTGAGGTTTCTGTTTATTAATTTTTACATTTGCATGAAAGAAGGACATGAATCTGGGGAGGGTGGTTCAAAGGTGGAATGCTATGATCTGAAAGTTTATGTCAAAACCCACGCCCCAATTCATATGGTGAAAACCTAGTGCCCAATGCAATGGTATTGAGAGGTGGGACCTTTGGGAGGGGATTAGGTCATGATGGAGCAGCCTTCCTGAATGAGATTTGTGCTTTTATGAAAGAAGCCTGAGGGAGGTTCTTAGTCCCTTCTGCCAATTAAAGATACAAGGACACTTCTGTGATATGGAAGAGGGCCTCACCAGACCATGTTGGTTTTCTGATCCTGGACTTTCAGACTTTAGAATTGTAAGAAATAAACTATCGTTGTTTATAAGCTACCCAGTTGCTGGTATTTTGTTATAGCAACACAAATGGACTAAGACAATCAGTTTATCATTACCTAATACTTTTTCTTTCTGCGGGAGTTCTTTGTTCTGCTTTGTAGCATCTCATCCTACACATTGCAACTTTAAACCAAAGATTGAAGTGAGCCCTTACGCAGATTTCTGAGGATATTTCTCTGAGTAGTTCCCTTCTTTCCACTCAACCACACAGATTCTAATTACCTAATCCTCCTCAAGTTCTAATCTGTGTTTCTTCCATTCCAGGAAACCACTGTGTTCTGCAATGGACTCCCCTTCCGTGTACCACAGCCCAGAAATTGCCATCAAGAAGAAACCTTGGGAAATCACAGGGCTCCTCTCATTTGTTTCCCTTCTTTCAACGACCACAGTCTTGCAATATATCTATTTTTTTGTCCAAAGTCTAAATACAATTGTTTCATATATTTTGTCTACTCTTAATCATTCATATCAGAAGAGCTAGTCCTGTACTGGTTAATCCATCATGGCCAGAAGCAAAAGTTCTCTGCATAGCACTTTACTCTTCAAAGAAAAAGAGACTATCATGGTTAGGAAAAATATCTCAAGGATCAGCAAGAGACTAACCCACCCCACTCCCATGAGATTTGAATTTCCTTTTCTAAATATCCAGTAAATGGCTGTTCGGACTATACTTAATCATCTCCAGTGATGATGAGGCCACTATTCCCAAGGTAGGCTTACATCCTAGGCTGGCAGGAGAGCCTTCTTTATAATGAGCAGAACTCTGTCTCCCTGTAACTTCTACCTCATCCTTATTTTATCTCTCAGTTCAATAGGTCTACTCTCTCTTCCACTGAATGGTCCTACAAATAGTTGAAGACAGCATCATGTTCCCAGAACCAGCTCTCCTCCAGACTGAGCATGCCCATTTTCTCTGACTTACTCCACAAGAGTGAGCAAGTAAGGAAGAAAGACAACTGCTTTACTGTATTCTCCTCCCTGCCTCTAAGTATCAATATATGCACCGAGACTTGAAATCTCAGAAGAAAATTGCCCTTAAAGCCCTCCTGCACTCTTAGCTTGAATCAGATATGCCTAATTTGATCAAAGGATCACTCAGCTTTGGCAAACAGTCTTTGTAGTTGGCATCTCTCAGAATATCCTGTTACCAAGCCAAACTTGGGTCCACTTGCCCGTGCTTAGTAAAGCCAATCTACTGACACCAGGTTGTGGTGCAGGTAAGTGCACCATCTATTGTAGAGTGCCAAGCAAGAAAGTCAGGGGAACTAGTGCTCAAAGCATCCAAACTCCCTGATGGGTTTCAGGAAAGCATTTTTAAAGGCCCTGTGAGGGAGGGGAGTTGCAGGGTATGTGATCAGCTTGTACACAATTTTCTGATTGGTTGATGGTAAGGTAACAGGATGGTGTCACATTATCAATCCTCAGGCTCTAGTAGGTCTGGGAGCTATGTGCTCATGGTCATCAGGTAGTTAACTTCTTCCATTTAGTGGGGGATTTAGCATCTGTAAAACAACTCAGAAAATGTGCAACAGATGCTGTTATCTAGGTACTTCAGAGAGGAACTAAAGCAGAGGACACGGGGTAAGGGGTTTGTCCTGGGGAGGCGCCATAGGGTCCTGGTTGGTTACAATCCTAGGACTAGTGAAAAGAGCCTTTACATAGCTCTGTGACATAGAAAACACTCCTCCTCACCATGTTTTCAAATAAAGCCACAGGTCAAGTAGATAATAGCTTCATTAATTGGGAAATGGGAACTAGAAGACAGCGAGGAAAGTGTAATGTTATTGAAGTATATGGTTCCATTTCCAATTGATAACTTTAAGAGTAAAATTGGACATAAAATTTCAGCCTTTAAAAGTCAGTGAGGGGGGGGCTTCCCAGGTGGCGCAGTGGTTGAGAGTCCGCCTGCCGATGCAGGGGATGCGGGTTCGTGCCCCGGTCCGGGAAGATCCCACATGCCGCGGAGCAACTAAGCCCGTGCATCACAACTACTGAAGCCGGTGCACCTAGAGCCCATGCTCCGCAACAAGAGAAGCCACTGCAGTGAGAAGCCCGCGTGCCACCACGAAGAGTAGCCCCTACTCTCCACAACTAGAGGAACGCCTGCACAGCAACGAAGACCAAATGCAGCCAAAAATAAATAAATTAATAAATTAATTAAAAACAAAAAGTCAGTGAACATATCTGAAGATCAGGGGTACTTTATGGTCCTGATATTATTTATTGCTTGATTGTTTCCTAATAATGAGATATCAGCACTTTGATGTTATTCTAAAATTAGGTTTAATCTTACTTAATATATGTGTCATAGTCAAGTTAAAAATACATTGTCTTGGAAAACATGTTCACCTCTTTGTTTCTAATAATGACCAGTCTGGGGGCAGTGGGCTTCATAGCTTGATTCTGACAGTTTGTTTTAATTGGTTTCTAATTCATTTCTTTAGGCTACGCCTTATTTCTTTCAGTCCCTAAGTCTGCGCTGATTTGCATAACAACATTCACAGAACATTGTGAAACATAATTCTCGCTCATTAAAAAAATGCAGACGCTAAATGTCAGGCATTTACATTTTGAAACAGTGATTTCCTTCAATCTACTTTATCTTAGTTAACTTTTAAAAACTGATTTCCCAAGGGCTAAAGTGTAGGAAAACCTCGGTAAGTGACTTTACCTCAGGCGATTTTTAATAGAGATAGCAATTCCACCAAAGTATCTCCTTATTACCATGTAATGTTTTACAGGGCTGTGGTGGGTTCTGCAGCCCAGGAGTAGCTATAAACATTTTTGTGGTCTAAGACAGAACAGTTGATGGTTAATACTTGCTTTTTCTTCACAAACCCTTTATTTACCCAATTAAACTTGTCTCATAAGCTCTGCTTCTTTCTGTAATGATTAGGATTAGATCTGATGTTGCGGTCAGATATCTGGTTATTCAGTTCTGCTACCCGTAGAGAGTTAACATTTTCCAGTGGCTTACGATGAAAAGGAGGAGAGAAGAATAGAGTTGAAGTGTCAGATTTTTTGCAACCTGTTACATTTTTGTGTCACTCTAAGACATGCCTGGAGAAAGAAAAGAAGCTGACCACGAGATAGGCCTGAGAGTTAATCCCAAAGGAGAGGTTGGATAGATCAGGGGTCCCCAACCCCCGGGCCACAGACTGGTACTGGTCCATGGCCTGATAGGAACTGGGCTGCACAGCAGGTGAGAGGTGGGCGAGCGAGCGAAGCTTCATCTATATTTACAGCTGCTCCCCATCGCTCGCGTTACCGCCTGAGCTCTGCATCTTGTCAAAATTATGGTGAGTTGTATAATTATCTCATTATATATTACAATGTAATAATAATAGAAATAAAGTGCACGATAAATGTAAGGCGCTTGAATCATCTCAAAACCATCCCTCCCCCAACCCCGGTCCGTGGAAAAATTGTCTTCCACAAAACCGGTCCCTGGTGCCAAAACGGCTGGGGACAGCTGGGATAGATGCCTCTGGGCTTTGCCAGGCAAGGGACCAGAATATGAACAGAAAGTGAGTAACCTGCAACTTCTATCATTTCATCTTTGCCTGATTCTCCTAATACTTGCTGAGGGTAGGTAACTATGGATCTATAGGCATTTATCAGCACCCACTAGAAATCAAGAGCTTTCCAACTTTTTAATTAATTTTCATTAACTTTCATGGCTCCACTCCACTTCCGACCTTCTTTCTTTCTTTTTTTTTTTTTAAAAATGTACCAAAATACATTACACACCAACTGTGGGCCACTCCTCATGCTAGGTGCTGAAAATGCAAAAGTAAATGTCAAGATCCTTGCTTTGAAGGAGTTCATAGACAAGACGATGAACCGGAGAATTGAAAGAGAGTTTAAGAAGGCTTAAGACTGAGATAGGCCAGGTCCAAACCTAAACTTTAGTGGGTCAGAAAGAACTCCTGAAAGAGATAACACAGTAACTGGATCTTAACAGATAAGCAGTTAGCTAGACAATGAAGGGGTAGAGGTGATGAAGGCATTCAGAAGAATGAGAAATATGGACAAAAAATGTCATTTGCCATATCAGTAAACAAAGGATACTGCAGCCATCAAGCCAGTAGCCACTGTAGCCACCACCAGCTGTGTACCCTGGGAGGATTCAGGATGCAGAAAAACAGGATACTGGCCCTAGAATAGCTAACGTGTATATGAATATGCACGTTATTTCCATAAGCCCAGACTCTTGCATCTTCCCATACATAGAAAAGTGCTAAATTCATTAACTTGAGATGTCTGGTTTTTCTTTAATTAATAGTAAGTAATCTTTTGATGTTCTGACTCCCTGGTTTTTGTTGTAAAAACTCCTGTATATCCTGGCTCTTCCCTTACCTTTTCAAAGCAGTCCCTCAGAGCTATCTGAGAGGCTGTGTCCCAGACTTAAGACCTCAGAAAGTCCACTGAATAAAACATAATTCTAAACTTTTAGGTCGTGCAACTTTTTTTCAGTCGACAGAAAGGAGGCATCAGGTACACTGATGTGGAAATCTGAGGGATCATGATGACCTCAGTTAATGTTAAGTGGTTTAGTGTGGTTGGGACACTAGGCATTTGCATCTGTATTTTAAGTAATTGACTCAATGTTGTGAGGAAGTGATTGAGGTAGGATTTTAAATCAGATCTTCCTGAACCTAAAATCTATGCCCTTAACCCTGACTACTCATACCGTATGATTTAAAAACATGCAGCCAAAATTAGACATTTGGCAATATAAACAGTATTTGTTTCAATGATTCTTCTTTTGCCAAAGTACAGAAGTTAGATGTCAATTAAGCAGATATTCTCGGACAATTTCACCTTGGATGAAATAAATAGACTTGATTTTGCTGTTCTTATTACAAAAGGTTTTTAGTCCCATTCCTATGATAAGTATTATTTATCTAAAATTTCATGCTTAGCATTTAAAGATAATAAAAGATTTCACTCAGGTAGTTTTCTATCAATGGCAGTTTAATTGCAAGGATCTACTTGAATTGAAGTAATAATAGGATTCAACTCAGGTAAAGAGAGGAAAATTCGAGCTTTCACTCATAAACACAACTCTATTCTGTAAGAGAATAATTTCGTCATCAGCTGCCTTAATCTTTTCTCAAATTACCTCAATTACATTTTGTTCAGTCTATTATCAGATTCTTCAGAGACTGAAAAGCACAATTTATTTTACCATATTTTATTTTAAGTGGATCGGGTTCGGTTGCACAAACATCAGCAGGATTATCGTCCCTATCAAATAAAAGATGATAATCTCAAGACTTTGAAGCTTATAGCTGAATAGTTCTGAAAGCAGGAATAGATCCCGGGAGGGGTGAGGTGGAGATGGCAAAAGGCCATTGCTCTTCCAGAAGTTTTCTTCTAAAATCTTAGACCTTGCACAAATATCCAAATATCTTTAACCACAAATATTGCATTCTTTGCAACCTGAGCTGTATTTAAGCCAGGTTATTTGTTAATTTGTTTGTTTGTTTTAAGATCAGTGTTTCATAAATAAAACCATGTTTATGCTAAAACAAAAGTTAAATTTACACTACTACTACAGAGCTGAAATTTTCTACACAACCAGTTTTGTCTTACTTTTTAGAAAATAATGGATATCAAAAAACATTATTTGTAAAGGAGTAGCCTCAGAACCCAGACGTGACTTCCTGCTGACATGGCTCTGTGAAAGAACACCGTACTGAATTAGGAGATATAGGAGCTAGTCCTAAATCTTTCACTACTAATTGTGGGAACATTAATGAAATATTTATCTTCTGATCTTTAGTTTTTTATTACAAAGACAGTGAACAGGGCAAGATGTCACTAAGATCCATTCTTACTTAAATGTTTATAATTCTAATCCAGAAAGAAGCTAGTCGGTTATAACAGCTTCCTTTTGCTCCATCCAAGATCAGATGACACCTCCTTATCACACAACTTCTAGGATGACACCTCCTTATCACACAACTTCTGTGTTTCACAGAACTTCAGACTTTGGTTTATTTAGTTGTTTCACAAAAGGATGGGTTTGACATATATTTTGAAGATTGAGTTGACAAGATTTGATGGTGTCTGACCCTGGGAATGAAGGCAAAGGAAGTGTTAAAGACGCAGTGCTTGTTCCTGGCATAAACCACTGGGTTGATGCTTAAATTGGCAGCAAT
Organism: Physeter macrocephalus; assembly: GCF_002837175.3. NCBI lineage: Eukaryota > Metazoa > Chordata > Mammalia > Artiodactyla > Physeteridae > Physeter > Physeter macrocephalus. The sequence continues at coordinate 133,086,529 of NC_041214.2, read as the reverse complement.
GGAGGAGAACCAATTTATAGAAAGAAATCAAAAATTTAATTTTGAACAATTTAAGTTTGGGATGCTTCTAAGAACCAAATACATAAGCAGTTAAATATATAAGCCTAGATTTTAGAAGAGAGATCAGGCAGGGAGATATAAAGATAGAAGTTATCCGTGTATAATTGGTATGTTAACCTGAAAATGCTGATGAGATTGACTAGGGAGAGAGTGCAGATTACAAAGACAGGGGCTTGGGACTAAGCACCCAAGAGATTCCTATATTTACAGTTTGAGGAGAAGAAGATGAACTTGCAAAGGACCAAATAAATAGTCAAAGAGGCAGGAGAAAATCAGGAGAGTGAAGGTAATAGAAGCTAATGTCAAGAAAGTATCAACAAGAAAGGAGAAGCCAACTATACTAAATGTTCACAAAAGGATGAGGTAGAAGCCAAAAAGAGTCAACATGGAGTAGTAAGTTTACTCTCTGACATACCTCTTCTGATTCAAGAACATACACAGATAAAATATTACATGAAAAATAATTACACAGTCAGGCTTACAAACAACATAAACAAATACTCCCATGAATATAAATGCAAGATGTGATTAGTGGTGCTAAAGCCATGAGTAGGCAGTGGGGCTGAATGTCTGAGTGCTTGTGTGACATGGTCTGAGGGTTTAGAAGACTGGTCAGGCTCCCTTACATCAGGAGCAGGGATGGGATTGAAAATATTACTCACTCTCATTGCCTGGGGCCATGACTTATATCTTTCAATCTAGGGTTGTACAAGGACAAAGACATAGTGGTGTGATTAAGATTTAAACCAGCACCTTACTATGGGGCAGAAAACTCTGTCTACCACTGTGAAACCTGACTTGCAGGAGCTGGGTAGACTTTCAAGCATTGGACTGCCCCAGGGTCCAGTCTTCCAACCTCTTCTCCAGCTATAGTCACTCTTTGGTGACACAGTCCGGCTCATGTTTTTGAATACCATCCATATGCTGATGACTCCTAAGTTTACGTTTTCAGCTTAGACCTTTCCCCTGAACTTCAGAGTCACACATCTAATGGCCTATTTGATATCTCTGCTTGGATATTTCAAAACACAATTCCTAATTTCACCCCCAAAACTTTGCTCCTTTCATAGTCTTTCCCATCTCAGTTAATGGAAACTCCACCCTTTCCATCGATGAGACTGAGAACTTTAGTGTAATCTTCAGCTCTTCTTTTTCTTTTATCCTACATTCAATCTTCTAGCAAATCCTGACAGCTCCACCTTCAAAACATATCTAAAATCTAACCACCTCTCATGATCTCCGTAATTGTCACCCTGGTTCACACTACCATCATCTCTCATGTGGGTTACTGCAATTCCTTTGTGGTCCCCCTCGCTGTACTGCTCCCTCCTATTGTCTAATCTTAATATGGTAGCCTGAGGGAGCCCTTGATGTATACCTGTCATGTCCTATCACACCATGGCTCAAAATGTTTGAAAAGTTTCCCATTGCTCTAGAGTAAAGTGCAAACTATAACACCCTACACAATCTGCTGCCTCTCTGACCTCTTTTGGCCAACCTTGCCCCTTGCTCACTCCACCCCAGCCTCCCTACTCCCTTTGATGTTCCTTGAACACAAACATGCACGTTACTGTCTCAGGAGTCACATTTACTTTTCCCTCTGACTGTAATATTCTCCTAAAGAAGCCACAGGTCTTACCCTCTCTCCTCCTTAAGCTTTCTTTTCAAATGTTACCTTTCAATGCACCCTTTTCTGATCATTCTATTAGAAATTGTAAACCCTGCCATAGACATGCCCTCCTCCCTTTCTTGGCTTATTTTTCTCCATAGCACTGTCATTTGACAAATTAACTATGGCACACATGTATTCACATATAATGGGTCTCCCAATCACCAGAAAATAAACTGCATGAGACCAGGATGTTTTTGTTTTGTTTTTTTAAATCTCTTTCATTCTCTGTAATAGCCTTAAGTGTCTAGGATACTGCCAATTAGAAGATCTCAAATATTCATTGAATGAATGAATTAAGCAAGGGTAAATGGAGAGAGAAAAGGAAAACAAAACAAAAACCGCACACACAAAATCCTACCCACTGAAAATGAGCCTCTTGAGTGAACAAAAATTTCAACATGTTTGAATAAATATTCTAAGACATGAATCAACATGGATAAGCCTCAAAACATGGGTAAGCCTAATGGTATATAGTATATTATACCATTCAGATAGACTTTTAGAACATGAAGAATGATACTATCTATTGTTTAGATATGCATGCATAAGTAGTAATAGTATTAAAAAATAGTATTAAAAACATTGCCAAGGTAATGGTAAATTCAAGTTGTTCTCTGTAGTGAGGGAGAGAGAGGCCTGAGTTTCTGGACAAGTTCACAGGAGGCATTTGTAAGAGGGTGACTGTAATGAGAGACTGTGGAGTCTCAACTGAATATGCCCAGGAGGGAAGGAGACACGGAGGATGGATGGGGAGAATGGTTTCCATGTTATGCAAGTCTGTGATGGAAGAATGACCACTTGAGCTGAATGGTTGGGGCGTCTGGCCGACTCACGGGTCTCTTCTGGAAGGTGTCCTCCCTCAAATGGTTTCACAAATTTCCTGGGACACTTATCAGTGTTGCTGAATAAGTGTGGGCTCTGCACTTTCGAAGCACACAATTGACCTTTTCTCCCAGGCTCTATAACCACCTTCAGGCCTGAGCTGCAGAAAATCTGTATTAGTTGAGCAGATACCTGTAGAGAGCCTCACCTATGTCTGGGTGGTGTGTCCAGACTTTTGGTTCAAACTCTCTATTTCTTATAATAAATTTTCTACTAGAGTCTTCATTGTCCCTTCTGGCTTCAGGGCAAAAGCTATTCTATCCCATCAACATGGTTTGTGACCCTGAGTCTCAGTGTTTGTTAGAAGTTCAACTCCTTTACCCTTGTGTGATGTCTCAGCTTCCTGGGTTAGTTAATGAGAGGTCCACCTCAGCAGCATCCAAGCCTAAAAGCAAATGAGTATGTTGGGGGGAAGGGCAGGCATGTACCCCGGGCCTGGGGAGTCCTCTCACTCTCCATGAATATTTTCCAAAAGTGGCATCTTTTAAAGGAAAAAAAATATTGAAAATGCCCTTTGTGGTGTCTGTGATAAAAAAAAAAAAATATGTTAATAGAAGCAGTATGAAAGCAAGAATCAGGCAGAGCAGGTAGTTAAAGCTCAGGGACTTCTTCCAGGCTTGCTGCCTGTCCCCTGCCATTGCCATCGAGTGCTTACTTTGCCTGTGGAGAGTGGAGATGTCTTCAGTTACCTGCCAGAAGTGTCTGTGGCATGGGCAAAATGTCCTTATGCCTTCCTGCATTTTTCTTTCTTCAACTAGGACTTTCTTCCTTGTATTTCTGAATTAAATTCTTCTGATTCTCCAAGGACCAATGTAAATGCCTTAAATCTTCAATAATCTTCCAAATCCAAGTTGCCTTTCTTGCCTCTGAGTTCAAATATTCTTTGTCCTGCTGTGTTAATATGTTAGTTCCTTTTTATAGGAACCATATACTTTCTTTATCAAACTCTCAGTTACTTCATATCAGGAACCAAATTCCATCATCTTTGTTCTCAGCAAAATGTTTTCTTCTAAGTAAAGAATTAGTAGCTCTCTGTGAGTTGAAATATAATATTTATTGTTGTTGTAGAAATTACTAATTCTTACTAAGATTTCTGGTTCTCCTTTCCTTTCAGAAGTTACATGTGGTTATGTGACTTTCTTTGGCCAACAAAATGTGAGCACAAATGAACTGTGTCACTTTTGAGCTAAAGCATATAAGAACTGATGTTCACTTTTCCACATTCCCTTTTCCTTGGCTGTGGAAGCCCATGTACATGTGGCGGTACTCCAAGAGCAAAGCAGCCTACTATGTTGAGCTTCCACATTGAGGACAGTTCCCTGGAGAGTTGCCCAAACGCCAAGAGCACTTTCTGTGAACAAGAAATTAACTTATGATGGGTTAAGCTGCTGAGATTTGAGGGGTGTTTGTTACCATAGCATAATCTAATTTATTCTGAAGTACATAGTACTACAATGGGAAGACAATCCATCAATAAAAAGAAAAACAGGGAGAGACACCTGAATTCAAATCCTAGATTTGACACTTAACAGCAATGTGATTTTTTTAAAAATGTTTTTCTAAATATAATTTAAATTTATTTTTGGCTGTGTTGGGTCTTCGTTTCTGTGCTAGGGCTTTCTCTAGTTGAGGCAATGGGGGGGTCACTCTTCATCGTGGTGCGCCGGCCTCTCACTATCGAGGCCTCTCTTGTTGCGGAGCACAGGCTCCAGACGCGCAGGCTCAGTAGTTGTGTCTCACGGGCCTAGCTGCTCCGCGGCACGTGGGATCTTCCCAGACCGGGGCATGAACCCGTGTCCCCCTGCATTGGCAGGCAGATTCTCAACCACTGCGCCACCAGGGAAGCCTCAGCAATGTGATTTTTGAGAAGTAAAGAAACAACTTAGTTTCCTCATCTGTAATACAGAGCTAACTAATAGCTACCTTGCAGAGTTACTATGAGGTTATAGAAAACACAAGTGTATTGAGAGATCCTTTGCCCCTTCCACCATGAGAGGACACAGTTAGATGTCTATGAACCAGAAAAGCAGGCTCTTACCAGATACCAAATCTGCCAGTGCCTTGATCTTGAACTTCCCAGCCTCCAGAACTGTGAGAGATAAATTATTGCTATCTATAAGCCCCCCAAAAGGAAAATACACAAGTATTTATAATATAATAGATGTTCAATGAACAGTATCTATCATTTCCTAAACAATTTGTAATCCTTTTGAGATTATATATATATTATCTATCTTTATCTACCTCTATATCTCTATCATATATTTATGCACTTTCCATATCACTTAGCACAATGCCAAGCTTGGGAAATTTGGAAGATCCATTGAATAAATTCAGTAGAGTACATATAGACTATACAATGAAAGGCTTAAAGACCATTTGTAAATTAACAAAGAATGAAAATAAAGTCTGAGTGTAAAGCTGACCCTGACCTTTAGAGAATTCAGAGGGTAATGTGTTCTTAAATAATGAACTGTACTTGCACAAGGTCTCCAAAATGTTGGTCCCAGCCCTTAACATATGTCACATATCATATATCTTTGTTCTCACTGCCTTGTTCCTAGACATTTGTTCTGTACTTAACCTTGGAAAACTCCCATCCTTCATCTTAGTTTCTCTTGTATCCTTCCTAATATATCATTTAGCCAGTCCAGGGTCTTGGCTTGATTCAGCATCTAAGGTTTTGATTTCTCAGACTCATTACACACTGGCGATATGCCATGATCATCAACATTAGCCATTTCTATTGAATAGAAAGTTAATTGTTCTACTTAATAAAATTCATGTTTTCTTTTCTTTTTTGACTTCCGTCACTCCATTTGCCTAAAAAGATTTGAGATAGGAACACCCCTCCCTTTAAAAAATGGTGTTTTCTTTTCAAAGTCTGAATAATTTCAACTCAGTCATAAAGCTTTAAAGAATGATTTGGAAGGCTTTTGAGGATATCAGGAAAAGACTGTGGGCTTTGGAATAAGAGGTGGATCTGAATTCCAGCTTCTCCACATAACAGCTGTTTACTTTGGGTAAGTGCATATTTTTTAAACCTCTATGTTTCACTTTCCTTCCCTATTAAGTTCAGATAATAATAATATTTATATCCTAGAATTGTATGATTAAATGAAATAATCTAAATAATCCATGTAAAACACATAGCAAAATGACTACCATAAAGTTAGCGCTAGGTGAAAATGCAGGTGCTTGCCATCTTGGAAGTTACAATCTACTTAGGAGATGTATGGACAAATTTGAAATTGAAGAAGAGCTCTGTAGAACTGAGCTTGCGTGAGCACATTTACCTGTAGAAAGAACAATTAAGGGCTGACCTCCATAATAAGGACTTTAGTTGTTCCAGGACTGCAAAGGAGAAAGAGGCCAGTGAGTGCAGGAGTAGAGAACTTTAGCACTCAGAGAACCTTAAAGAGTAAGCAACATGGCAATCCAGAATTTGCGATTTCGTCTGAACTCTGACATATGGACATAACTTGTATAGACAGAGATATTAGGTGGGCAGAGAAAGGGACAGCGTGAGCTGCTATGTTATGGCAATATGAATATTATTTTTCATATATGGAAAAGAATGAAATAATCAGCTGATTGGAGCTGAGAGTTTACCTTGGGGAACCAGCACAGAAGAAATTGGACAGAGGGGTTGCATCTGTTTAGGGACGATTTGGAATATGCAAAGGTAATTTTCCCTTTATTCTGAAGGAAATTTGGAGCCCTTGCTGGGTAGTGACATGATGGGACAGCGCTTTAGTATGATCTTCTCTGGCTGTTGTGTATGCAGGATGGCATCGGCTGTAGGAAACATTGGGGCAAAGCAGCTTGTTAGGAGGCGATGAGAGTAATGATGGTGTGAGTGATGGAGACATGGAGTAGTGGCAAATGAGAATAGAGGAGAAATAGTGATCCCTAGAGCAGTTCTCAGGAAGCAGTTACAGGGTTTGGTGGTAGAGTCCAAACAGGAAATTAACAAGCAGTGATTCTCTCAATGATGACCTAGATGAGTGTTTTATATCAAACTCAGAAGTTTCATCCCATTCACCAAAAAAACTTTGAAAACTTCCTTCGTGAAAGCATTCACTGAAATCTGCATGACAAATGAGATAGAACAAAACTGTATGTTATTTTTAAGGTGGCCTATGTGTTGACTGGTTTTTCGAGAGAGACAGAGTAAGTATCTGCTTTGCCTGGCACCTAATGGACCTATGAACTCAAAAATGGGAAGACATGAACTCCTTGTATTTTATTTATACCTTATCTGCTTTTGCATCATGGAGTCAGACTCAGAAGAGATCCTCCTTTTCTCTAAATGTGGACATGGTTTCTGCAGCAGGAAAGATTTTGCTCCATCATGTCAATTATCATGTGACCTGAAAATTCCTCCTGTGGCTGTCTTTCCTCCCTTGTGTGTGTCCAACCCAACTCTTTCCCTTTCATCAATACTGGTTAATGCATCAACTTCTCATTCATTAGCAACAGGCTCACATCACGTGATCGTCCCAATGGGGAACTGTAAAAATGCCACAAGGTAAAAAAAAAAGTGAGCTAAATTAAAACAGGGTAAGTGGAAAAGTTTGTACATAAAATTATACCCTTTAGCACAGCCTTTAAAAAAAACTGCATCAAGAGAACAGACCTAGAGAGATCACCGAATCCATTCAAATGGCTTCAGCTAGAGCAGTGGTTTTCAACCCTGACTGCATAGAAGTTATGGGAGGAGTTTCTAAATGATAGCCATTCCCAGATCCAGTCCGCAGAAATTCTTTTTATTCCCCCCAATTTTTTCTCCTTGTGATGAGAACTTTTAAGATCTACTATCTTATCAACTTTCAAATAGACAATGCAGTATTATTAACTATAGCTACCATGCTGCAGATTACATCCCCAGAATTTAATTTATTTTATAACTGGAAGTTTGCAACTGGTTCACTGGTATATAATGGGACCCCTGATTGTCAGTATGTCTTGAAGTTCCCCACATTATTATAAAATGAAACCAGGGCTGAGAAATACTCTTCTGTACCCTGGCCTGGTTGTTCATTAGGGTAATCTGAGGAGCTTATAAAAATACCAATGTCTGATCCAAACCCCCCAAATTTTCATTTAAGTGTTTGTGGGTGTAACCAAGGCCTTGGTAGGTTTAAAAGCTCCCCAAGTGATTCTTATGTAAAGCCACCTTGAGAATCAATGAGCTGATCAGTGGCTCTCAAACAGCAGAATCCTTTGGAGAGGTTGTTAACACAGAGATTGCTGGATCCCATCCCCAGAGACTGATTGTGTAAGTGTGGGTAGGGCCAGAGAATTTACATGTCTAATAGATTCCCAGGTTAGGTTATTTCTGATCTGTAGACCACACTCTAAGAACCACTGAAGTTAAAAGTATTCATGTTTAAAATATCTCCAAGCAGAAGATTACACAGTCTCTTTGTAAATATGTTCCAATACTTTAGGCTCGCCTTAATACAATCTAACAGGTTTCCGTAGTAAGGTTGTGATATATTCAGGTCTTAGTTAATTGCAGTTGAGAGGCTTAGTATTTGAAGTTGCGATGATCAGTGAATCCATATTAACCCTATTAGGTAACAATTAATTCCTTCACTTTCTATCTCCTTCCCTCCCTAAAGTGATTAATTATTTCATAATTTCAGTTAAGAGTCTAAGCAAATAATTTCTAAGAATTCATAATCTGATTTTCTGCTTCTAAGGGTTAAGGCCCTCTGATCCACATTAATTCTTTGAAAATTGTATAAACACAAAAGAGTAGGAGGCACTGATGGGACACCATTGTAGATATCATATAATAAAACTAAAGTTGGGGTCATGTTGACCCATAGAGTCATCTGTGAGAATGCCATCTACTAAGCACAAAAGAAAACACACTGTCATAATTTATTCTTTCTGTGGTTGTAAAGGGAAGAAGATATTTTGAGGAACAGGATTAATAAAACATTAAAATAACTAGGAAGAAAAGCTGATAATTAAAGATGGACTGTAATTCAAACCCAGCCTGAACAATAGCTCTTCTATTTTGCTTCTGCTTCTTTTTTTTTTTTTTTTTTTAGCTGTACTCAGGCCTCTCACTGTTGTGGCCTCTCCCCCATTGCGGAGCACAGGCTCCGGACGCACAGGCTCAGCGGCCATGGCTCACGGGCCCAGCCGCTCGGCGGCATGTGGGATCTTCCCAGACCGGGGCACGAACCCGTGTCCCCTGCATCGGCAGGCGGACTCTCAACCACTGCGTCACCAGGGAAGCCCCACTTCTGCTTCTTTTTAATCACAGAAACAACAGTTCTTCCTGGACTAGTCTTTTCCTGTCTGTCATCGCCAACACACACAAAGCCAATTTTAAAAAGACCAAATCTAAAAAATAATTCATGCTTTCTTCCTTCATTTTTTTTCCAATCTAGTTCCTCCAGAAAATGTAAAAGGGCAGCTGAACAATCTAGGTGTATAATGACTTCTACATGGCAGGCCTCAGCCACACCACAATCATCGGATTATTACACTGTAGATTTTCTCAACCACGGTCAATGGTCTCCAAGGAAAACAAGTCAGAGAGGAGGTAGGTAGTAGCATCACTGTAAAACAGTGGGCAAATGGAACTCTTTCACCAAAAGGCAGATTGTGATTGCTAGGTGAAGGCTGCTCAATTCATGAAAAGTTTAAACTGAAAAAGTCTTTTGCTAAAATACAAAAAGCAACCTGTTCTAAATTTTCATTATATAAGAGACTTCATTCAGGGGACTAAAATATTGAAAGTGAATCAAATGGGAGGATATTTTCATCCAGGACAGTGGGATTCATACCTTTTATATTAGTGCATATATACTAGGAGACTTGAAATTTGAAGGCAGGCATTTTGCTAAACCAACCCTCTACCTAAAAATGCATTACATTTTGGCTGTGAATTGAGGCCAGGTTATTAAGTGAGAGAGCTCTCTACACCTAAAGACTCTATTTCATAATTGTGCTTAATTAATCATGGACATCTTACATTGGGTTCTTTTAGGATATGATTAGAGAAATCCATTTTAAAAACTTAAAGGAATAAAGAACAACTTAGAAAACAAGGAGTAAAATGCAAAGTCTGCATTCAGAAGAGATAGAAGAAATGTTCTTCTCCTTAACTCTTTTTTCAATCAACTTTCCCAATTCTTAGGACCCAGAATGCAAGTTATTGTGAGTAATATGGAAGGTGCAAAAGACTTCGATAAGCTTTGACTTGCTTGGGAGCCTAAATCCAGATGAAAGACTTTGATGGATCAGAGTATTCTGAGTTTTTCAACGTCTTATTGATATAAAGACTTTGTTTATAGTTCTTCCATACAAAGGACACTAAATGTTCATTCATCTTATGTTCATTTTTGTTTCTGTCCTCTCACACGGATTCTTGTGCTGCACTCCCTTCATGCTTCCACACAGCAATTCAGGGCTTCAACTCCAGGCCATTTGATTGGTGGATTAAAAAAACACTGTAACCACTACTTACTTGACTTCCCATATTTCTTTTGTCTATTTTTTAGAGAAATGTCTCTGAGTATCTGTCTAATCCACCTAATTATTAGCTTAACTGGGTATGATAAGATAAAATTTATATGAAATCATTCCTATAGTAACTATCCACCTACAGAATTAGTTTTAAAAAGTAACAATTCTCATTTGCAAAGGTAAGCCAAAAGCACAATTTTAGACAAATATACTCAGGGATATTAAACACTAGGAGGAGGTGATTTCATCATGTGAACAAGGTTGACTTAACATTTTTTTAACTTTAATTAATTAAAGATGGTGAACTCCTCGATGGAAAGGCCTGCTTTCTAATTCATCTGTATATGCCCTTAAATACCTTGAATATCTTGAGTAATGCTGGCATGTAACAGGTGCTCAGTGTGAATGAATGAATAAAGAAATGAGTGAATGAAAGACTGAATTAGTCACATCTTGCTTTTAACAGACTGAAATCAAATAGCTCTGGGTCCAAGACATGATTTTTTCCTTTAATATTTGGGTGACTGTGTACATAATGTAATTTATCTAAGAGTTTTCTCATCAGTTATAGGAGATTGCTGATGTTATTATGAGGGTTAAAAGAACATGGTGCCTGGAAAAGTGGTAACATTAAAACCCATGTAGACTATTAGCTTACAGGCATTTATGTAATAAGCAGATTGGCCACAGGAAAAAAAATGAGAATTTATAGGGAGTTAGGCAAGAAAAGAGTAAAAGAGATAAAACCAAGGCAAATTTACCAGCTGAACATAATTGGGATCAGCCCGAAGATTTCGAAAAACTATAAGCAGAGAAAGCCAAATTCATTGCAAACCATCCTTATGGCATCATGCCCTCCACTTTGTGAAACAGAAACATTTTTCTTGCTGTCCTGACAACTTTGATGGTGGTAATTTGCAAAGATATAAATTACGATTTAAAGAAAGGTCAAAAATAATCTATTCCAGCTGTGGTTTGAGAAAGTTAATTTGAATTTTAAAGTAAAGCAAAGTCTTTTCTCGTTTCTCTCTTGCCATACAAGATTTTTAATATAGCTGACTCCTAACAGATATAATTGCATGACATCAGTAGAGCATTCCAAAGGAATATGCAAAGGGAAAAAAAAATCTGCCAATAGTTTTAAGAGGAATCATTGATTAATTCATTGGAATAACAAATCATGTATGGTGGCTTCCTGGACACAAACAAAGGTTGGTCTTCTCTCAACATGGCACCCAAACTCTTTTCTCTGCTCATCCAACTTCCCATGGTGGTCACCTCCAGTTTTTGGTTAGCACGTTGTTTGGTTGTTCACTCTAGAGTTCACTGAGGACTACAATCTGCTTGAGAAAAGTCATCCTTCTGTTTACTACACATCATTTCCTGTTGTCTTCCTATTCTGTCACTGAAGCTATTGAGCAACTAATAGAACACTCTCTCAACCTCAGATTGTTTTTGCTTTGGTGAGGTAGAAATTTTCAGTTATGTGATTGATTTTCCTCAAATTTTTTCTTGATGTGGAAAGAATCTTAGTGCAGATTATATGAAATAAACATATTTATTTGGCCAACTCCCAACTATTCTGATTAGATTAGCTTCCTTTTGGGCTTATGTGTCTAAATTTTCTGCCAAGGATTCAGAGCACTTTTTTGAAAGAGTTCTATGTAAGATAGGTGACTTGGCAAACTAATATCATTAGTAAAAGATGTGAGAATGAAAGTATATACCCTACAGAAAAATAGTCAATAAATTTGAATATGAAATTAGACATGACAAAGTTAATTTTGTTGATTTCTTGGAATTATAATGTGATAAATTTCCAAATATTTATGTTATGCAATTTACTGATCAATTTCTCATTCCTAGAATTATTATGGATGTTCCTGAAGAAATTTTAATGTTATGCTCTGTTATTTGATAATATTTCAGATTGAAACAAGTATACATACTGGAAGGTTAAACAAAGAAATAATGAGATTTCTCTGTTTCTCTTAGTCTCTTCCTTCTAGGATAACATTCACCAAGGCAGATCCTATACAGGAACATAAAATGTCTTACTATTTTAATTGCCTGATACCATATAGAGTATCATATAGAGTATATTTTCCAACTACAACAAAATTAAACTAGAAATCTAGAGAAAGAAGATATCTGGAAAATTCCCAATTATTTGGAGGCCTAAAAACTCACTGTTACATAAGCTATTAGTCAAAGAAGAAATCAAGAGTGTTCTACAAAAAATAAAAGTTGAATATAAATGAAAAGAAACATACCAAATTTTAAGAGTGTTTTAAGCTCTAAAGTGTTGCTTAGAGTTTTTGCCAAAACTTCTAGAATGAACACAGGATAAAATCTTTATATCACTAGGTAAGCAAAAATTCTTACAGCACAAAGAACATGAGTTGTAAAAGAAAAAAATGATGAATTAGATTTCATCAAAATTAAAAACTTTTGGTCTTTGAAAGACACCATTTAGAAATTAAAAGGTAAGTGGAAGAAAATATTAACACTACATATTCTGACAAATAATTTATGTCCAGAATATATTAAGAACTCTTAGAACTCAGTAAGACAATTTTTAAAATAAGCAAAAGATTTGAACTGAAAACTCACAAAAGAAAATGTATAAATGGACTATAAGCATATGAAAAGATGCTCATCATCATTAGTCATGAGGGAAATGCAAATTAAAAGCAACAGTAAAATACCATTACACGTCTAATAGAATAGCTAAAATTGAAATAATAGACAGTGCCAAACTTTGCCAAGGATATGGGGCAACTGAAACTTTTATCATTGTTATAGGAAAAGTAAAATTTTACAATCACTTTGGTAAACAATTTGGCAGTTTTTTTGTTTTTTGGTTTTTTTTTAATAAGGTTAAGCATCCATTATCATAAACTCTGCAGTTCCACCCCTAGATATTTGTCCAGGAGAAATGAAAACATTTGTCTACATAAAGACTTGTAATAAATGTTCATAATAACTGTGTTCATAATAGTAAGAAACTAAAAACCAAAGTCTATCAAGAGATGAATCGATAAACACATTATAGTATATCCATACATTGGAACACTTCTCAGAATCAAAAAGGAACAAATCTTTGATACATGTCACAATATAAGTGAATATAAAAAACATTATAAAAGTAAAAGAAATATGCATAAAGGAAAATGATTCTATTTTGTTAAATTCTACAAAATGGAAACCAATTTATAATGATGGAGAGCATATTGGTGATTGCCTAGGGCCAAAGATGGGAGTGTAGACTTGAGTTCCAAGAAACCCTTTTCCTTTGTGGTGGTTGCTTTGGTGTATATGTTTCTCAAGACCCACTGACCTGTACACTTAAAAAGGGTACATTTTCTTGTATGTAAATTATGCCTTGATAATATTAATTTTCTTAAAAAAGCCAACAAAAAACCCACCAAGACTAGCATTGTGTTGATGTACTAAAGTATGGAATTTTTCCCTGTTGCTTTATATTTGTTCTACTCGGTCCTGTTTTTTTTTTTAATGTGCAAGAATTTCTTCTATAACAGAAAAGCATTAATATTTTTTAAATCTCTTATACAAATTTCTGTACAGATTATTCTATTGCATTTCACCCTGCCTGTAATGTCTTTGCTTTTCTAAAAAAAAATTAGAGCACTGAAAGAGTATTAGAGAGGATATCTAACATATTTTCCATCTCCAGGCTGTTTTAAAGTAAAAAATCCCTCGCACACAAGGTCCTCCACATGCTTTATTTGCTAAAGAATTATATGGGCTGAAGAGCTCGGCAGAGTGATTGTTTATGATCACTCAGCTGCCTCATCCTGACCTCTCCATAGTAAAAGTTCAGCTTCTTTGGAACAGAAGGGATAGTGTTTCTTTTAGCATTTCCACAGGGAACTGTCGACCTCTCCTTGCTCTCTTTGTTCCTCCTGTCTTAAGGACACTTTAGCAAGGTTAATATTGGAGACTCCCAACTTTTACAGGCAGTATGATTAAGCAGGTTGTTGAAATGGTATGAGGGTAATTTTGTGTACATTAATTAAAAAAAAATAAAAAGGAATACCTAGGCACAAGGCCATGTTGTCCTCCACTACTTAGTAAATTTAATTAAATTGGCCTGTTCCTAGGAGAGGTTTTCTGCTTGAGATTGGCTGGTGAGTACAGGCAACGTTTACAAAACTCTGTTTGAATAGGTGTTCAATTAGATTTTCCAATTTAGGCTGCACTGAGCTGATATACATTTTTGAGTGATTTTGTGCATTTTGATTTTCAATTTTCTGGGTCATGTTTTCAAGTACTATGGAAGCCAAGAGAACAAACTTGATGAATGAGTGAAATCAAAGAGGAAACAAAGCATTCCTAATAGATTGAAAGAAGCCAAAGAAAATATTCACAGGTTTCTTCATTTATCTTTTAGTGACAATTTTTATTGTCATTCATTCACTTATTCATTGTTATGTGCTCTGTCACTTATTCCTTTATTCTTCTATTTGTTCATATGTTCACAAATATTTGTTGAGTATTTACTAAGTACCCAGACCTTGAGGATACAGAAATAGCAATAACAGCTACTATTTTCTGAACATCTCAAGGTTTGTAGAACTGCCTACATTTCATTGCTAATCCTTAAACCATGTCTGGAAATGAGGTATAATTATACCTATTTTCTAAATGGAAAAAATGAGACTGAGCCAGGATTTGACCTCACATATCACTGATTCAAAAACCCATATTCATCTTACTAAACCACTCTGCCTCCCAGATCATACTTTAGAGACAAGCTAAAAAGGTCTATTAATGATAAGGACAGCATAACAAGCTGGAAAGACTAGAGATCTAGGAAGTAGGAATTCTAGTCTTGGCTGTGACAAACTAGACTTATGATCTTGGAAAGACACTTTATCTATATCAGATTTATGTATAAATCCTCATAAAAAGGAAATATATTCAATTATTTTTATGATCTATCCTTCCGGTTTTAAGTATTACTGAATGCTTTCATTTCTGCTTTGAAAATTATTTACAGTTGACTTGAGAGTTCGATTTTCAGAGATTTTGTAATGTTTTAAATTATTATTTCGCTTTCTGTTTTTTTCACCTTTCTAACTAGCTCATCAATTAAGTTCCAAAATGAAAAAGAGAGGTATTGGATACCTAACTTGGGGACAAGTCAGATGTTGAACTCTCAATGGATTCCCCAAAACATCAAGCAAATTGTAAGACGGATGGCTCTTCAGGTCTAGTTTCTCACTTACCATTTGGCTTTGGTCCTCGAACACGACATTAAAATGATGTTCTCAATTCAGTGATTTTTAAGTATTTTAATCTTAATTAAAGAAAAAAGAAAAAGTTGTGTTCACTGAGCTCAAACGCCTGCCAAGTGTGAGAAAACTATATCTCAGCTGTATGTACTGTTACACAGTGTTCCTGGAACTTCTCATATGTCGTTCTGTCTGTTCATGTGCAATCCGATAACTAACTACAATTAACAAATTAAATATTTATATATGCTACTGCATACTCAGTCCATATGTGCAAAATATTTCAAGTTCCTCAGTAGCATTTAGCATCACCCACTGTTATGTTAGTTTCCTGAACTAGACCTTATGGTGTCTTATGACGTATGCCCCCAATGCATGCACTTTCCTTGTTTTGTGTGTTTATAGTAGAGCTCAAGTTAGCCTTGGTAAGGTGACCAGTTTGTTCTCTAATGAAAGTCAGCACCACCAACACAGAGTTCTCTCTCCTTTTCCTCTGTGTTACTCGTGTGCTTAACTTACAAGTGTGTCCCAGTGAGCAGTGTTCAGCCATATGGGCTAGCCGGTTACTATTTTATTTATAAAAATTCCGATCATTGTCCAAGCACAAGTGATTGAGAGCACACCCTGAGAGCCCCATAAAGGACTTTTAAACTTTCAACAGATACACACTCTATAACCAGCACTTGAACAATAAGAAAAACTTGTTGACTTAAAAACTTTCCTGAAACTGAAAATCTGTACATGGAAGGAAAGCTAGCCTCTGATGCACTTCTGAATTAAGTCAAGGGACATCCAACAGTTTAAGAAATGTGGGGCAGCTGCCCTCAATAAAATATTGGTAGGTGGGCCCCCCAACCTTCCTGAGGCTGATTGCATTACAGTGAGTAAACGAGGACAGTGAGAGGGAAGCCAGGCTCTACCTGCAAGCTTAGGATTGCCTGTAACCTTATTTACCAGAAAAGTTCAAGCTTTCCCAATTAAATCATGACACAAGAGAGAAAGAGAAAAAGAGGAGACAGAGAAGAGGGGGAGGTGAAGAAGAAGGTGAGATGGCTGACATGCCCCTGGCTGGGTTCCGGTATTGTGCTACTGAACTAATGATAGAGCCGATCCAAACTGCTGAAATCTGATGATGAGAGAGAGGCCCTGTTTATCAGAACAGGATAAGTAAGAATGTCTCTAACCAAACACAGCTAATGTCTAGTTCCAGGGAATATTGATGCAATTAATTTATGACCTCTGTGTTTTTTTGGAATATAAACCGTGTTAATAATGCAAAGTCTCTTGAAACGTACAATTCCACAGCTCTTAAGAACACCCTTGAAAAGAAGGTACTTTATACCACCATAATGGCATCATGTCACTGGCGTTTGAAGCAGGGAGGGATGCATTCTTTCCCATCTCTTTATACTGCAATAGATTTTGTGGTGAGATGTTTAAGAGGCTCCTGCCGTCTCAAACTGTTTCCTTCAAGCGCTGACCGTGAACTGGGCTCAGAGGTGATTTGGACACTTGACACTTTCAAGGGCAAAAATTTCTCCCAATGTGATATAGAGAGAAAGACAGGAAGAAAAGATGATTTTATCACTCTGCTTTACTCCTACCAAGCCAAACTTAGAGACACGAGAAGAACTGAAAAATGGAGATTCCAACACGGAGCTTGCAGTGCCTAATTGTGTGCTGTAAAAATTAATGGCATAAATGCTTACCAGGGAAGAAAAATATGCAGCGCTATTTAAGCAATGGTTTAAACAAATATAGCTTATTTTCAGTTAAAAGTGCTAACGTGGCCACTCACAGCCAAATCTCTTTGCAGGGCCTGTCCCCGCACTGTTTTCCTCACCGTGACAGATTGGATTTAATTGAAAAGTTGCTAGTTTAGAGCTGTCGCTGAAAACTTGCATGGTGAAATAGAATCGGCCTGGTGATTGTCCTTCAGTCTATTTTTACATAGCCTCTTTATCCTGGTCATCATTTTTTTAGGAACTAATATGAATATTTCCCATAGCCATCAAAAACATTTAACAAGGGGGAGTACTTACTTCTACCTAAAAATGTTCGAAGTCTCAAAGATGATTGCTGTTCCTGATTCTTGTTTTTCACCATCAATGAGCTTTGTGTGTCCTATTTATGACATGGGATGGTTTTTAAAGAGCTATTTGAAACCCAGTTAGAGTGCCCTCAGAAGGAGGTGTGCTGAGCAAACTGAAATAAATATTCTCTGGGAGAGTGAGAGAAGTGAAAATAAGGTGACAGGTAGGAAATTAAGGAGTTAACGGATCTAATTGTCCCCAGGTGGGAATTCTCATTGCCATATTTATTTAAATCATTTTCCTCAAACTTCTATTTCAGTACATAGTGCTATTAAAAGATAAACTGAGGCATATTTTAAAAATTCGAGATTTTATTTAAACAAAAGTCTTTTATAGGCAGAAGGGAGCAGGAACAAGGAAGTTACACCAGGCCAAAAAGTGGGTTGGTTATTACAAGGTTACTTTTTTTAGGGGGTGGCAGGAATCAGATAGGTTTAAGATTCCACACCTGGGAGAGCTGAAGCCATAATTAAGGTAAGTTTTGATTTGGTGACGTGGGGCTTAGCATAAGCAACTCCATTTTGGGCCTGTTGTCTTGTTTTTAACACTACTCTATGCGACTTTGTGTATCTTCAGTGACAAAACTGGTCTCAGTCATTGTCATCTCATGGTCAAAATTCCTTCATGAAATTTATCAGGAGATTTCTATGTTGAGAGCCACACTGTACCCAAACTTTATGAGCCTTTTCAATGGAAATAGAAGGCCTGGTTGCTATCCAAAAGTAATAATAACTTGCCTCTATTTTAGTAAATATCAGTCAGTAATTAGCATGGTGACTGAAGTCTGAAGGAGCCCAGTGTCTTGCTGCTCAAACTTTGCTCCATGAACCAACACCATCAGCATCACTTGGAGGGGGGGTGGGGGTGGGGGTGGGGGCTCATTGGAAATGCAGATTACCAGACCCCTCCCCAGACTTACCTAGTCAGACTCTGCAATTTGACAAGACCTCCCACCCCCAGTGATTTGTATGCTATTAAAACTCCAGAAGCACCTCCCCAGTGGATATGTGTGGGACACCTGGCTGAATTTCCTTGGAAAAGTCTTTGGGTCTAGAAGGGTGTCCTTTATTTTTGTTATTCTAATTGTTAACCACATAGTTACATCTGCTGAACAGATGGTTACATTTAGAATTTTAAAAAAATAAGTCTTGGAAAGGCACCCCATTTTTGGACAGTGGAATTTCCACCACCTAAGGCACTACAGTCTATTCGGATGCAGGAAATAACACCCAAAGAGCAAGCCCTGCGGACGGTGTGGAATGATGACAAACTCAATTGCACACAGGTGTAGAGGACACATTAAGTAGCTGTTGGGCTGACAATATTAGCATCAGCTATGTAAGCATAATTATTGGTCAAGGGCAGATTGTTGTAAAACAGCTAATAAACAGGAAACATTAACTTTCCTTGCACAGGGCCTTTGCAAAACCAATATTAGGCCTATGTGTTCTGTACATGTATTTTTTCTGAGCCAATTAACCTCTTTATTGGAAAACAAGAACTTCATTATAGTTGAACGTGGCAGCTAATCCTTCACAGTAGATAACTTTCATTCAGCATGAGTGGAATGAGTTGTGTTTACTTCACTGACTGACATTCCTGTACAATTAAAAGAAAGATTAATTGTTTAATTTCCTCAACATTGGGTGCTTAGTGAAGGCTAGGAGATCCATAAAACTAAAAAGTATAGTTTTTCATTCACCCAAGGCCAAGGAGCTGTGGAAATTTATTTTGGGGCAGTATATATCTTTTTATTATCCTGACCATGTGTAAGGATGGGTGAAGGCTTTGGGTATCTTTGTAGAATCCATTTTTATTATATTTCTTCCATATAACTTTTAAGGTTCAGACCGAGATAAGATATGAGCCTACAGATTTGTCAAATCACTTTGATGTTTCAGACTTAGATTTTTGGCTGACACACAGCATGTGGAAGAAGCCAATGGAAAAGAATAATACAAATACAGGCAATGACCACTTTAGTAGACATACAAAACTGGAAATATATTTCATTATAACAACCTGTACTGTTAAAGTGAGTCCACCCAAAGTTGCAGAAAGAAATTTCATGAGCAAAGGTGCAAAGTCATTGACTTGATGAATTTGCTTGGAAATCAAGAAAAGAATCTCGAAGACCAGGGTGTCAAAGCATGAGTATGGCAGCTTTGTGCGGGTGTGTGTGGGGGTGTGTGTGTATGTGTCCTTTGGTATTCTTGTTATTCTATACTCATGCTTCATCCTCTTACCCTCATCCCCCAATTCCTCCAATCTTTCAGATTCCCTGACTCCAATGCCCCATTTCTTCTGTCTTGACTCTCTTCTCCATATATCCAAATTAAAGTCTATTCATCCCTGTTTCACCCCTATGGCTGAAAACTTTTTTTTTTTAACATCTTTATTGGAGTATAATTGCTTTACAATGGTGTGTTAGTTTCTGCTTTACAACAAAGTGAATCAGTTATACATACCTCATTACAAATAACTCAGTTTCATTTCTTTTTATGGCTGAGTAATATTCCATTGTATGTATGTGCCACATCTTCTTTATCCATTCATCTGTTGATGGACACTTAGGTTGCTTCCATGTCCTGGCTATTGTAAATAGAGCTGCAATGAACATTGTGGTACATGACTCTTTTTGAATTATGGTTTTCTCAGGGTATAAGCCCAGTAGTGGGATTGCTGGGTCGTATGGTAGTTCTATTTGCAGTTTTTTTGTTTTTTGGTTTTTTTTTTTTGCTACGCGGGCCTCTCACTGTTGTGGCCTCTCCCGTTGCGGAGTACAGGTTCCGGAGGAACAGGCCCAGCGGCCATGGCTCATGGGCCCAGCCGCTCCGTGGCATGTGGGATCCTCCCGGACCAGGGCACGAGCCTCTGTCCCCTGCATTGGCAGGCAGACTATCAACCACTGCACCACCAGAGAAGCCACTATTTGTAGTTTTTTAAGGAACCTCCATACTGTTCTCCATAGTGGCTGTATCAATTTACATTCCCACTAACAGTGCAAGAGTGTTCCCTTTTCTCCACACCCTCTCCAGCATTTATTGTTTCTAGATTTTTTGATGATGGCCACTCTGATTGGTGTGAGGTAATATCTCATTGTAGTTTTGATTTGCATTTCTCTAATGATTAATGATGTTGAGCATTCTTTCATGTGTTTGTTGGCAATCTGTATGTCTTCTTTGGAGAAATGTCTATTCAGGTTTTCTGCCCATTTTGGGATTGGGTTGTTTGTTTTTTTATTATTGAGCTGCATGAGTTGCTTATAAATTTTGGA
>NC_041214.2:133064229-133065012 GCF_002837175.3 Physeter macrocephalus | reverse complement strand
GTATAGTCATTTTCACAATGTTGTTTCTTCCAATCCAAGAAAATGGTATATCTATCCATCTATTTGTATCATCTTTAATTTCTTTCATCAGTGTCTTATAGTTTTCTGCATACAGGTCTTTTGTCTCCTTAGGTAGGTTTATTCCTAGATATTTTATTCTTTTTGTTGCAATGATAAATGTGAGTGTCTTCTTAATTTCACTCTCAGATTTTTCATCATTAGTGTATAAGAATGCCAGAGATTTCTGTGCATTAATTTTGTATCCTGCTACTTTACCAAATTCATTGATTAGCTCTAGTAGTTTTCTGGTAGCATCTTTAGGATTCTCTATATATAGTATCATGTCATCTGCAAACAGAGACAGCTTTACTTCTTCTTTTCCGATTTGGATTCCTTTTATTTCTTTTTCTTCTCTGATTGCTGTGGCTAGAGCTTCCAAAACTAAGTTGAATAAGAGTGGTGAGAATGGGCAACCTTGTCTTGTTCTTGATCTTAGTGGAAATTGATTCAGTTTTTCACCATTGAGGATGATGTTGGCTGTTGGTTTGTCATATATGGCCTTTATTATGTTGAGGAAAGTTCCCTCTGTGCCTACTTTCTGCAGGGTTTTTGTCATAAATGGGTGTTGAATTTTCTTTAAAGCTTTCTCCGCATCTATTGAGATGATCATATGGTTTTTCTCCTTCAGTTTGTTGATATGGTGTATCACGTTGATTGATTTGCATATATTGAAGAAACCTTGCATTCCTGGAATAAACCCCACTTGATCATCATGTATGATCC
>NC_041214.2:133062908-133063924 GCF_002837175.3 Physeter macrocephalus | reverse complement strand
TTATCTTCTCAAAGAACCGGCTTTTAGTTTTATTGATCTTTGCTATCATTTCCTTCATTTCTTTTACAAATATTTCTGTTCTGATATTTATGATTTCTTTCCTTCTGCTAAATTTGGGTTTTTTTTGTTCTTCTTTCATGTGTTTGTAATTTTTACAGATGTTTTCCTGTAATTGATACCAAGTCTCATAGAATTGTGATCGGAAAAGAGACTTGATACAATTTCAATTTTCTTAAATTTACCAAGGCTAGATTTGTGACCCAAGATATGATCTATCCTGGAGAATGTTCCATGAGCACTTGAGAAAAATGTGTATTCTGTTGTTTTTGGATGGAATGTCCTATAAATATCAATTAAGCCCATCTTGTTTAACGTATCACTTAAACTTGTATTTCCTTGTTTATTTTCATTTTGGATGATCTGTCTATTGGTGAAAGTGGGGTGTTAAAGTCCCCTGCTATGATTGTGTTACTGTCAATTTCTCCTTTTATGGCTGTTAGTATTTGCCTTATGTATTGAGGTGCTCCTATGTTGGGTGCATAAATATTTACAATTGTTATATGTTCTTCATGGATCGATCCCTTGATCATTATGTGTCCTTCTTTGTCTCTTGTAATAGTCTTTATTTTAAAGTCTATTTTGTCTGATATGAGAATTGCTACTCTAGCTTTGTTTTGATTTCCATTTGCATGGAACATCTTTTTCCATCCCCTCACTTTCAGTCTTTATGTGTCCCTAGGTCTGAAGTGGGTCTCTTGTAGACAGCATATATACGGGTCTTGTTTTTGTATCCATTCAGCCAATCTGTGTCTTTTGGTGGGAGCATTTAATCCATTTACATTTACGGTAATTATCGATATGTATGTTCCTATTGCCATTTACTTAATTGTTTTGGGTTTGTTCTTGTAGGTCATTTCCTTCTCTTGCGTTTCTTGCCTAGAGAAGTTCCTTTAGCATTTGTTGGAAAGCTGGTTTGGTGGTGCTGAACACTCTCAGCTTTTGCTTGTCTGTAAAGG
>NC_041214.2:133054986-133061588 GCF_002837175.3 Physeter macrocephalus | reverse complement strand
TCTATTCTATTTCCAAGATTTTGGATCGTCTTTACTATCATTATTCTGAATTCTTTTTCAGGTAGACTGACTATTTCCTCTTCATTTGTTAGGTCAGGTGGGTTTTTACCTTGCTCCTTCATCTGCTGTGTGTGAAAACTCTTTTGTTCCCTTATTTTTAAAAGCTGCTCCAATGCCTTAAGTTGTAGAGATACGAATATCCAAGGCTGACCCCTCGATCAGTGCTGTTCAATAGAAAGATAATGTGAGCTATCTGTGTATTTTTAAATTAAATTGTAATTTGAAATTTTCTAATAGCCATGTTAAAAAGTGAAACAAATTCATTTTAACAATATTTGTATTTAACCCAATATATCCAAATGATTATCGTTTCAACATGTAATCAATATAAAAGTATTATTGAGATATTTGTACATTTTTTATGATTTGAAATCCTACGTGTATTTCTCATTTACTGAGTATCTCAGTCAAGATTAGCCCCACTTTAAATGTTCAGTAGCCACATGTGAGTAGGGACTTATCATATCATCAGATGATACACTTTATACACAAAGGTCTTAATTTTTTTGCCATGAATGTGAAATGCTGTTTACAAACAAGAACAGTGTATGTTTTAAACCCAGGGAAGATACATCTTCATCAGTGTTCATCAAGGACTGTAACATATCGGACTTCAGAGTGTTGAACTATGGGCAATCTGAAAAATATTACTTTCATGACATCTTTTAATCTTATCATCTCTTGTTAAAAACTTAAAAACCTTCATCTGTGCAAACACAACTGCATACTTTTTTCCTCATTCATTTTTGGGTGAGGATCGTATGGGAGAGTACGTTGAAGCTGACTCAGTTCCCCTAAAAAGCCCTTGCACACACATCTTCTCATTTATGTTCTCCCAGAAAAAAACAAGGGACTTGGATAATTCACCCTGAAAAAAATGCAGCTTTCACCACTTATGTTGTGCTTTCCATTAAGGTTTTAAAATAAATTACAGCTTTGGCTGTCCTTCACATGTCATGCTATCTCTAAAATATTTGTGAAGTCTGTACCCTACCATCTACCCTCCTTTTAAGCTTTCCTCTACCTCCTGACAAGAGATATGCGCAGCACACCTTTTTGTCAGAAAAGCCCACGAGGTATCTTCCCTTTCAAGGACTTTCAAAATCTCTTACGTTTGTTCTGCCAATTCAGGCTACCTTTAGCAAAGGAGAGAACATAATCTTCATTGTCAACTTTGTGACCGACATCACAGGGCAAGCTCTAAAATGGGCTCATCAAAGACAGCTCATAATATCTGCTATGGCACAAGTTACAAAAACTATAAGGAAATACAGGGAGCCCCCAATTAAAGAATACTGGAAGGTTGAAAACCCAAACCTATTAAACAGATCCATCAGAGGGGATTTCTCTCTATCTGAAAATGATTCTTCTTCTCACCACAGGATTGCCTTAAATCAAATTCTCTCCCTCTTCCTTGTATTTAAATATTTGTTTATAAATCAATAACTACTTCAAAGAGAGACTGGAGAAAAGAGAAAAGGAAAGCTACAGTGATGGGAATTGGTGCCAAACTGAGATTAATCAAAAAGGAAGATAAACCATTTCTAAACCTGCGGTAAGTCAAAAGGGAAATTACATCCACTGTTTAAATGTTCAGTTTCTGTTCATTTTCACCTTAATCTGTGCCTGAACAATTTATGAATGAAATTCTACAATGACCTTAATATGAATGCCCTACCCACCCCTATCCACCATCATTCCATATGTCCACAGAGAGGCAGATTTCCCGTTTCATTCCAGACAACTCCCTGTGAGATGATGGCCACTGATTAATGTTTGTCTGAGGGGTGTAACTGCATGTTTTTAGAGCTGCTGGAAAGCCAATTCTTACCAAAAACAGCTGCGAAACCAGACTGACTTTTAACCTCCCCTGTTGAATGCAGGAACTCTTGGCACAATTACTGTGCAAGTAGCACAGGACCTAAGGGGTTACCATTATAGAAACAGACTTGGCCAGCAGGAAATGTTTACATCCTGCATGAAACCCTGATGTTTGACATGAAACTGGAACTGCTCACCATGGTTTCAGAAAACAAAAGTCTCCATCTTTGAACTAGCCTCATAGCCCAAGCAAATAAATATTCCTATTTCCTTACCATCAAATGGCCTCCCTCCCAACTACTCCTTTCATTGAACTGTTTCTATGTTCTGTAGATACAGGAAATAAACAGCCTGGCAGTGCTCTGTGTAATGAAATATAAGCCACTTCCACCAAGAATAACACACAATAAGCAACACAACAAAAAGAGATGGACTCTGGGTTGATCATTGCAATTCCTCAAGCATCTCCTAAGTAAGGAAATTATATTTTCATAAAAATGAACTGCAAGAGTAAGATAGCCAGCTTACATTATTAACTTACTGAATTTGAACCTTGGAGCTCAAGAGGTAGTAAGGACATGCTGCTTTTCACTAGATTCTCCATTACCAAACATAGCCATGTGAAGACAGTGGAAATGAGAGAGAGAAGCCTGGGTTAAGCAGTTGAGGATCTAGAAGAGAGAAGTTAAAGCCCTTTTCCAATCTCCAGCAGCCCTTGGCAATGTTATAGCACCAGAAAACCACCTGGTCACCCAGTTTCCTGCCAGTAACTGGACAAAGAATGGAGGTTATTAAAGCTCCCAAAGGACTGTTAATTAGTTTAATGAGCAATCTACACCTGATGCCCGATTATTGCTCCTCCCCCACCAGCAAAAAATTAAAAGGACAGGAAACTCAGTAGTGGGCTCTTTTTATCATCTTTCAACATGGCCAATATATGCATTTTTTTAAAAAAAGCAAACCACTGGTTTTGCTCTTTTCTTTGGTGAGATACAGCACCTCTCAGAGGTCAGACAATTTTGTTTTGACTTCAGCAGGCTACTATGATTAGACTATATGTATATTGGTTTGTTGCTTCTTGTGTTAAGATCACCATGCAAATGCACCCATTTCCTAAGTGCAGAAGGCCAAAAGGAAATCAGGCAGCCAAAAGGAAATTGTGCAGAATCATTCCACTTGCAATCTTATTCAGAATTCATAAGCATATATGGACAAGAGAATGTTGGAAAGGCTTTGGGGCAATGTGTCGGGGAAAACAAATGGGTTTTATTGTTGGGAACATTCTGATTATTTGGATAATCATATGAATGTATTCAATCTCTCTGAGCTTCTGTTCCTTCATCTACACGATAAATATCATCTTCTCAGGATAGTAGAATACAGTGGACAAGAGTTTAGGCTGTTCTAGACACACCCTGCATTTGAATATGAGGAGGGAAACTGCTTCTCATTTAATAATCTTAAAATTCACCATTTTGGCTGTTTCTTCATTTAAATGAGATGATCATTTTTTTAAAAAATGACATTGTGTATTAGCTTTCTGTTACTGCTACAACAAATCACCATGAACTTTGTGGCTTAAAACAGCACAAATTTATTATCTTGTGTTTCTCTAGGTTAGAAATTTGATACTGGTCTCAGTGGACTAACTCCAAGGTGTTGGCAAGGTTTTGTTCTTTTCTGGAGGCTCTAGGGGCGAATCTGTTTCCTTCCCTTTTCTAGCTTGTAGAAGCCACCCACATTCCTTGGCTTGTGATCCCTGCCTCCATCTTCAAAGTCAGTAAGGTTGTATCTCTGACCACAGTCAGGAAAAGTTCTCTGATTTTTAAGGACTCATATGACTACACAGCTCACCTGGGTAATCCAGGATGCTCCCCCTCAGCTCAGTATCCTTAACATCACATCTGAAAAGTCATTTTTGCCATGCAACGTATCATATTCATAGCTTCCTAGAAGTAGGTTGTGGACATCTCTAGGGGCCATTATTCTGTCTATAATTCACTGGAAAAATGCAGAATCATATAAATGCTCTTTGTTACCTACAAGAAAATACCTGGACCCTTGACCCTGCTTTTAGGATAAACAAGGGCAACTTTAGAACTTTCCATATTTGTCCAAATACTTTCCCACTCTCAAAGGTAGTATTAGGAAGTAACATTGAATAATAAATAAATTTAAATACATTTAGTTTTTGGATCAGACTATGTACAAGATACCTTCTTAACCAGACTATTTTAAAATATTAGTTTGTTATGGGAAAAACTAGGTAAAAAGTGTCAAATAATCTAACAAATAACATGATGAAACTATCAATTTCAAAAATAATAAGATCAGGGGACCTTCAAGATGGCGGAAGAGTAAGACATGGAGATCAACTTCCTCCCCACAAATACATCAGAAATACATCTACATGTGGAAAAACCCCTACAGAACACCTACTGAACACTGGCAGAAGATCTCAGACTTCCCAAAAGGCAAGAAACTCCCCACGTACCTGAGTAGGGCAATAGAAAAAAGAAAAAACAGAGACGAAAGAATAGGGACAGAACCTGTGCCAGTGTGAGGGAGCTGTGAAGGAGGAAAGGATTCCACACGCTAGGAAGCCCCTTCACAGGCAGACACGGGGGTGGCTGTGGGGAAGCTTCGGAGCCACGGTGGAGAGCGCAGCAACAGGGGTGCAGAGGGCAAAGCGAAGAGATTCCTGCAAAGAGGATCGGTGCTGACCAGCACTCACCAGCCCCAGAGGCCTGTCTGCTCGCCCACTGGGGCGGGTAGGGGCTGGGAGCTGAGGCTCGGGCTTCGGAGTTCGGATCCCAGGGAGAGGACTGGAGTTGGCTGTGTGAACACAGCCTGAAGGGGAATAGTGCACCAGAGCTAGCTGGGAGGGAGTCCAGGAAAAAGTCTGGAGCTGCTGAAGAGGTAAAAGACTCTTTCTTGCCTCTTTGTTTCATGGTGCGCGAGGAGAGGGGATTATGAGGACCACTTAAAGAAGCTCCAGAGACGGACGCGAGCCACGGCTATCAGCGCAGACCCCAGAGACGGGCATGAGACGCTGAGGCTGCTGCTGCCACCACCAAGAAGCCTGTGTGCGGGCACAGGTCACTATACACACCTCCCCCCACCCACCCTGGAGCCTGTGCAGCCCGCCACTGACAAGGTCCCGTGATCCAGGGACAACTTCCCCAGGAGAATGCATGGCATGCCTCAGGCTGGTGCAATGTCATGCTGGCCTCTGCCACCACAGGTTTGCCCCACACTCTGTACCCCTCCCTCCACCCCAGCCTGAGTGAGCCAGAGCCCCCGAATCAGCTGCTACTTTAACCCCATCCTGTCTGAACAAAGAAAAGACGCCCTCTGGTGACCTACATGCAGAGGCGGGGTCCAAATCCAAAGCTGAACCCCAGGAGCTGTGCGAACAAAGAAAACAATTAAAAATTTCTCCGTGCAGCCTCAGGAGCAGCAGATTACATCTCAACATTCAACTTGATGTACCCTGCATCACTGGACCACCTGAATAGACCAAGAATCATCCCAAATTGAGGAGGGGGACATTGGGAGCAATGATATATATTTTTTTCCCTTTTTCTCTTTTTGTGAGTGTGTATGTTTCTGTGTGTGATTTTGCCTGTATAGCTTTGCTTTTACCATTTCTCCTAGGGTTCTGTCTGTCTGTTTACTTTTTCTTTTTTCTTCTTTTTAGTATAGATTTTAGTGCTTGTTATTACTGGTGGATTTGTTTTTTGGTTTGGTTGCTCTCTTCTTTCTTTTCTTTTTATTACGTTAAAAAAATTTTTAATAATTATTTTTATTTTAATAACTTTATTTTATTTCATTTTATGTTATCTTTTTTCTTTCTTTCTTTCTTTCTTTCTTTCTTTCTTTCTTTCTTTCTTTCTTTCTTTCTTTCTTTCTTTCTTTCTTTCTTTTTTCCTCTCTTTCATTCTGAGTCATGTGGACAATATGCTATTGGAGCTCTGGCCAGGCATCAGGGCCGTGCCTCTGAGGTGGGAGAGCCAAGTTCAAACATTGGTCCACCAAAGACCTCCCAGCTCCACATAATATCAAATGGCGAAAATCTCCCAGAGATTGTCCCAGTGCTGGACACCCTATGCCAAAAAACCAGCAAGACAGGAAAACAATGCCACCCATTAGCAGAGAGGCTGCCTAAAATCATAATAAGGTCACAGACACCTGAAAACACACCACCAGACGTGGACCTCCCCACCAGAAAGACAAGATCCAGCCTCATTCACCAGAACACAGGCACTAGTCCCTTCCACCAGGAAGCCTGCACAACCCACTGAACCAACTTTAGCCACTTGGGGCAGACACCAAAAACAACAGGAAATATGAAAGTGCAGCCTGTGAAAAGGAGACCCCAAAACAGATAAGCAAATGAAAAGACAGAGAAACACACAGCAGATGAAGGAACAAGGTAAAAACCCACCAGACCAAACAAATGAAGAGGAAACACTCAGTCTACCTGAAAAAGAATTCAGAATAATGATAGTAAAGATATCCAAAATCTTGGAAATAGAATGGAGAAAATACAAGAAACGTTTAACAAGGACCTAGACGAACTAAAGAGCAAACAAACAATGATGAACAACACAATAAATGAAATTAAAAATTCTCTAGAAGGAATCAAGAACAGAATAACTGAGGCAGAAGAACGGATAAGTGACCTGGAAGATAAAATAGTGGAAATAACTACTGCAGAG
>NC_041214.2:133054155-133054912 GCF_002837175.3 Physeter macrocephalus | reverse complement strand
AAGTCCAGGAAGCACAGAGAGTGCCATACAGGATAAATCCAAGGAGACACATGCCAAGACACATATTAATCAAACAATCAAAAATTAAATACAAAGAAGAAATATTAAAAGCAGCAAGGGAAAAACAACAAATAACATAGAAGGGAATCCCCATAAGGTTAACAGCTGATCTTTCAGCAGAAACTCTGCAAGCCAGAAGGGAGTGGCAGGATGTATTCAAAATGATGAAAGGGAAACACCTACAACCAAGATTACTCTACCCAGCACGGAACTCATTCAGATTTGACGGTGAAATTAAAACCTTTACAGACAAGCAAAAGCTAAGAGAATTCAGCACCTCCAAACCAGCTTTACAGCAAATGCTAAAGGAATTTCTCTAGGCAGGAAACAAAAGAAGGAAAAGACCTACAATAACATGTACTGAGAACAATTAAGAAAATGGTAATAGGAACATACATATCAATAATTACCTTAAATGTGAATGGATTAAATGCTCAAACCAAAAGACATAAACTGGCTGAATGAATACAAAAACAAGACCCATATCTATGCTGTCTACAACAGACCCACTTCAGACCTAGGGACACATAAAGACTGAAAGTGAGGGGATGGAAAAAGATATTCCATGCAAATGGAAATCAAAACAAAGCTGGAGCAGCAATTCTCATATCAGACAAAATAGACTTTAAAACAAAGACTATTACAAGAGACAAATAAGGACACTACATAATGATCAAGGCATCAATCCAAGAAGAAG
>NC_041214.2:133052414-133053509 GCF_002837175.3 Physeter macrocephalus | reverse complement strand
AATGAAGGAAACAATAGCAAAGATCAATAAAACTAAAAGATAGTTCTGTGAGAATATAAACAAAATTGATTAACCATTAGCCAGACTCATCAAGAAAAAAAGGGAGAAGACTCAAATCAATAGAATTAGAAATGAAAAAGGAGAAGTAACAACTGACCCTGCAGAAATACAAAGGATCAGGGGAGATTACTACAAGCAATTATATGCCAATAAAATGGACAACCTGGAAGAAATGGACACATTTTTAGAAAAGCACAACCTTCCGAGACTGTGCTAGGAAGAAATAGAAAATATAAACAGACCAAACACAAGCACTGAAAATGAGACTGTGATTAAAATCTTCCAACAAACAAAAGCACAGTATCAGATGGCTTCACAGGCAAATTCTATCAAACATTTAGAGAAGAGCTAACACCCATCCTTCTCAAACTCTGCCAAAATATAGCAGAGGGAGGAACACTCCCAAACTCATTCTATGAGGCCACCATCACCTGATACCAAAACCAGACAAAGATGTCACAAAGAAAGAAAACTACAGGCCAACATCACTGATGAACATAGATGCAAAAATCCTCAACAAAATACTAGCAAACAGAATCCAACAGCACTTTAAAAGGGTCATACACCATGATCAAGTGGGGTTTATTCCAGGAATGCAAGGATTCTTCAATATATGCAAATCAATCAACGTGATACACCATATCAACAAACTGAAGGAGTAAAACCATTAGATCATTTAAATAGATGCAGAAAAAGCTTTTGACAAAATTCAATACCCATTTATGATAAAAACCCTCCAGAAAGTAAGCATAGAGAGAACTTACCTCAACATAATGAAGGCCATGTATGAGAAACCCACAGCCAACCTCATCCTCAATGGTGAAAAACTGAAACCATTTCCACTAAGATAAGGAACAAGACAAGGTTGTCCATTCTCACCACTATTATTCAATATAGTTTTGGATGCGTTATCCACAGCAATCAGAGAAGAAAAAAAAAGAAAAGGAATCCAAATCAGAAAAGAAGAAGTAAAGCTGTCACTGTTTGCAGAGGACATGATACTATACATAGAGAATCCTAAAGATGCTACCAGAA
>NC_041214.2:133038181-133051668 GCF_002837175.3 Physeter macrocephalus | reverse complement strand
AAAAGACCTGTATGCAGAAAACTATAAGACACTGATGAAAGAAATTAAAGATGATACAAATAGATGGAGAGATATACCATGTTCTCGGATAGGAAGAATCAACATTGTGAAAATGACTCTATTACCCAAAGCAATCTACAGATTCAATGCAATCCCCATCAAGCTACCAGTGGCATTTTTCACAGAACTAGAACAAAAAATGTCACAAGTTGTATGGAAACACAAAAGATGCTGAATAGCCAAAGCAATCTTGAAAAAGTAAAATGGTGCTGGAGGAATCGGCCTCCCTGACTTCAGACTATACTACAAAACTACAGTAATCAAGACAGTATGGTACTAGCACAAAAACGAATTAAAGACCTAAATGTAAGGCCAGAGACTATAAAGCTTTTAGAGGAAAGCATAGGCAGAACACTATGACATAAATCACAGCAAGATCCTTTTTGACCCACCTCCCAGAGAAATGGAAATAAAAACAAAAATAAACAAATGGGACCTATGAAACTTAAAAGCTCTTGCACAGCAAAGGAAACCATAAACAAGACAAAAGGACAACCCTCAGAATGCCAACAAACACATGAAAGAATGCTCAACATCATTAATCATTAGAGCAATGCAAATCAAAACTACAATGAGATATCATCTCACACTAGTCAGAGTGGCCATCATCAAAAAATCTACAAACTATAACTGCTGGAGAGGGTGTGGAGAAAAGGGAACCTTCTTGCACTGTTTGTGGGAATGTAAATTGATACAGCCACTATGGAGAACAGTATGGAGGTTCCTTAAAAAACTACAAATAGAACTACCATATGACCCAGCAATCCCACTACTGGGCATATACCCTGAGAAAACCATAATTCAAAAAGAGTCATGTACCAAAATGTTCATTGCAGCTCTATTTACAATAGCCAGGACATGGAAGCAACCTAAGTGTCCATCAACAGATGAATGGATAAAGAAGATGTGGCACATATATACAATGGAATATTACTCAGCCATAAAAAGAAAGGAAATTGAGGTATTTGTAGTGAGGTGGATGGACCTAGAGTCTGTCATACAGAGTGAAGTCAGAAAGAGAAAAACAAATACCGTATGCTAACACATATATATGGAATCTAAAAAAAAAAAAAGATCATGAAGAACCTAGGGGCAAGATGGGAATAAAGATGCAGACCTACTAGAGAATGGACTTGAGGACATGGGGAAGGTTAAGGGTAAGCTGGGACAAAGTGAGAGAGTGCTATGGACATACATATTACTACCAAATGTAAAATAGATAGCTAGTGAGAAGCAGCCTCATAGCACAGGGAGATCAGCTCGGTGCTTTGTGAACACCTAGAGTGATGGGATAGGGATAGTTGGAGGGAGGGAGATGCAAGAGGGAAGAGTTATGGGGATATATGTATATGTATAGCTGATTCACTTTGTTATAAAGCAGAAACTAACACACCATTGTAAAGCAATTATACTCCAATGAAGATGTTTTAAAAATAAAATAATAATAATAAGATCAAAATTATGTCTCACTCACCACCATAATGTAGTCAGTTATATTTCTGTCCCTTTTCAGTTTTCCCAAGATCATGAAATATGTCAATGGTTCTCATATTCTGATTATTTTTGTACTGCTCCTATTTTGTTTTCAGCTTATACCATCCAGTTACATTTAATGGAATCCTGCCATAACATACTCTAGTCCTTCTTAGTGCTCTTTGCTGGATGCTCCCTGCATTGCTGAAATTTAAATGGTAGAATCCCCCCAAGAGTCAGTGCTAGGGTACTCTTCTTCAGTTACACTTAACTCTTGGTTGATCACATCTGGTACCGTAGCTTTACATAGCTTCCATATCTAACAAACGTCAGAGTTATATCCCCAGGCCCCACCTCTTTCAACTTCCCATATAACACTTCTACCTAGATGCTTAATGGACTTAACGAAACCTACTTTTTCTGAAGTCTTTTTTATCGCAGTAAATGGCAACTTGGAAACTCTATTCTCTGTGTTACCCCAAACTTGGTGTCTTCCTTAATAATCGTATCTCTCAAAGCCAGTGTAAGTAAACTATAATAGCTCTAATTTCCAAATACATCCAAAATCTGGTCCTTTCTCATACCACCATGCCCACAATTTCCCTAGACCAAGCAACCATTATCTCTCACTTGTACAACTGCAATATTCAAATGGTTTTCCTGCTTCTATCCATCTTCTGCCTCTGCTCAGAAATACCCTGTCGCTTCACATATCACTTAGAATAACCTGCAAAGTCCACATTCTGGATACAAGACCCTATGTGGGCTGGCCCACTACCTCCTGCTTTCATTTCCATTCTCCCTTTTACTCACTAGACTCCAGACACTCTGGCCTCCTTGGGTTAGTGTTTGCTGTTGGTCCCTCAAGATGACTACTTTCCATTTGTCCCTCAAGATGCACCCTTCATGTTTCTCCCCTCTCTTCTGTGCCTTGATAGGAAGAAAGATACAGACTCCATCAATGGTGCCTCAGCACTCTGGTTTCAACCAAGAGGGATCACTGCCAAGAGATCAGAGGGAGATAGAGAGAGAGGAGAGAGTTTGTATCTGCTAGCTCTCTCCATGCATGTTCTCTGCTGGCAGGAGGCATCCCTCATTAAAGGAGTCCAATCCTACAGAGCAGCCCCCTCTACACATTCCTCTCTGTCTTGGGATTCCTGCAACTAATCTAGCACCCCACACCTTCAGGCCTAATATCAGTAACAGAGACCCACTGTTATTAGTCCTGGGCACAGTATTTTTCCCAACGACTTCCTTGCACTGTCTTTGCTCTTTACATAGAGACTTGCAATGAGACTCTACTCAAATTATTCTGCAGAGACCCTGACTGATATAAATTCCAAGCACTCTCTTGCTCCAGGACCTCAGACCTTTGCATTCACTCTTACCCATGCCAGGTACATTCATTTTCTTGATAGTCCCATGGCTCATTTCCTTTCCTCACATCTGCCTCTGTTCAAATGTCATCCCAGTAAAGAGGCAGTCCTTGACTATTCTAAGTAAAATAACACAACCTCTCCACCTCTCTCTATCCTATTGCCTTGTTAGCTTTTTCCCTGCATAACATATTTTACCCACTGACATGTTACGTATCTATTTGTTTATTACCTATATCCTCCCATAAGAGTGCAAGGGATGCTCTATTTGAAAAAGAACTACGTTGTACTCTGAGTGCCCTTCTAGCCTAGAGCAAGACTAGAAGTATATTAGGTGTACACTTATTATATGGTAGATGAATTAATAAAAAATAAATGAATGCATTTTGAATAACATGAGCAGAGGGTTTAGTCAATGAGAGTGCTGGGAGGGCTCCATTTTGGTAGCTTGATTCTGAAATCTGAGGAAAGACAATATGTCAAGGGCCTGATGTTCCTCCCAAGTGACTTCCAGATCCTTTCTAATCTTGCGATCTCTAATGTTCAGTCTTTCTTCCACTGTTCTTTGAACTCTGCTTGCATAAACCAAATGAAAGAAATCAACTGTTAAAGGTATAAATATAGTTTGAAGATAGAATGAGAAATGAACCAAGCAGAAGACTGGGGCAAGCAGAGGTAGAGTTGAGGAAGCCTGCAAATGTCAAGCAGGAGAATATGAATGAGGGGAGCAAGGGTGAGTCTAGATTTAGCAAGAGGAAAGCATTCTGCTCTATGGTCACCTGGAATTGGTAGTTGGTCCATTTCTCCTGATTCATTTTCAGCAACAAAATAGAAAGATGGGTTGATAAACAAAATAAGTGTGGGTTCATAAATGTTACTTATTATGAGGTATATTTAAGGCATAAATAGTATTTATTGAGCAGTTCATTTTCAAGATTATGGAGCCAAAGCAGAAGGTCATACAAAGTGGAAGCAAGAAAAGCCACAAGAGTCAAAAAACCTTTCTCTCCTTATATTCACTGAGTCACAAACAGCCAAAGTGAGTAATACCACCTCAAATAATTGTGAAGCTTAATGGCAGTTGAGAGTTTCAGGAACTGTACACACATTTTCTCTTTTTGTCAATTTCCCTTTACTTTCATTAGTCGAATTACTGGACACTTTGCATTAAAATATGTACTTTTTGAATGAGAATCACCTAGTGCTGTATTAAAAAAATCTGTTTAGATCTTCAATTCA
Organism: Physeter macrocephalus; assembly: GCF_002837175.3. Taxonomy (NCBI): domain Eukaryota; kingdom Metazoa; phylum Chordata; class Mammalia; order Artiodactyla; family Physeteridae; genus Physeter; species Physeter macrocephalus. The sequence goes on along the minus strand of NC_041214.2, from coordinate 133,047,520 downwards.
GATGCTAAGAGTGCAATATAACACCTCAAATTTATTATCTTCTATGTGTTAATCACTTATTTATATTTTAAAGATTGTAGATGACTGGGACTCCTTATTCCTGCCCTGAAGGAATTTACAGTTTAATAAAGAAAACAAGTATTTTTCAAGTAGTGATTATTATCAAAGGTGTTTTACTAGTAACATGAATAAAGACTGTGAGAACCTGAAGACAGAAGAGGGTGATATTTCATGGTAATATTTCATGATTCTCTTCATGGAAGAGAATCAAATGAGGAAAGGATTAGCAAACATTTTAAGGGGAGTAACTTTTGAGTTGAAAATTATTTTTCTAATAAGAGTTCAGTAAGAAACATCAGTTGGTTAAAGAAAACAATAGGGAAAAAGAACAAAGGTTTTCAGGAAATAGAATGGACAAAAATGTGAATAGGCATTTTTGTCCATTCCATTAATATGCTTGTGGCATCGAAGCATATTAAGGCTAGTTTGAGTCACATGAAAAAAGGATATGACCACATATGTTATATAAATAAAATTATGTAAGAATGGATAAGAAGTGACAGATCTGAAAAACATTTCAGAGTTAGACTTCACAATACACAATGACTGATCGGATTTGGATGGAGAGATGGGAGAAGTAAATTTGGCTCCTAAATCTCTAGCTTGGGGAACTGAATGTACAATAACTTTCATAACTAAAATATTGAATAAAGTAGGGGGAACAGGCTTGAAGAGTTGGATGATGAGCGCAGCTTGGAACGCAAGGTAGAACTTCTACAAGTTCCTGGTAGAGATGTCCAGTAGAAAGTTAGAAACACAAATCTGGAAACTTGGAGTATTCAGGACCGCAGGTATAGACTTGGGAGTCATTATGTAGGTGGAATTATCCATGAAGCTAATTTATACAACTGATGAAATCAACAACCAGGGATGCAAAATTAAGGAAGGAGATCTGAGCCCTTAGACTAAACATAGGTCTGAGAGTATGTGTTTGGTCATGCAGATTGTGCCCTATATAATTCTAGGGACTCCATTTAGACTGTGAGGTGAGTGGTACTTACTGTAATTGTTCAGTTAGCAGCCATGAGATTGGAGAAAATAAACCAGATAGAATATTTCGAGAGGAGAGAGAGGTGACTGGAGGGCCATGAGGGACAACCAAATATCAGGGGTGGAGGAAGGAAAAGAAGCAAAATGTATGTCTGAATGGGAATTGTCGGAGAGGTAAGAGGAATATGAGAAGTGTAGTGTTTGGAAACAGCGGGACAATTTTCAAAGGAGGCATAATCAACACCATGAAATTCTAAGAAATGGTCAAATGCAATTCAGAATTAAAGGGGTTCTTTGTACCGGGAAACTAGGAGATGATTTCCAGTGCCAGTAAGACTGAGATTGGGGTGTAGATCAGAAGTCAAAGTGCAGTAGGTTAAATAATGACTTGGAAAAGAGAAAACAAGTAATGTGTGCAGACTATATCTAAATTCTTTATTCTTTCTGTTCACATTGTTTCTTTGATTCTGATGCAGGATCTAACTGTGCTATACAGAAATTATACATTTTAAATTAATGAACAGACATTAAAGTTTTGATTTTATAATTTTTACCTGACTCTACAACCTACATGTTACTGGTTTTTTATTTATATATCTGTCTGCATAGCTATAGTAGAAATATCTGTCTCTATGTTATCTTTAATAGATTAGTAGTAGTTGCTTGGAAAGCTGTGTTCAGGAGAATTCTGAGGTTTCTTATAAGCTCAACTCAGTGCCAGAAGTATCTGTCACAGAGAAAGAACTGGGGAGTACAGCATGTTCATTTTGAGAACAGAAAATTTTTCATCTGTCTTTATAGCCCAACACCTTGTGCAGTGTCTGGTCCTGGCAATAAATAGCTGAGTGAATGAATAAATAAATGAATACACTCTGAATTAAAGTGGATTTGAGCTGGGCCTTGATAAATAAATGAGATTCAACTTGACTTGGTCAGTGTTTCTCAATGAAATGTCATGACATCCTACTTGGGCCACAAGTAATCTACTGCAAAAAATAATTTACAAAACCTTTTCAATTATTACATTTAGAACAATGGCTTGAACTTATGCTGCATAATAGCTACATTGTCACTCATATTCCAACCTGATTTCTTGAGTGAAAAATACATGGGGAGATTCAGAGCTGAATTTCTAAGAAGCATAAGAAACTCTGGTTAAATGCAGCTATGGTGGTGTTTCCCAAGTATAGGTTTTATCCATCAAGATAATGAGGTACAAAGAAAATCATGAAAAGTGTTGAGTATCTAGATATTGGGAAGAGGAAAATGTCAGGTGGAAAGACGGTATCTCAGGCAATGGGAATAATATGAGCACAGAGGCAAGAATGTGTCTGGCATAAGAGAAGGCCCTGCACTAGCCTAGTTGAATGGCCTGGGATGCTCTGTGGAGATGCTGTAGACATACAAAAAGATATGGTCTCTGTACTGTCATTCACTGGGTGAAAATACTGGGAAATACGTTTTTCATTCACCTAAAGAAAAGGAATTGGATTCCTATTCAATGAAAGAGTTGGTGTGCCTTAATACTAGGCAAAAAATAATAGTAGAAATAAAAATCATTCAGTAAGTCTGGAGACTGGTTCAAGAAGGGCAATGTCACAAAAACATTTACTGGTTGAATTTTTCAGTCCAGCCTCCTCCAAAAATGAAATAGCTATTTTACTAACAGCCCATGAAATGCATACAATATAAGTAATATAATTTTGTCATTCAAGGTCATGTTAACCTACTGAAAATAGAGCCAAGTACTCCCTAAGTTAATCATCACTTATTTTGGAGTTGGTGGCTATTTTGGCTTGAAGTTTTGTGTGGAACAAGCATGTGAAAGGCTGCTGAAATGCTATATTTGTTTATGTAAGGTCAGACTAACCCAGAGGTCTTCAAGTATTATAAAGTGAGAAAAGTTTAGATTGGTCCACAGTTGTGTGTGTGATTGTGCAAAAGATAAACCATTCTTTGCCACCCTACAAGGTCACACTACTCTTAATGCTAAGTGCACTTTACAGAAATAGTATCCATTCAATTGAATGTGAAATAGACTTGATACATAGCATGTCTAAAGTTATATTTCAAAACACTCATTTCAATGTATAAAAGGGGCAAACTTATATATTGAGAGTAATATCAAATCTTGAGAATGACTTTAAGACATCACAAAGAGAGCCCTCAATTATAAAGTTTCATATTTCACTGACTTATGTCTAAACAATCAGTATATGTCTTGGTGAAGAGCAGACTACTAGCCTGAAAATTAACAATTAATTTTATATTAAGTTTGGCAGAATGGGAATGGCACAGTCAATAGTGCTAGCAAACAGCATGATTTATAGATCACTTTTAATTAAACATGAATTCTTTAAAGTTATTATAAGAATGAACACATTAAATTTAGTTTCTTTATCACTAATATTTTAGTAGAGGCATAATGGGTGCATTTTTATACATCTATATTTTTTGTTAGATATTGTTCTCCTGTCCCACCTGTCTAAATACCAATATATGGATTAAAACAAAGCTCAAAAAGATAAATGATGCAAAGGAGACTTTCAGAACAGTTGATAATGAGGCTGAGATAAATTTGATATTTTAAGTGATCTTTCTCAAAGAACAGTGTGTTGTTTGGAAGCAGCCATTCATTTTTTTCCCCAGTATTAAATATTTGTTAGCTCTTATAATTGAAACTTGAGCAAAAAACTTTTGACTAAGTAAAATTCAGGAGAGAGAGAATATTTCTATATGTGAAGTTGGATGAAGAATCTTCAGTAGGAAAGCTGCCATTTTTTTCTTTCAGATAAGCACTTGCTTTTTCTTAGTGGAAGGTCAGTTTAGAAGTCTATAGAAGGACTTAAGATAATTGGCTTTAAAATGAGAAACTTCAGTAAACTCAAGATACCTGATTTCGAACATTGCTTTCTTGGAGAAGTATCGTGCAGGAAATAATATAGCAAGGGAAGCATGAATGACAGGGAAACATTTACTTCTAGAAGCCTAGAGATAAACCACAAAGTTTAACAAGGTGGAACCACAAAGAAGGAATTATACTATATATATTTAACTTTAAATATATTGTAATAATAGCCGTCTAAGTCATAGTCTGTGAATTATTTGATGAATATTTTATTTAAGCTATATTAATAGAATATTTATTAGTTTCCAGGCACTGTGCTGGTACTGGGCATGCAATAGGAAGTATAAACAGAAGTGATTCCAAATCATCCAAAGTTTTACAGGCCAGTGAGGGGGACAGACAACCATAAAATCACACTGAAAGGCATAAAATTACAAATGTTGCCCCATTGGCTCTCAACGAAAAGAACGGGTTTATGACAAAGAAATCTGGCTTGCACTGAGTAGTAAAAGGATGTTTGAGTTTTGGTTTAGAGGCTGAACAGAAATTAACTAGGCGAAAAGGGCCCTCTCAAGTGATATTTATTAAATGAATGAAAATAAATTCCAGGTATTTGTCCCGTGGTGGGGAGCAGCAGGAATCACCTGAAAATCTGAAGGTCAGTGAGATTGAAGCACAGAGAGCCAAGGTTCAACTGGTGCAGGAAAAATAGGTACAGACCAAACCCATGCTGAGCTTTGGTCTTTATCTTGAGAACAAGGAGAAGCCATGGAAGGATTTAAGCAGGGAGAAATGATCAGTGTATGTTTTCAAGAGCTCCCTCCAGCTGTAGGACGTAGGATGGATTCCAAAAGGATCAGCACGGCTATGAATAGGAGAGTTTGGAAGAGCAGATGTGAGAAAAAAATACTGTACCTTGGACTTGGTTGGTAGGGGTGATGTAGATTAAGACAAGTGGATGGTTTTAAAGTTAATTAGGAAGTAAAATGGGAAATCCTTAGTAACTGTGCTGATCAAGGTTCTTGGTTGAGAACAACAAAAGCCAACTTTAGTGGAAGAGAAATTTATTGGAAAGATATCAAGAAGCTAGCAGAATTGAAGGGAAATTGGAAAATTGAGCTTGGGAAACAAGTGAGAACCAAGGAAGAGTAGATAGCCAAGAACACAGCCAAAGTCACCTCTCTGGAATTTTAGTGCAACCATGGCTACTGTGGACAATCTCAAACTACATCTGCATAATACATGGTTCAGTGCCCTGATGTCTCTGGGAGCAGGAAAGGGATAATCTTTTTTTTTTTTTTTTTTTTTTTTACTAATAAAGATTTTTATAAACACAACAACCAAGGAGAGGGATAATTTGCCTCCCTTTAGTTTCTATCCTCAGATGATGGGCTCCATCTCCCACATTGACCCAACCAATGTGGGATTCTCCTCATTGCAAGAATGTTCACATCATGTTTAAAAGTCAAATTGCAATGGCTGCATGCTGCAGTGTTGGATTGAATATGGCTGGTAATAGACAGCAAGGCATGAGAGAGAACTATGACATGCTACTTCCTGAGATGGGAAACGCTGGAAAGTCATGGGTTTAATTTGGATTTAGGTTTTTTCTAGGGAAAGGGGAGAATCAAGCGTTTGTTCTTGGACAGCTACTTTAAGGATAAGGGTAAATTTGGGTCTCATTTTGACCTGAACTTTATTACCTGATACCCAACACATTAAACTGCCGGTGCCTGTAAATCGGAAACTCCATCTGTAGGTATAATGAATAAAATTGTCATTATTGCTAATGGATTATTTATCCTTTTTATCTTAATCATTTAAAACTGTTTTTTCTTAGTTGAAATCCTTTTTATAATATCTGTCATAGTTTAGCATATGAATCTATTTTTTAACCAAATAGGAGAAAATGAAATGACTCCTTTCCATCACTATATATGAGACTCTTACCTTAATGTGTCTTTGGTAACAAAACATCAATAAGAAACATTTTGTTGCAAATTACTGTATAAAGACCTACCAATAATCATTCAGAAAATAAATTATTGAATTTTTAATAAGTAGCCTACAAATATTTGGGGCATGCCAAAATAATTTAGAATCTATATGCACAATGCTCAGGTAGAGTTAGAAAGCTATTCTCTGCAAATAAAGAATGAGACCTTGGGGAGTAAAGCAGTGTGTTATGAGGAAGGGCCATTCTTAAATAAAAAGGTACTCGAGATATTAATTCATTTAAAATATTAATAGAGTGATGGAAAAGATTAATGAAAATAAGGTACAACTCAAAATTAATCATATGTATTTTAGTTTTTTAAAGTCATAATTCACATATTTTATTTATTTTATTTTTTCTTCCAGTTTTATTGAGATATAATTGATATACAGCACTGTATACATTTCATGTGTACAGCATAATGATTTGACTTACATACAGCATGAAACAATTACGACAGTAAGTTTATCTCATCCATTATCTCATATAGATACAAAATTAAAGAAATAGAAAAAAATATTTTTTCCTTGTGATGAGAACTCTAAGGATTTACTCTCTTAATGACATTCATGTATAACATACAGCAGTGTTAATTATCAATCACATACACAACATCACTAGAGTATATTTATCTTATAATTGGAAGCTTGTACATTTTGACTGCCTTCATCCAAATCCCCCTCCCCTCCCCCCACCTCTGGTAACCACAATCTGATCTCTTTTTCTACAAGCTAGTTTCTGTTCTTGTTTGTTTTTGAAGCATAATTGACCTACTACATTATGTTAGTTCCTGTTGCACAACATAATGATTTGATATTTCTACACATTACAAAATGATCACCATGATAAGGCTAGTTACCATCTGTCACGATACTAAGATAGTACATGATTATTGACTATATTCCCCACACAGTACATTTCATAACCCTGACATTTATTTTGCAACTAGAAGTTTGCACCTCTTAATCTACCTCAGCAATTTCTCTCCCCCTCCCACCCCCCTAACAAAACCCGTATCTGTAAGTCATCCAGGCCAATCACCACCTCAGCACACACACACACACACACAAAATTCCCAGGCAACTACTAATCTATTTTCTGTGTGGATTTATGTTCTAGACATTACTTATATATAGTATCATTCAATATGTGACTTTTTGTGTCTGGCTTTTTTTACTTAGCATGTTTTCAAAGCTAATCCATTTGTAATATATAACAGTATTTCACTTCTTTTTTGTGGTTGAATAATTGCATGGATAAAACTGCATTTGTTTATTAATTCATCAGCTGATGGACATTTGAGTCATTTCTACTTTATGGCTATTATGAACAATACTGCTATGAACATGTGTGTTCAAGTATTTAGGTGAACATATGTTTTCAGTTCTCTTGGGTATATACTTAAGAGTGGAATTGCTGGGGTATATGGTAATTCTACACTTAACTTTTTGAGGAACCACAAAATTGTGTTACACAGCAACTTCATCATTTTAAATTCCTACCAGCAGTGTATTAGCATTCCACTTTCTCTACATTCTCACCAAAACCTGTTCTTTTCCTTTTTAAAAAAAATTATCATTGCCAACCTGGTGAACGTAAAGTGATACCTCATTGTAGTTTTGATTTGCATTTCCCTAATGATTAATGACATTGATCTTATTATGTACTTATTGGCTCTTTTTATATCTTTTTTTCTAAAAAATGTCTACTTGAATCCTTTGCCCACTTTTGATTGGAATATTTGTCTTTTTATTGTTGAATGGTAAGCACTTTTCTTTTTCATAGAGCAGGTTCTTATTAGTTATCTATTTTATACATATTAGTGTATATCTGTCAATCCCAATCTCCCAATTCATTCCACCACCACCACTCCACCCCTCCACTGTGCTTTCTCCCCCTTTGTGTCCATACATTTGTTCTCTACATCTGTGTCTCCATTTCTGCATTGCAAACAGGTTCATCTGTACCATTTTTCTAGATTCCACATATATGCATGAATAAACGATATTTGTTTTTCTCTTTCTGACTTACTTCACTCTGTATGACAGTCTCTAGGAACATCCACATCTGTACAAAAGACCCAATTTCATTCCTTTTTATGGCTGAGTAATATTCCATTGTATATATGTACCACATCTTCTTTATCCATTCATCTGTTGATGGATATTTAGGTTGCTTCCATGACCTGGTTATTGTAAATAGTGCTGCAGTGAACATTGGGGTGCATGTGAATTTTTGAATTAGGGTTTTCTCTGGGTATATGCCCAGTAATGGGATTGTTGGGTCATATGGTAATTCTGTTTTTAGTTTTTTAAGGAACCTTCATACTGTTCTCCATAGTGGTTGTATCAATTTACATTCCCACCAATAGTGCAAGAGGATTCCCTTTTCTCCACCCCCTCTCCAGAATTTATTGTTTGTAGATTTTCTGATAATGCCCATTCTAATCAGTGTGAGGTGATACCTCATTGTAGTTTTGATTTGCATTTCTCTAATAATTAGTGATGTTGAGCATCTTTTCATGTGCCTCTTGGCCATCTGTATGTCTTCTTTGGTGAATGTCTATTTAGGTCTTCTGCCCATTTTTTGATTGGGTTGTTTGTTTTTTTTAATACTGAGCTTCATGAGCTGTTTATATATTTTGGAGATTAATCTTTTGTCCCTTGATTCATTTGCAAATATTTTCCCCATTCTGAGGGTTGTCTTTTCAATTTTTTATGGTTCCCTTTGCTGTGCAAAAGCTTTTAAGTTTCATTAGGTCCTTCATTCTCTTACAGGTGGCTCTCCAGTTTTCCCAGCATCACTTATTGAAGAGACTGTCTTCTCTCCATTGTGTATCCTTGCTTCCTTTGTCATAGGTTAGTTGACCATAGGTGCGTGGGTTTATCTCTGGCTTTCTATCCTTTTCCATTGATCTATATTTCTGTTTTTGTGCCAAGACTGTCTTCTCTCCATTGTGTATCCTTGCTTCCTTTGTCATAGGTTAGTTGACCATAGGTGCGTGGGTTTATCTCTGGCTTTCTATCCTTTTCCATTGATCTATATTTCTGTTTTTGTGCCAATACCATATTGTCTTGATTACTGTAGCTTTGCAGTATATTCTGAAGTCAGAGAGTCTTATTCCTCCAGCTCTGTTTTTTCCCTCAAGATTGCCTTGGCTATTTGGGTTCTTTTGTGTCTCCATAGGAATTTTAAGATTTTTTCTTCTAGTTCTGTAAAAAATGCCATTGGTAATTTGATAGGGATTGCATTGACTCTGTAGACTGCTTAGGATAGTATAGTCATTTTCACAGTATTGATTCTTCCAATCTGAGAACATGGTCTATCTCTCCATCTGTTTGTGTCATCTTTAATTTCTTTCATCAGTGTCTTATAGTTTTCTGAGTACAGGTATTTTACCTTCTTAGGTAGGTTTATTCCTAGGTATTTTATTCTTTTTGTTGCA